>NC_133770.1:31538821-31854635 GCF_003597395.2 Chelonoidis abingdonii | reverse complement strand
TGCGTTTCTATGTGTATCTCACAGTGGGATCTGATGGGAGTGTGCCTTTAGACTTTGCTTTGTACAATACCTGAGCGTTGTTCTGGCGTGCCTCTGGCTTTTCGGTGTGCAGACCTGTTCATGATGCAAACAGGCATCTATCAGTCTTTGATTGATAAGTGTCGGCGGTGATCGTGGCTGAGGCTCGTGCTGGATGGCATTGCGTTCCTGCAACGACTTAGCGTTGTGGGCCAGTGCGAGTTGTTTTCCTATGATTTCTTGCCTAGTGCACGTCAGCAGGAAGAATTCATGTATAGTCCAGACTGTCATTTCGCCCTCAGACGAGCCAGTGCGACTTCTTACCTTTTTGTGCTGTTGGTGGGGTACCTGTGTTATTCAGTTGGCACTCGTTCAGTGTTGTCTGGACTATTCTTGAGCGAGTGGGCGACAGTAGGCTTCCAGTCGCCTTACAGACTGTATCATGTTGTGGGGGTGCGGGCAGGAAAGAGAGTCCCCAAAGCTAGGACAGACTTTCTTCTGGACTGAGTGTTTGTAGTTGATAGATGACCTTATTGCTGGGTGGCGTTAGGGTATCATCCGGTTGTCGGCCCCTTGTGTCAGGTGAGACTTTTGACAGCTTACGTCCTTTTTCCTTTGTTGGAGGTGAGTGATGTGTAGATTCTACCTGTCTTATTTTTAGTGAGTCCGTTTTTATTGAAAGTTTGGTATTATGATCTCGGTTGGAGAGCTCTTTTTTCGATGTTTTTCCTGTTTGCTGTATAGGCTGTGAATCAGGTTTGGTTTCCTCGTTTCTTTGATAGAGTTGGCATAATCTCTCCACTGTGGTCCTGATGTGTGTGTCCGATGCAGTGGATTTTTTACCTTTTTTCCATTAGGTATGATGCGTCCATCTGTTTGCATTTGGAAGGAGATGATTATCTATCTGTTTTGTGCAGTTTCATTATGAGGTTGCTGGTTGTCCACCTCATACCAGCTCAGCCACAGCCACTCACTTCATTCACCTGCACGTCACATGTAATATCTGCCATAATATGCCCGACATGCCCCTCTGCTATGTCATCGCAAACTGGACAGTCTCTACGGAAAAGGATAAATGGACACTTAATCAGACTATTAGGAATTGCAAATATACAAACCTGTGGGAGCCTCAACCTCCCTGGCACATCAGCAGACCTTAAGTGTGCCACTCCTGACAGCAAAAAACTTCGGCCGACTTCAAGAGAACCTGCTGAGCTTCAATTCATCTGCAATTTTGACCCTCATCAGCTCGGTTTGACAAAGACTGTGACTGGTTGCCAACTACAGACCAAGTTTTCCTCCTTGGTTTTCCCACCCTCAACTGCTAGAAGAGAGGCTCAGGGCCTCATCCTCCCTGATTGAACTAACCTCGTTATCTCTAGCTTGCTTGCTAGCATATGTATACCTGCCCCTGGAAGTTTCCACTACATTCATCTGACGAAGTGGGTATTCACCCATGAAAGCTCATGATCCAAAACATCTGTTAGTCTATAAGGTGCCACAGGATTCTCTGCTGCTTTTACAGATTCAGACTAACATGGCTACCCCTCTGATACCAGAGTTACATATGTGTATTTCTTGGCAATATAGATAGATTAAAAATCATTTGGGGTTGTCTTCTATTCTCATAAGACTCCCAGTGGTCTCACTGGGAATTCCACCACTGAAACAAAGGTAGAATATAGGCCTTAGAATATGGGGGACTCTCTTCATTAGATTGGAACAATTTTGAGGTGGGTACAATTTTTAGATCTTTACTACTTGATACTATCTCTTTAAAACTAGATTTAGTCTTTGAAATACTGTACATTTTGACAGGGAAAAGAAAAAACGAGCAAGCCCAGTACCGTCAAGTCATAGAGATCCAAAGGCTATTTTAGAAGGTGAGAATGATATTGATTTATTTCCATATTTTGGAATGCAGAATATTCTAAGTCAATGCTTCTATTCATGTATGGTATTAAAGAGCCATGTCATGTGTTCTATTAGTATGGTATACTTACAACAGAATTATTTTAGAAATAGTTCAAAATAGTTTTAAAAGTTCTACAATTTTGAATGGTATTGTTTTTTCAATTTAATATGTAAAGCCAGGCTGCACTAATTACTATGAAAACACTTCACTGGCCTCAGAGAGAGAGAGGAACATGACATAATATAGTTTTTCTATAAATCACAACACTGTGATATACTTTAAAACCATATACTTCCAGGACTGGAAGAATACCTCTTTTACTTCCCAAAAGGAGGACTTTCTGGCTTTTTCTAGCTTTAATGGTTCACAAGTTTATACCTTAAACCTGTCAATGACTTAAGACTGAATATTGTCTATCTAGGGAAATGTGATTTTTGGGGAAAGAGAGAATATACAAAGTCAGGGTATTCAAGCTTACCCTTTCCTGAGGTTTGGCTTCACTGGTAGTTGAAACAGCAACAACATAGCATGAATCTCAACTTAAATTTCTATCCAAGATTAGTTATTGCATGCAGAGACCTCTAATAAGAGACTTCTCTGCCGCAAACCTTAATTCCTTCTGACAAGAAGGTGAGTCCTACCTCACATATATTTTGATGGAGTTAATGAGTTGCTCCTCCCACAATAAGTAAAAGCAGAATTTACTCAGCAGATTGATGCAGAATTCTAACTCCTGCTAATAAGAGGGGTAAATAGAAGAACCCCACCACCCTTTTGCAGATAACATTACCACAATTTTGCTTTCACTTGTGAATTGGTGATATGTTAGATTATTTAAAAAGATTTCTAAGAAAGGGTATCCAAGTGTTAATATTGCATAAAATGACTCTCTTTTTACTGACCAGCACTACAATAATGTAAACATTACTCTACTGGGGGAGGGATAGCTCAGTGGTTTTGAGCATTGGCCTCCTAAACCTAGGGTTGTTAGTCTAATCCTTGAGGGGGCCATTTAGGGATCTGTGGCAAAAATTGGGGATTGGTCCTGGTTTGAGCAGGGGGCTGGACTAGATTACCTCCTGAGGTCCCTTCCAACCCTGATATTCTTTGATTCTGTTCCAGATCTTGTAATGAAACATGCAACTGAGGATGTAGTCAGCATGACACATGCTCTTGAAGATGACCTGACACCACGTAAGTTATTAAGACTGCTAAAGATTTGCTAAAATATAAAATGTCAATCAAAATATTTTAGATTTTTTTTTTTACCCTGTAATGAGTTTTATCACCCTATTCAGACCCAAGGGGACTGAGAAGTGCCCAAGGATCACGTCTTTGGGATTTTTATCTGAGAAAGAAAGGGTTGATAGTACTGAGAACTGAGTACTGAGTACTGAGGCTGAATCTGGTTAGTCTGACTGTAGCTTACTTGAGGTGGTGTAAATCTGCTGGTAGGCTGCTTGGAGTGTGGAAGCAGTCTTGTGTGCCTGGATTGTGGGAAGGCTTGTTATACCTCTGCCAGCAAACCTTCTAAAGCTATTTTTTGTTTTCTGGTGGGACTTTGTTTGCTGTTCTAACCTTAAACGGGTTTAAAGACGCACTTGAAGGGAAAAATGTTTGTGTTTGGGTGTCTTTGTTGTTGTCAGGTGTTAAAAGGAATACTTTTCACTTTTTTTGGATGGAAGATTTGTGGAGGCGGGTTTGGTCTCTGCTCTATTTGATCTGGGAACCTCTCTTTAAATTATGTTGATCCCAGAGGTTTTGGGGGAGAAAAAGGTGGACTTGAAAGGCAGAAGTGGGTTTGGTTGTCATATCCTGATTGCTGTTTTCATTCAGACTCAAGAGAGAACCTCCCAGGTTGAGAAAGGGTGGCAACTCTTCTGTCCTCTTGCCCACTAGGAGGCATCTCTTTGACATAGCCACACTTCTGTACACTAGCCCGTTTGAAACGAAATCTGATCTTCATACCAAAAATGACTTTTTCCCATCAGATGTGTAGGGCCACTAGTAATGATTATGAGGCTTTATAAGGAAAGGTAATAGATGTAGCAAATACATTTAAGGAAGAAAAATGAAGTCAAATTTTCTTCAATGTTGATAGCTTCCTTTAAAAGTTCTTGTGTAACCCTTCTGCCCATCTGATTTGGCAGCAATAGGGACCGGGTTCGGTATCTAGGGGTTCTGTTTCAATAACACAATACAAAACCGGCTCGAGCCCCCACCCAATGACCTGGGACAATTACATACCACCCTCCAGGCGCCTCTAAGAGGCAATACTACCCCTCTCGCAAGCACGGAGTCTGAGTGTAGCAAAATCCTTTTAATAAAGGAGAGAAACAATGGAGCATTATGTTGGGGAAACACCACAAACAGGATTCATAACACAAACCATGAGCAAAAGACCCACCCCCAAGTAAGTTTTGCAGTATCCTTTTCCCCTCAGGGTCTTAAGTCCAACAACCCAGAAGATCACCCCAAAGTCCCACACCCCAAAAGTCTCTGTTCCTAGTCAGTGCAGTCCCAGAGTTCAAAAGCTTATCTGCAGAGTTTTACTCCCCAGCCTGGGTGGAAATGGGGTGGGGGGAAGGGGCTCACGGAGTGTTAAGGGATACTTTATGTGTTCTGAGGCCAACTGCCCCGCCTCTCCATGGGGTTCTGCTGCAGCCTTCACCACAAGCCACTCCACCCCACCAGCCGTCTTGTGAGTTGCTTCAGCCATGGCATGAACTGCTCCGCTCTGCCCTGCTTCACTCCACTTGCAGTCCCGTGGGCTGCTTCAACCATCCCGCAAACTGCTCAGCTCCACTCCACTTCACTTGCTGTCCCGTGGGCCACTCCAACTGTCCCACAAACTGCTCCACTCTGGCAGCTGCTTAGCAATATATATCTTCAGGCTCCCCAACTAGTTAACACAGCACTAAGTGATCTCAGCTCTTAGTAATTTCAGCTTATACTAGGGGAGCCACAGTGCTGGTGCACCATTGGCCCAAAGTGAATTCAGCACAGCAACCTGTAACTAGACTCTTAATAGAATCAAAATTAGCTTTGCTATTCAACAGTGGAGAGAGAAGGCAGTGCAATTGGTGTTTCAGACCCTCAAAAGGGGCCAATACAATCAGGTACACATACCTATTCTTAGCCTTTCTTAATTCACTAGGTTTTGGAACCCATGTCCCTTTTCTGGCGAGTATTACTTAGTTGATGGTGAGTTCCTCTGTTATAAAACAGTTCCACTGGCCTTGATTCACATAATCAGGGTAACAACACTTTATTCTTCCTGCCCCAATAACAGAGAAACTGGGGATCCCACAGCAGCCAAAGTGACCATTTGGGCAGCTGTGGGCTCATGCTAGGCAGGGTGGGTGTTCTTATGCAAACAAGCCCAGCCCCTGAAGTTCTTTTCCAAAACTTGTCACAGTTCTCCACCAGATGTCAGGGTAGAGCTCATCCTGATTCTGCTTACAGTTGTATAGCAAATAAATGTTTGACACGTTTATTTTTTTTCTACAGAAACAATTGAAACAATGAGCACTCGCATACTAGACATAATGAAAGTATTTGAAAGACAAACAAATAAATTACAAAGGTAAGAAGTTTTTCTAACAGATAAATATATTTATGTACATGGCATCTGTGTATAGAGATAGAGGGCACTGTATTGACTCATAAAATGATAATCTGAGGCCAAGAAATAAAACCTATTTAAACTGAAAGCCCTACAGTATCCGTAAGCAATTACTTGCTACAATTATGTTGAGTAGTATCAATAGTTGATATGTCTGAAATTTTTCACATTGTTCCTGGTTTCATTGCCTAGTCTGTCAAATGTTGCTTTTGCTTTTAGGAACTATAGAAATTTAATCTTTCAAACTAAATTATCTTGCACCTTTTTCAGATACAAGATGAGGAATTTTATCAAGGCTATTTTATGTATGGTGGTAATCTTCAGCAATTCCAAAAAGAATGGATTGGATCCATGGTGTTTTCCTTAGTTCACATGAAAAATTAATTAGAGCTGGCTGAAAAAAAAAATTTCTTCGAGTGATTGTCCATTCCACTGTAGGTGTGTGCAAGCCTCATGCACAATTGTCAGAGATTTTTCCCTGAGCAGTACCCATCAGGGTGGTGTGAGTGCCCTCTGCTACCTTGTGCCACTGCATGCAGGTATAAAGGGTGGAGCTGCCCTTCCTTTCTACCACCAGTTGTTCTTGTTGTGTTAGTTTTAGGCTAATTTAGAGTTTTTGTACATAGTTTAAATATAAAAGTATTTATTAGCATGGATTCACTGGTTCCTATTTAGTACTGGTACTGTCTTCATACCTCGTTCTCTGGGCTTCAAGTCCTGTCACTCATGCAGCTGTCTTAAGTGTCTACGGAAGGTGCATGTGAGTGAGTGTAGTGCAGGGGCAGACATCTCTCTTCCTCTGGGTTGGAGGGAGGCCACACCACCTCACTTTGTCATTGTGGTCACTGCCTAACATCAGGGGAATTAGCAGGCCGGGTGTTAGTGGCCCAACCCTCTTGGCAGGTCAAAGCACTAAACAGTCTATGGGCTCTGACCCTCAGGCAGGGCAGAGCTAACAAGCAGTCTGTGGGCTCCGGCCCCCTGACAAGGGCCACTGCAAACAAGCAGTCTATAGGCTTTGGCCCTTGGGCAGGGGCAGAGCAAATAAGCACACTATGGGCTCTGGTCCCCGCTACTCCACCGGGTCCCTGCCCAGAGCCCTAACAGTGTTGGAGTGTTCTGCCACTGGGTCAGCAGGGATCCAGCTGCAACACACTGACCTGGATTCAGGCAACCACCCAACCAGACTACAGTATAGTCTCCCTGGGCCACTTCCTACCACTCCATTGTTTGATACCTTGGCTCCGTGGGTGTCCTCTGTCTCACCGGGGTATACTGCCAACAGCAGTCCCAGCAGCTCCCCTGCAGACTCGGTCTCCTTTGGGGTCAGGGCACTGCTTGAGCTTGGCAGCAGTCAGAGGCCTGCTGCAAACAAGGTACCTCTGCCTTTTTCCCTGGCTGGGCTCCAACTGAGCTGGAAGCTCTGCCTTTTGTATTTTCTCTCCCACCTCTCAACTTTTGGTGAGTGGGGTGAACCCAGCCTGACTCCACCCACCTAGGCACAGTGAGTGGTTCCTTCCTTTCTGGCTCAGAGGGAGGCCATACAACCTCACTACAGTGACAAATGTCACATTTTTAGGGAGTTCAAACCCTGCTCAAAGAAAGATAGGGGAGCCAGACTCAAGTATCGGCTCATGGAGTCTGTGCCTCACCTACCATCACAGCCTTTTCTGCTCAGAATGAATACTCTGAGTGAATAGGAGTGCTCCCATTGATCTGACTGAGTTGAAGGACAGATCTTTATCATTAGTACTGTAGAAGAGGCAATGTAAGTCCTCTAAAGACTTGATACTGGGGTCTTCATAATCTTCAGTGAACACACACTGAATAGAGACAAGGACATGGAGGTCTTTTAAAACCAATCCTGAAATACTAACGCAGATTTTGGTACCGCAGAACTAAGAGCCTTCTCTGGTGCTGTCTATGGCAGAGGCTTATGAGGCAGCTTGAGAATTGTTGAACCTGTTGGTACCAATTTCCCCAGCTATTTAGGACTCCTGCCTGGTTACTAGGGTCTGGTGTGCATGATTCAATAGTTCCAGCTCCAGACCTTACAAACTGTTTGGTGCTGAAGGCTGCTACAGTTAGAATCCTCTTGAGAGGTGCACTATCTAGAGGGAAGCCAGAGATGATCTTGCTGGTACCTCCAGCTCCAGGCTGAGAACCTCCCCGGTACCAGTGGATCAGCTCCCCCTTGGTCTAAGAAAGTGGACTCTTCATCAGACTCTAAAGTCAGCTCTTACGTGTCTCGGGCCGGATATGTTCAGCAGCCCCAGTGTGGTGCCTGTCCACCATGGTATTTATCAGCATTCTAAGGATCAATGGCCTGACATAACTGGGGCCCATCTCCATATCTTTGGCCCTTTTGGAACCCTTGGGGCTACCCTCTACAGTCTAGAGCATCTCTGCTCCCTTTCCACCCTACTACATCAGCTAGGCCAGGGGTCGGCAACCTTTCAGAAGTGGTATGCCGAGTCTTCATTTATTCAGTCTGATTTAAGGTTTCGCGTGCCAGTAATACATTTTAACATTTTTAGAAGGTCTCTTTCTCTAAGTCTGTAATATATAACTAAACTATTGTTGTATGTAAAGTAAATAAGGTTTTTAAAATGTTTAAGAAGCTTCATTTAAAATTAAATTAAAATGCAGACCCCCCTGACCAGTAGCCAGGACCCAGGCAGTGGGAGTGCCACTGAAAATCAGCTTGTGTGCCACCTTTGGCACCGGTGCCAGAGGTTGCTTACCCCTGAGCTAGGCATTGGGACCATCTACAACAGGGTCAACATCTGCCCACCCCGAGACTGGTACCATGCACAGGGAACTTCATGCTCTGGATTCGCTTGTGGAGGAGTTGGATGAGATTCCATCTCAACAACCCTTAGTCTCCTCTTCTTCATTTCATGATGAGGCAGCGATAAGAGACTGTTTCTCCTGCTCATGAGGATTGTAAAGTTTATCAGAACTGTGACAGGTTGGATCACAGAAGCCTCTTTGGGACAGCCACCTGATGTGCTGGGACTACCTCAGAGCCAGTTTTCCCTGCCAGTTTGGGACATCAGTACCTTGTCTTGTTTGAGCCACACACGCTTGCCTACTGCAATCTCAGATCCAAGTCTGAACCACATCCCCCACAAGCTGGAGGCTTAACTGAAAACAGCTTAAGAAATGCTCCTGTCTACAACACCCAGACATCCAGTTCCCAGTGGGATCCAAACCCCAAATAAATCTGTTTTACTCTGTATAAAGCTTATACAGGGTAAACTCATAAATTGTTTGCCATCTATAACACTGATAGAGAGAGATGCACAGCTGTTTGCTCCCCCAGGAATTAATACTTACTCTGGATTAATTAATAAGTAAAAAGTGATTTTATTAAATATAAAAAGTAGGATTTAAGTGGTTCCAAGTAATAACAGACAGAACAAAGTAAATTACCAAACAAAATAAAATAAAACACGCAAGTCTACAGCTAATACAGTAAGAAACTAAGTGCAGGTAAATCTTACCCTCAGAGATGTTCCAATAAGTTTCTTTGACAGACTAGCTTCCTTCTAGTCTGGGTCCAGCAATCACTCACACCCCTGTAGTTACTGTCCTTTGTTCCAGTTTTTTTCAGGCATCCTTTGGGGTGGAGAGGCTATCTCTTGAACCAGCTGAAGACAAAATGGAGGGATTTCCCAGGGCTTTATATAGTCTCTGTCTTGTGGGTGGAAACCCCTTGTGTTTTCCTATGCAGCATCACAGCTACAAGATGGAGTTTTGGAGTCACATGGGCAAGTCACATGTCCATGCATGACTCAGTTCTTTACAGGCCGATGCCATGGTTCACATGTTAGCCTGTTGCCGGGAAAGCTCAGATGCGAACTGGCATCTATCAAAGTCCATTGTCAGCTTAAGTGTTTCTTGATTGGGCACTTATTGAGAATAGTCTTTTCTCAAGAAGCTGACCAAATGCTTCACTGAGACTACTTAAAATCAAACAACCCTTCCAACCCTGATATTCTATGATATCCACAGGTACCCAACCAGCTTTCCCCATGGAAATTTAATTTAGTTCTAGTAAAATTGATGGGTTTTCCCCCTTTGATCCAGTGGCAACATGTTCTCTGTTACACCTTTTTATGGCTTTTTTGGTTGCTGTTGCCTCAGTCAGGAGAGTAGGGGAATTTCAAGCCTTAGTATCAGAAGCTTCTTAAATAATCTTCTTTAGAGACAAGGTTTACCTTTGACCACACCCAAAGTTCCCAACTAAGTGGTCACATTAACCAAACAAACAGATTATGTACTGACTTTCTTTCCAAAGCCTTATTTGAGTAAAAGTGAAGAAAAGCTTCATGCTAGATGTTAGAAAGATTTAGCTTTTTATCTGGATCAGACTAGGCCATTTAGGTCTTCATCACAACAGTTTGTTGGGGTTTTGGACAGAATAAGGGCACCCAAAGGAACTCTTCTTGGATTTCCATCAGTATTTGTTTATGCTACAGATTGGCTGGAATCATACTCCCCAAGTAAGCGTGCTGGCTCATTTGACCAGATCACAGGCAGCTTCCACAGCCTTTCTGGCTTATGTGCCCATTCAGGACATTTGCAAGGCAGCCAACCTAGTCATCGATTGATATGATTATCTCTCACTGTGCCACCTCTCATCACTGTAGAGACAATGCCAGATTTGGGCAGGTGGTCCTAGAGTCTCTGTTCAAGTAGACTTCGAGGTCATGTTAGTTCAAACTGCCTGTTACTCACCAATAGTGGAATAGACATGTGCAATCACTTGAAGAAACAGAAAAAGGTTGGTAACCGTTTCTTCAACTGTTGTTCTTCAAGATGTGTTGTGCATCTTCCTGGCGTCCACCAGAAAGAATTTCCCTGTATAAAAGTCCTTGGTCTATAACAAACCGGGATCGGTCAGAAGAGCTGAGAGGCGGTGGGTTGCTCGTGCGCGCCCAGCTTTGATGGTGTATCTGCTTCCTGCTCGTCTGGATGTTCCCTTGAAGCTTGGGGACACCAGTTCTTCTTGACTGGGACTTGGCTTGGTCCTCTGAAGAGATGTAGATGTGGGGTTGTTTCTGTAGCTGGTGTACGCTGTCCGCTGGTGCACCTGTGGTATTTCAGGCTCTGCTGGCCTCTTTGGTATGGGTTGTTTGTTGCTTTGCCCGTTAGGTCGTTGGTCCTTTGGCGTGGGATTGAAGAGGTGGTTGTACTTGTTTGCTGGTGCTGGTTTGCTGTTCCAGTTCCGGTCTGGGACTGGAGGTGCTGTGGCTGTTCAGCCGTAGACATGGCTCCGGGTTCACTACCTCAGTCTGGGTGTCTGTAGCACAGACAGGTTGTCTGTGTCCTCACCTGCTTTGTAGTTGGGAAATTTCCGGTGTGGTTGAACCACAACTGGTGTCGGAGGTTAGGAGGTAGTGCCTTTTGCCTAGCCAGCTCCATCTGTAAGGCCTGCTTGGGCCTCTCTCAGTAGTTGCAGCTGTCTTTGTGATGTGCGTTTGGCTTCTTGTTCTCTTTGTGTGCTGCCTCTTCTTGTTCTTGTTTTCTTTTGTTGTGCTGCCTCTTGGGCTTCTTGTTCAGCTTTATTCGGTCCATCTGTTTTTGATGTTTCTTTTGTTGTGTAAGCTTGTTGCAGCGCTATTTCAGTTTTAGCGCATATTTGGCACTCATGGTTATGTTTTATTGTTTTGGAGTGCCTTGGTGTTTGTTGCTGAATTGCTGGCTTTTCTGCCTCCTGAGATTGCCTGCAACTGCTTTGACTTGCTGTAGCTCTGTTTGATGGCAGTGTATTGTACTGTGTGTTGATTGCTGCAAGCCTCTCAAAGGATGCTATTGTTTAACCAACGACCCTTAATGGCCGTCGTAATGAGCCTACTAAAATGCGAACTGCCAAACAGCAGGAAAAAAATTTCTCTGTCTGCACTTTAAACCAATCCCTTCCTCATTGCTAATCCTGCAGGGAAAAGAAAACTTTAATGTAGCTTGGCTTATGGATTTATACATCCCGCTGCCACCATGTCATATAATTTCCTCGATTTGACATTAGAGTTCAAATATAAGGTATAGCATGAGTCCTCTAGCTTATCTCCAGCTTAGATCTGATAGGCTGCACCAGGTCAGGAATTGATAGGGCCTGACCCCCTTTCCTCTCTTTGGTGTCCCAACCCTCCTGGGGGACCTCCAGATAACTGTTTCTCTTGGAGTTCAGAGGGAGAGATAACCCTTCCCCCTCCTTCCCAGGCTTCCTCCTTGTCTAGCTTCTTTACCGATACCTGTTTTTCTGCTTCCACGAGGGAAGCGTTCTTTTCCCTTAGGACATTGAGATGCAATACCAACAGCTTGGCTTTGCTTTCCCCGTTCTGCCTTCCGTGAGGAGACAGTACCTGTACAGAGGTTTCAATCTCTGCGCTTACTAGAAAAGAACTTCACAGTTTTGAAAAAAGAAGCTTTATATAGAAAAAGAGACAATACAACTAATACTTGCATAACATTTACAAGGTCCTACTTAAGAAATCTGAATAACCCAGTCTGATTAAAATAGCCAATTTAATAGCCAGCAATCACACACAGTGTACAGCAAAGCATATCATAGCCGATCTTACTTTGTTCCCGTTTTTACTCACTGCCCCTTAGTAGAATGAGAAGAAGATTGAGATCAGCAAGATAGATGTCCCTCACCAGGGACACAAAGACCCAGCAATCCACATCCGTAAATACAAACCAAGCTCCTCATAGCGAATTACTTTGTTTTCCTTTGTACTTCAGTTTTAGTAGAATATTTGAGATAAGATGGAGTTAAAGAACCTTGTTTACATAGTCGAATAACAAGCCGGTATCCACATTCCCGCCCCTGACTTTTAAACAATCCAGTTCTCTGATTGGTGCTCTGGTCAGGTGTTTGGTTACCCTTTCCAGGTAAAAGAAACTTAACCCTTACCTTACCTATCTACTTATGACAGCATGTCCATTACATGACCCTCCCTCCTTTCCCTCTGTTATCAAAGACTTTGTGATAGGAAGGAAGTGAGGGGAGTTAGGGTGGCTCTGCTCTTTATACCTGTGTGTAATGGTGCAAGGCAGCAGAGGGTGCTCATGATACCCGAGCAGGTTCTGCTAAGGAAGAAATCTCCAAGAGTTGTGTACAAGGTGTGCACACACCTACAGTGGAATGGATATGTGCCACATATCCCAAAAAACAACAGTTACAGAAAAAAGTTAATAACTGTTTCTGTCCCATAGGAAATTTTAGGACTTCAAGATTTTATTTCATCCTGAACTGGGACAAAAAGTCAAAATCTCAGAATTTTTCACAAAACAGAAATATATTGAAATCTCATTTTGACATCATCAAAATGTTTTGTTTCAGTAAGGCTGAAAGTTTTCGTTTCAGTTTTTATTTTGACTTTTATATTAACATTTCAATTTCGATAATTTCTCATCAAATTTTGACAAAAATGATGTTCCTGCAAAACTGTTCCATCAGAATATTTTAGACCAGCTGTAGAATTAATGTCATGCAAATCCTTCTCCATTTACTGCGTTTTTATTATTTGTATACAACTTACAGTTTGGTAGGAGGTATTTAACACAGGAACACTGTCTTCATACTTGTCTGTTCTTAACAGATAATTTAGAACAATGGAAAAGTGAATGGGCAGCCACAAAAAGTGGATGAATATATGTTGTTTTACTTCTATGATTTTTATTTTACACACATTTCAATCTATTGAGTTCAGTTTTAAGGTTTTCATTTATTCATTCATTAGAACTCCCATGCAGGATGTGGAGTGTAGCCTGGTCAAATAATGAAACTGTAGATTTATCACAGTTATAAAGTTTATTGATTATCACAGGTTCTTCAGAGGTTGGCTACAGAGAAGTTTTACTCTGGTAATGGGATTGAAGTAATTTGTACTAAAACTGTATACCCTTGATGAGGACTTTACATAAAAGCCAAATTAATATGCTTGTTATAGCTAAACAGAAAAAAGTGATAAACAAAGTAATTGCTTTGAGGAGTATTAGCATAACATGCTCACATCTTAAAACTAAAAAACAGAGATAGAAGTAAGTCAATGGAGCCATGGATCAGCTGATGCTGTTTCAGGAGCCTGATGCATCCAAAATTTAGGCAACTAAACCGGATCATTTTTACTCCTCCTTTATGTAACTATTTGGCTACATAACCATATTTCTTCTTTGAGTAATATCCCTAGGGGTGCTCCACTATAAGTATCCTTGTGATCCTGCGCTGCTGATCAGAGAACTTTGGCAGCAGTGTTCATTAAGACAACATAAGTGCTATCTTTCCTTGTGCCCTGCTATCAGGCTAACCAGTGTGCAGGATTAACCCCCCTCAGTTCCTTCTCAACTGCCCCTGGCTAGAGATGGAGCCATTAGATCGTTAGCTTCTTTAGCATTTCTAGTAGTTAGTTATTCTCCTCAGTCTTCGTTGTAGTTTTTTCTCTTTTTTTTCTCTTAACAAACAGACAAACAAGACTTCTGTCAGGGAACCCTTCCCCCAACAGGGTATGCCCGGTTTACTGGGCTTCAACAGGTGCCTCTCCTGCAAAGAGGTCATTGCTGTGGCAGACAAGCACTCTTGTTGCATATGCTGCCACGGGGAAGGCCACATCCCCAGAAGCATGGTCTCTGGTAACAACTTAGACCCAGGTCTTGAAAGGACGAAGAGTTGAGACAAGATCATCTACATGGAGGCAGGCCTCAAACCCTCCTTGGACCCACACTGGGTGTCACCTAGCAGGTGCAAGTCTTCCCTGCAGTCCTCAACATCCAGGGACTGAGAGTTGAAGAAATCAGCTGTGGATCCCTTCTTGTAAGTCATCAAAAAAAGAAAGTGGTGAATCCTCAGAGCTAGCCACAAAATATTTTGAGCACACTCAGTATTGTCAGTACCGTCGGTATTGAGACAATCCCAGTCCAGTACTCACAAAGATCTGGAGCAGCAGGTACCATTGTCACACCTAAGGATCTCATAGGCACAGGCACCGGGTCAACAGTACTGATGGACAAAGAAGAAGATGCTGCCAGTATGCACTGTATCTTGGCACTATCATTGATGCCCCATCTGGCACCAGAGCAGTCAGTGTGGGTGAGATATTCAACTCCCTCTGTACCATCAGCGGCACTGGGTTGGCAGGTGCCACCAGAATTTCAGAAGTCAAAAGACCTTAGGGTATCTAACATACCAGATTCTTCTCTTCTCAGCACCGGGACCTCAGGACCGAGTCTTCTCCAGGACCCTGCCACACACCTCCACTTTCTAGTGGGGAATCAGATAACGAGCCAGAGGAAGCTGTTTCCTATTCCCCCATCATAGTCCCTATAGTGCCCACTATCAAGATGCTCCTTGGGTATACACTCAGGCTGCCCCCCCCATGGTATTTCCAGCCATGAGCACAACCACTGGGCTCTGTTTCACCACCCCAGTGGCCGTACTGGGATTCCTGGGGTGCATATTGCCCCCATGCTTCTTGGACTTCCAGCCTCACCCGTGAGCTTCCGAGACGTTCTTCCTCAGCTATGGCATCTAGAACCTTGGAACCTCCAGAGGAGATTGTTGAGTAACAGGAGGGTGGGCTTGAGGAAGAGATGACTCCGAGGACCAACATCTCCTCCTCCTCCCCAGATGCAGTTGTCATACCCCTGCCACTGTCCTTAGCTGATGATTTCCAGTTTTTCCAGGACTGGCAAAGAGAATTGCAGATACATTGCAGATACCCTTTGAGGAAGTCAAGGACACTCATCACAAACTCCTTGACATCTTACTCTCTTCCTCATCCTCTAATACAGCTCTCGTTATTAATGAGTCTGTCCTGGACCCTGCAAAACCATATAGCAGACCCCAGAATCGGTGATGCCTAGTTTGTAAACAATAAAAAATATTACATTCTGGCTAGGGAGATGGAATTTCTTTTGTCCTACCCTCCCCTGAACTGCATCATGATAAACTCCTGGGGCCATCAGCACCAAATGCGGTCCACCCTCCATGATAGGGATTGGAAGAAATAAGCTTCCAGAGAAAAGCTTATTCCTCAGCCATACTACAATTTCAAATCACTAATTATCAAGACTTACTGGTGAAATATGACTATGTCAACTATTTGAAACTTAACAATTTTATTGATCAGCTCGCAGAGTCACAGCACAACCAGTTCTGAACTATCATCCAGGAAGAGCAGCCAGTAGCCAAAACATTGCTACAGTCTGCCCTCAATGCAGCTGACACAGTAACCTGGTCCATCTCCATGGTGGTGGTTATGAGATGTGTGTTGTGGTTACACCTTTTGGTCTTCCCTAAAGAGGTGCAGTTATCTGTCAAAGACCTTCCCTTTGAAGGAACTAAGCTTTTTGCGGAGAAAATGGATGCTCCGTATGCTTCAAGATTCCAGGGCCACTCTTCACTCATTAGGGATCAACACGCCTTCACAAAAGAGAAGATTTAGTCCACAGCCCCATCATAAATCATGTACCTCTCAATACCTGACAATGCTTCTGTGAACCTGAGAGAAAGGAATCCAGGTTCCCCAGGCGGAAACCATCAGACCCACAGTATTCCACATCACAATCATCCACCTCCAAACACCAATTTTGAAGTGTTGGCCAAGGTGTTGACAGACCACTCCCTTCAACTGCCACAGTTGACCAACTTATTCTACCTATTTAGTTTCCATCTTGCCATGTTCCACAGCAGCTGGGAATGCATAACATCAGACCAAGGGGTCTTGGAAATTATTTGCAATGGGTATTCCATCCACTTTACCTTCCTCCCTCCACAACACCTTTCGCCATCCCTCTTCAGTGACCCTTCTCACAAGAGTTTACTATGACAAGAAATAGATCACTTCCTTAATTAGGAGCCATAGAACCAGTACTTCAACATCTATGAGGCAAAGGTTTCTATTCTTGCTATTTCCTAATACCTAAGAGGAAGGGATGTTGGAGACCTATACTAGACATCAGATTGCTCAACAAGTTTGTCAAAGCTCAAAAATTCAAGATGGTCATTCTAGCAATGATTATTCCAGCATTGGAAGAGGAAGACTGATTTTTGGCCCTCAACCTTCGGGGAAGGTTACCTTAGGGATGAATGTTGGGTGTGGCCTGAGTGTAACCTTGTGCCAAAAGAATACTATATAGTGGGGATGTGCCATCAGAGCTGCTATTTCTCCTATTCTCCTAGCCAAGGTGATTGCTACCAGGAAGGCTATTTTAACTGACAAATATATAAGTGAACAGGTCGGCATGGATTCGAAGGAAGGTCTAGTCGGTCCTTTCAATGCCAGGTTTAGATCCCATGTAGGGGTGGGATGTTGAGGTTGTGGAAAAAGTTTTACTATATGCCTAAGGAATTGTTTTGTGGTTGGGTGTGATAGCACTAAATACTTTTCTACTTGCTGGTGGAAGGCTGCTATAGCTGGTAGGGGAACCCTGAGTGACCTGAGAGTTAGTCTCCATTTTTTTTTTTTAGAGTCAGTACGTAGTCTAGGATCTTTTGGAAGAGTCATGGATGTCAACCTCCTCATCCGTTGCCTTCTTCAAGAATGTCCCTATCTCAGAATTTGTAGAGTGGTGACGTGGTGTCAGTCCATACCTTCGCAAAACACTATGCGATTCTGGGGCTCCACCTCTAATGCCATCTTTGGCTCCCCAGTACTGTCATCTGTAAAAGACCTGACTCTGAAGCCCCAGCCCTCCAGCAGAGATACTGCTAAGGTGTCACCTACAGTAGAACACCCATAGGGACATTACTTGAAGAAGAAGTTACTCACTGTACTGGGTTGGAGACTCACTACTGCGGTGCCTCCCACTGGTTGCTTTGGGAATTAGTTCTGTCCAGCTGTGGTGCACTCTCTTCAGGTGGCGTCTTACCTGTTGTCTGTTCTGCTGTGTGTCCGAGACCTGCGTTGCTCCCTGGCTTGTGGCGTCCTCTTCTGGAGACAGCCCTCCAGCTGTGCCTCTGCTCTGTTTTATCCCCTTCCGGGGGTGTCAGCAGTCCTCAGTCTGCACCTGCCCTCGTGACCAACTGCAGCCCCAAAGTCTGTATCAGGCCACTCTCCTCCACGGCCAGGTGCAGTGTATAGGGGGAGGGTTGACCCAGGCCCACCCACTATTCTGGATCCTGACCCTCTACTGCTCATGCTCCCTGGGCCACTTCCTTTTGGCCCTTGCACCTTCTTGGCCCTTTCTTTCAGGGGTCTCAGACTGGCAGGTATCAGGCTGGAGCTTTTCCTTTGCTTCCCCTGCCCAGCACTGCTCTATTTAAGGTGCTGTCCCTGGGAGACAGTCCTCTTCCCTTGCTTGTCAGTGAGAGACCCTTGTCTCTTCTGCTTTGCAGCCTTTATATAGGGCCAGCCTGGCCCTCATTAGTTGCTTCTAAGCCTTTTCTGATTGGCTGGGTTCTGCACAGCTGCTCCAAGGGCTGCTATTAACCCTTTGTCTGCCAAAGTGGGGCAACTGCCCCACTACACTCACCTTGTGCGCTAACGATAGTTCTTCAACATATGTGTCCCTGTAAGTGCTCCACAATCCACCTTCTTCCCCTGTACTTCAGAATTCTTGTCAATGACTCTATGGTAGAAAAGGAACTGAAGTGGGTTAGTCTGCATGTGCTGCTTAGCTTTGTGGGGGGCACAAGGAGAGACAGCACATATGCGGGCCTAATGGACGCTGCTACCAAAGTTCTCTGATCAGCAGTGCAGGGATGCAAGCACACCTAGAGTGGATCACGCATAGGGACACAATCTCAAAGAACCAATGTTACTGAACAAGATAAATAACTTCTTGTCCATTATCCGTGACCAGAATAAGATTTGTACCTGCCCATTATCAATATGTGCAAATTCTGGATGTCCATAACTTTGCTTCTGATCATGACCGAAGCAATTTGCATCAATCAGTCTCTTAATCAATCTTATAAGTCAGTTTAGTCTAATTGCTAAGTTACAATATTGCTGAAGTCCCCCTTATTTCCTAATTACTTCTGTAATTATGTAGTGTACCTTTTCTTCTGCAGTCAAGTGTCTGACTCTCAACTTGAGAGTGTCCCTGCCAGCAGGTATATGGGATCTTGGGGAGCAATTACCACACAGGTGGGGTGCAAAATAAACTTTATTAAGAAAATGCAAAAAACAGGGAAAATTCAATAGTGAGGGGTATGGGGTTTGTTAAGGTAGACAATTGGGGAGGGGTTTTCTTTTAGCAATAGTTGGGTATGTGGTGGTTAATACATAGGGGTAATGGGTACAAGTTAGGAACAATTACACGAGTATACATGTGAAGGTAGCTAACCATGTCTATGTAAAGGTGTGTCACAGAGCATATAGCAACTACAATCGTTTGAGTAATGTGTCATGAGTGTGTAATGTATAAATTAGGTGTGTTAGAGCGAAAAAAAAGGGTTCAATGGGGTTTTTGCTAGACTTCATATACGTTGAGGTGTTGGGGCGGGGGAGCAGACTTAACCATTATACGCACCAGAAATCTTTATCTATGATCTTACTATAACCAGACTGACAAAATTAGCAGTAACGAAACACATGCAACTATTTTTTTTACCTAACTTACAGACAATACAACAATTTCTAAACCTACTTAACCACAGCTATGCAAAATTGAAATTCACTTATCTAGATAGACCTGATTCTAATAGGTGCACCTTGCAGCACGGGAGGTGGGGGGAGGGCGTACAGTGCCTGTGCTGTCAGTAAGCCCAGCTGCAGAGCACACGCTTTTTTAGGCAAAGTGCTGCGGAGTTAGAGAGTTTTAAGCCCAGACCAGTTTGGTTAAGTCTGGTGTGGTGGAAACAGAGCCAGCGCTTAAAATAATAAATAAACGTATAGAGACGTTTACAGAGGGGATTCTTACCAGCCCAAGGAGCAGCAGAGGTAAAAGCAGCAAATATTTCAGAAGGCTAGGTACGGTCTCAATAATCAGGAGATCTCTCAGGCAGCAATTATTCTTCATGGTTTTTTTTTTCAAAAACCGGGGGTACGCTCAAAATAAACAGAGCGGAGAAGGACCCCATTGCCCTGTTGATCAGACCAGCGCAATGCGGAACTTTTCTGAGGGCTGATCAGAAATGTCTGTTTAAGGGCACTTGGGCAGCTTTCCCACGTATTTTGATTGGTTCAGAGGCAGGGAAAGAGAAAAAAACAACAAACAGGTGAGCAAGAAATGTCTGGCAGAGTCTGTGCAATGGTGGACTCAAAAGCACTGAGGCCTATGACCTTATGCCAGGACTTAACTAGGTCTTGCCTGGCATTGCATACCTCACCGGCCAGTTTACAGGTGATACGGACTCCTGTTGAAGGCATGGTCCCACTTAGCACAAGTGGCCATCCCTTTGAGAAGGGCAGTGGCTCTTGGTAAACAACTTTAAGGGGCCCTCCCTTTGAAAAGGGCAGTGGCCCTGCTAAACAACTTAACAGCCAGGGAGGGGAGGCCACAGGAGAACAAAAACAAAATGGAGTGTGGGGACAGCTGTAAGAAACAAAATGGAATAGGGGGATAGCTGTAACAGACAGAGAGTGCTGGGTTAATTCCTTGGACCTTTTTTGGTTCATTTTAAAATCAAGCATAAGCCATTCACACTAGTCCTTACACTTATAAAACAGACCTTTCCTTATAACAACACCTAATAACCCCATTATTTGTGGTCTTCTACTTGCCCTCTAGCATGTTTCAATCTAATAAACAGTACAACTTTGTCAATATTGTACCACATAATATTACTAATATCTTTCTGAGCAAAGAGAGTGAAATATCAGATTTTGGAAATAAGATAGGGTCATAGGACAACAGGAAGTTAGAATTTTAAGTCATTTGGAAAAACTGTATTTAAAAGGTGGTGGTGAATTTATGAACCCTGTTTCCCTTTAAGGAGAGAAGGAGGTTATGGATAGAACTGGTTAGAAAAAGGGACTCTGAAAAAATTGTCCCTTTTTGACTGAAGAAATTATAAATTATTTTTTATAAGCTTTAATTCAAGCTTACTTTAATCTTATCTGAAAGGGAATGTAACAAGCTGTCACTCCTATAGTGAGTAATTAACAGCTGGGCCTGGTTAGGAAAGCAGGCTTTTATATAGGCAGTACTGGGGTTTTGGGATGGGCCCTTGCCTCCAGTGAGAAATGTATTTGGCCTGCATTCCAAGCCAAGAGAACCTTGGTCTAAAGGACCTGGGGTTGAACTGTACTGTAGGGCTAGAGACTGTATTCAGTCTATATTAGACTTTCAAGCCTATTGTATTATTCCTTGGGAGTTCACTTCTCCTGGGTATCTTGAATAAAACCTTATTTCCTGCCTATTTCTGGGCATAGAAAGCGCTGGAATGAGAGTGGGAGTATTTGGCTTCTGTACTTACAAAACCAGGCTGTTGTTTCAAAAATATGACCTGGAATGTGTTCTGAGGTGTGGATTCTTAGAGTACAGGAAAGTGAATGAACAATAAATGATCTAACAATCCCATTTCATTTTAGAAAACACTATTGGGAGAGGTGAGTTGTAATAGAATAAGGGGTTCTAAAGGTGTGGGCAGTCCAGATAAAGACTCAGCAAGCGGACAAAACCTGGCTTCTGTTTGACCTGTTTTTAAAAGTACATGTATACTAAACTGTGTCTGCATACTCAGACATCAGTCTGGAAGGAGAATATTTTCAGAAAATTGAGTATAGGAAATCAATTTAAACTACCTTAATTATTGTGTTTGCTACTTGCAAACATTGTTGTATCTTTCACTTGGTTATATGCTGTTGAATATGCTGTTCAATTAATGTCAAGTTCAATTGTTCAAACTTTTAAGTTCAAAAGAGCGGCATTCTCAATTTTTAAAATCTAGCAGAAAGAATGAGTTAATCCCAGTTAAAAATTATTCTGACAGTAGCTATCTCGCAGTGCCATTGACGCTTCATCTAGTGCTCGTGCAGTCTCACCCCATCAGTTCCTTCTCAGCCATCCATGGCAGCAGACGGAGCTCCAACAGCATTGTCGAAAAAACCTAGAAAAGAGTTAGAAATAGTTGTTTGTTACGTTTTAGTTATTAGTACTTAGACTGTTCATCGTTAGTCTTAGGTTTCCATTTTTAATTAATTAGATTTTTCTCTAAAACAAAAAACAAAGACAGAAACAAAACCTTGGGAATAAACCCCTCAGTTTCTCCTCTTTCACTGAACCACTTCAAAAAAAAAAAAAAAGAGAGAGATAGAAAATGAAAATGCTAGGCTCTCCTGGTTTTAGAAGATGCACTTCATGCAAGGACACTATGCCTGTCTCCAATGGGCACTCACAGTGTCCTTTACTTAGGGGAGATACACATACCTCAAAAATATGCCCACTGCAGCAACCTTAAAGCCAGAGTGAGAAGGAATAGAGATTTCCAACTCAAAATGATTCTTAAGGAGAAATCCCTAATGCTACCTTCTGACTCTGGAAAAACCCCACTGTGGAATTCTCCAGGCACTTCCTCTCTGGATAGAGTGAGTACTCTTTTCTCCAGAAAGTCCAGGAAGAGGGAGACATCTGCAGCACATGGAGAACCATTAAAGAGAAAATGGTCCTTGGTGAGATCGCTACAATTGGTGCTGACGGCCAGCAGGGTGAGCACATTCGATGCTCAGGCACATCCAGCACTGTCGGTTCTGTGACTTCTGCCGGCAGAGACAAGGAGTAGAGTAATAGACACAAACCAGCCTCCTTCTCCAGGGCACGGAATACTCCCAGGAAGGACATGGTGCCAAAAGCATCGCCAATTACAATGCCACCTCCACTAGTGCCAACTACTATGGAATCGTTGCCTGAATGACCTAAAACAGCACCACTAGCACCGAACAAGGCTGCACACAAAAGAGTGGCACCGACTGGACTGACCTCCCAGGTGTCAGCACAGAAAAGCACGGCACCGGCACCTGCAGCACCGTGCACCTTCACTCAACCAATAGACGTGACAGTATCTTCCACTCCAGATACTCCTATACTTGTCACCGATGGTTCCCTGGTATGACGGCACCAGAACAGCCAGATTCTCTGACTGCAGTTTTCCAGCGATGACGAAGACAATCTGGAGAAGGCAGTCTTCTACTCCGGGCATTCCTCCCCATCAGGCACTGAGCCACTGACTTTGCACATGAGTACAGGGACAGTCTTAACAGAGACATACCCCCATGGCTAGATAATCCGTGCATGTGCCCCCCATGCCGTTACCAATGCAATGGGCACATTGGGACCCATGGCGGTCTACAGGTCTCAGATCCACAGACCTCACACCTCGCAAAGGTGACAGATATGCCCTCCTGCTGTGACAACAACAGAGCCCTTGGAGGCACTTGAGGATTCTGTGGAGGAATTGGATGATTCCAGTACTCACGACTTCTAACCGCCCACAACTCATCTTCATTTCTGGATGAGGCAGTAATACCCCCTCTGCCCACCATTGCAGATGATTCAAAACAATTCCAAGACTTATTCAAACAAGTATCACAAAGCCAGAATATTCCTCTCAAAGAGGTGGCTGAAAACCAACATAAGCTCTTGAAAATCCTATAGCTGGCTTCCATGTCAAAGATAGCACTGCCAGTAAATGATGCCGGAACTGGCGGAAGCAGTATGGCAAACACCAGCCACCATACCTCCAAGATGCAAAAGAGCTGATAGAAAATATTATGTGCCCAATAAAGGCATGGACTTCCTCTTCTAGCATCCACCACCAAACTTCTTGGTGGTGGATGCAGTGAAAAATGAGGGAAACAGCCCCAATATAAAAACACACCACATGAAAAAGACTCTAAGGGCTAGTCTACAATGGCAACGCTAAAGCGTTGCTGTAGCAGCGCTTTAACATGCCTTGTGTGATTGCCACCTCCACAAGGGGTGTGGCTCCCAGCACTGGTGCACTCTCTACACTGGTACTCTAAAGGGCTGAAACTTGCTGCGCTCAGGTGGGTGTTTTTTCACACCTCCGAGCGAGAAAGTTGCAGCACTGTAAATTGCCAGTGTAGAGAAGCCCTAAGAGACTGGATTTCTTTGGGTGCAAAGTCTATTCATGAGAAACCCTCCAGTTTTGCATAGCCAACTATACTGCCGTACTTGCAAAGTACTACCATGACAATTACCAGAAACTCAGTGAATTCCTCACAAACATCCCAGAAGACAAAAGGGAGCAATTCCAAACTATCCTGACTGAAGGACAACTTGTAGCAAGGACAATGTTACAAGCATCCCTTGATGTCATGGACACAGCTGCTCATATGATGGCTCCAGCTATAGTCATGTGGAGGGCCTTGTGGTTACAATCCTCTGGAATTAAAGGGACCTCCAGACTAAAGTTGAGGACCTCCCCTTTGACAGAGAAAAATTATTCTCAGTTAAGATGGACTAAGTCCTACACTCAATGAAGGACTCTTAAGTGGCACTCCGAATTCTCAGCATCTATACACCCCCAACAGAAGTAGGAGAGGTATCAACCATACCTTCATAAATGGGAGAACACAGCACAGCACCCACAGAGATCTTCGAACAACTCAAGACCTTGACACCGGTCCCAGAGATGCTGATCACTTCAGTCTCAATCAACAGTGTCACAGGCACCATCCACCAAGATGCAGTTTTGAAGCTTTGGTCGAGGGTCTGACCAACCTTCCTTGATACCCAGCACAACATTTACAAAATATCCAGATGTTTGGTCATCGATTATGGCCATTCTACCCAGCATGGGCATTCACTGGGTACTGGAGATAATAAGATTGGGCTATACCATCCCATTCACTTCCATCCCACCTACCCATCCCCCTGCCGCATCCCTCTTCAGGGACCCTCTCACAAGCATCTTCTATGACACGAAGTAAACCATTTTGTACGTCTAGGTGCCATGGACCATGTTCCAGTACAACACCATGGGAAGGGATTCTACTCCCATTACATCTTGACACAAAAATAAAACAGAGGATGGAGACACATTCTAGATCTCAGAACACTCAAAAAATTTGTAAGTACCCACAAATTTAGAATGGTCATGTTGACGTCAATAATTCCAGTGCTGGAAGAAGGGGACTGGTTTTCAACCCTTGACCTACAAGATGCATATTTTCATATCACTATACACCCCTGCCCCACAATCAATTCCTATGGTTCACAGTAGGGAGAGACCACTTCCAATACAGGGTGTTACCATTTGGACTCCTGGTGGCTCAAAGAGTCTTTACTAAAACACTGGCCATAATAGTAGCATCCCTGCTCAGACTGGGAATAATGATATTCCCATACTTGGACAATTGTCTACTGAAGGGTTGCACTCAAGTGGAAACAATAAACTTCACACAGAGGACTATAACTAAGGCTATGATTTTATCATGGATATTTTTAGTAAAAGTCACAGACAGGTCATGGGCAATAAATTAAAATTCATGGAAGCCCATGACCTATCCCTGACTCTTACTAATAATATCCCCAACCTAAACGGGGAGCCCAGCTGTGGGGTCCCACACTGCTTGCCGAGGTTGGGCAGCTGCGGGGACTGCTCCAAGCTCTGGTGGCCCCAACTGCCTGTGCGGGCTTGGAGCTCCAGGGTTCCCTGGCTCAGCACTCTGGAGTACCCCTGCCACCTATGGTGACCAAGAGCTTTGAAGGACCTCCGGCGCCCATGGCAGCTCAGAAGTCCGGGGCCCCCGATGATCTCAGTGGCTCAGAGCTCTGGGGCAACTCTGCCGCCTGTGGTGGCTCGTAGCTCCCAGGTCCCCACCCCTCATGGCAACTGGGAGCTCTGAGGGCCCCCTGCCACCTGCATCAGCCGGGATCTGCAGGGAGGGGGCCTCCACTGCAGCCAGGAGCTGTGGCCCCATCACCTGTGGTGGCAGGGAGCACTCCAAGGGGCCCCCAGCACCCGTGGCCATGGGGAGCTGCAGGGTCCCTCCACTGCAGCAAGTGGTGGGGGGACCCTTCAGCTTCCAGCTGACAGGGCTGAATTCATGGAGGTTGCTGGAAGTGACAGATTCTGTGACTTCTGCAACCTCCATGAAAAAATAGCATCCTTAACTATGACACTTTTCCATACCCTAGGATTACAAATAAATGAGAAGAAATCTACTCTAGTTCTGGTTCAATAACTAGAATTTATCAGAGCTTACCTAGACTCAATAGAAGCCAAAGCTTCACTAACAATTACCAGATTCTTCACAAAGACCACTCTCATATTGGTAGTCACAAACAGCCCAAGGGTCTTTGCATGCAGCTGCCTACAACTATTAGGACACATGGCAGCCTCCATGCACAACTGCACGTGCGCTGTCTCCAGGGATGGCTAAGCACAGTATTACATGCCATTCAAGCACACCCTAAACAAAATCCTGACAATACTACCAAAAGTCCTGCAATCATTACAATGGTGGAGAAACTCGTGCTATATGTGCACGGGGCTCTGTTTCAACAAGATCCAACATCCATCCTGATCACTACAGACCCCTCACTGATCGGATGGGGCCACATTTGGATCAACACACAATCCAAGGTAAATGGTCTTCTGTGAAGACACTATTACACATCAATCTATTTGAATTATAAGCAGTTTGATACACGTGCCAACATTTCCTACCAATGATAAGAAACAAATCGGTAAGAATGATGACAGAAAACATAGCTTGTATGTTCTACATAGACAGGCAGAGAAGAGCTCAATTTCATTCCCTATGCACGGAAGCCATAAAATTATGGAACTGATGCATTATCTACAATATTACCATTACTGAGTTGTACCTCCTGGGCCAACAGAACACGATAGCAGACAAATTGAGCAAACTGTTTCCCCAAGAACACGAATGGGAACTGAATGACAACATCACACAATGCATATTCCGGATGTAGGGGTCACCACACATTGATCTGTTCGCAACATCACAAAACCACAAATATCCAAGGTTTTGCTTGTGAGCAGGACTAGGACCACAATCCCTAGGGGATGCCTTTCTCTGATGGAACTCGCCCCTCCTGTACACGTTTCCACCAATACCATTAAAATCCAGAGTGATACACGAGATACGGAACAACAGAGCCATGGTCATACTGATAGCTCTGACATGGCCCTGACAGACATGGTGTTCATACCTGAACCACTTGGCATTCTGTGCCCCATACACTCTTCCTCTCTATCGGGATTGCCTCTTTCAAGACGGGGGTCAAATTCTTCATCCGAATCTGGGAAAACTCCACCTGAAAGTGTGGCTCCTCCTTGGCTCTATCATGATGAACTAACCTGTTTGGAACAGGCTAAAAAGGTGTTTCCAATCAGAAGGAAATTAACACGCATATCACTTACCTCCAAAAATGGAAGAGGTTCTACATGAGGTGTCACAACAATCACATGCTTGCACTTACAGCACCAATTCATTGGATTTTGGAGTATGCTACAATTGAAACAATCAGTCTATCCATTTGTTCCCTTAGGGTACACCTCACAGCCATAATCGCTTTCCATCACAGGGTACATGGTGTTTCATCCTTCACTCACCTGATTACAAAACACTTCCTCACAGGCATTCAGAACATGTATCCTGAAGTTCGCAACCCTACACCAGCATGTGTAAATCTGGTCCTCAGAGGCCTTACCAGAGCCCCTTTCAAACTACTTGCTACCTGTTCTTTACTCCATTTATCAATGAAGGTAGCATTCCTGGTTGTGATCACTTCAGCACAAAGAGTAGGTGAAATAGGAGCCCTCATGGCCCACCCTCCATACACCATATTCTTCAAAGACAAAGTGACTATGCAACCACATCCAAAATTTGTACTGATGGTACCTTTATCATTCCATCTTAATCAACTCGTCCACCTACCCGTGTTTCATCCTAAGCAGTATGGGTCTACACAGGAGACTACCTTCCACACTTCTGATGTTAGAAGAGTACTCGCATTCTACCTAGATAGAATGAAACCTTACCAAAAGTCACCGAGACTCTTCATTTCCACCATTAAATGATTGAAAGGCGCAGCAATTTCGAAACAAAGATTATTGAAATGGATCTCAAAATGCATCCATTTATGTTACCAACATCAAAATATAGACATGGATCAGAGCCCATTCAATGAGATCACTTTCAACCTCGACAGCATTTTTACCTAATGTTCCAATCAGAGAACAATGCCATGCTGCCACCTGTGCTTCTGTACACACTTTCACAAACCACTACACAATAACAGAGCTCAGAGGCTGGTGCAGTCCTTAGCCTTATGGTACTAGCCTCAACTGTATACACAACTCCAAAACCCATTCTTCCATAATGGGGCACTACTGTACAGTCACTTGACATGGAGCACAAACAGAGACAGCACTCAAAGAAGAAGAGAAGATTACTCACCTTGTGCAGTAACTGAGGTTCTTCGAGATTTGTGTCCCAGTGGGTGCTCCTCTACCCCGCCTCCTCCCCTCTATTTTGGAGTTCACAGGAAGGACTCTATGGTAGAGAAGGAACCAAGGGGGTTGGGCCGCATGAGCGCAAGATGAAGTGCCAATGGCACTATGAGACAGCTACTGCGCACATGTGTCCTGACTGGGCACTGCTACTGAAAATCTCTGATTGACGGCACCGAGATGCCCCGATACCTAATTGGAGCACTCTCAGGGACACACATCTCAAAGAACCTCACAAGTTATTCACAAGATGAGTAATCTTCTCATATCTAATGACATCAGAGAAGGCACTACTCTGATTGTATTCTAAAGTAAAGGGATAGAAAAATATCTGTAATTTACAATGGAAACTCAAAGAAATACAGAAACTCTTTATGTACAAGAGATATGGGGATATAGTGATATTGTTTGAAAATCCATTATTCACCCTGGGTTTAAAAACATGAAACGATCTCTAACCACAAATACTATACTACATTTTGCTCATTTAAACCAAAGATGACTAAGTATTTCATGATATGTCATTATATAATGGTTTGGATTCCATGCTGCTTGGCTTCAAATAAGAATTATTGATGGAAAATATAAATGAGAAGGATGTTGTGCTTCAAATAAGAATTATTGATGGAAAATACAAATCAGAAGGATGTTGTGCTTTATTTTTCAGAATTTTAAATGAACAAGATGTCCTAGAAGGTGTAAGTATGCTGTATTTTAAAGTTAAAATTGTGATTTTCCTAGAGCATAGTTTGATGTAAAACCCATTGTGATTTTCCTAGAGCATAGTTTGATGTAAAACCCATTGTTTTATGGAAGATAGTGATTAAATTATTACTGTTTAGCCTCATTACTTCAGCAAAGGGAAAAGGTTTTTAAAGAGTCAAAATAAAGTCCAGAAAAGTCACATATACCCAGCTATATCAGATAGTCTGAGTCCATTTCTCTTGCAGTTATAACACTTACACTTTCAGGAATATACTATAAAATAGGGATGTAAAATGTTAACCATTAGTTAAGCATTAGTCTTACTGATTAATCTGTGTTAATCGTTAACCCCAGGGCCAGCTGACCAGCCAGCTGGCTCCAATGGTCCTGTGTCAGCCAACCGGCCAGCCAGCTGATCCTAGCAGCCCTGCACCAGCCAGAGCAGCCCCAGCCTCATTGGCCGGCCAGATCAGCCCAGGCCCCAGCCATGTCGATCGGCTGGATCGGCCCCAGCCGTGCTGGCCTGCCAGGTAGGCTCCAGCCATGCCGGCATGCTGGATTGGACCCAGCCCCAGTTGCAGCCACACTGGCCAGCTGGCCCGTTAATCGATTAACTATTTAAATTAATTTGTTAATCGTTTAAACGGTTAACTTTTTAAACGATATTTACATCCCTACTATAAAACCAAGAGAACTAATTTAATCCAGAACTATTTTGCTTCCACTGTAAGAGGGAAAAAACTGTAAATTTAAATTTAATAAATTCACAAATCCAAGAAATAGAAGACTTCAGATAAATAAAGTCTGGGAAAAATTAAGGGCTTGAACTTGCACAGTGCTGAACATTTCCCTTAGTGCTGAGTAGAGCTGGTCAGAACTTTTCCAACAAAACATAGTTTTATTGGGAAACACTGATTCCTTATAGTGAAATGTTTCACCGTTACAGATTCAATGAAAATTTCACTGAAACACAGGCAACTTTCCACTGGAAACTCGCACTGTGTCAGGGTGCCTATCAGTCCATGGACACCAAGCTGGAGCCAGGGTCTGTGGGGGCGAGCAGGCTCCCTGATCCATTGGCAACAGCCCGGGCTGGAGCCAGGACTTTTTGGGTTCCTAGGCTCCATAGCAGGGAGTCAGCCAGAGCCCATGCTAGAGCCAGGACTCTGCGGATTGACAGCTACCCACACCCTGGCAGCAGCCTTGGGACACCTATCTGGAGGTGGGACTCTCAGGGCTGATAGGTTCACTGCTCTGCAGCAGGGAATCTGCCTGCCCTCCGCCTACCCCTTCCTGAGCCCCAGCTGGAAAACGGAGCCTAGCAGCCCCAAGAACCCTAGCTCAAGCACTGGTGAAATCTTCCTGCTGGAGCAGCTAAGTGATATAGGCATTCCTGTCAATTTTCATGCAAACTGTGCAACTGACAAAGATGTCAATTTCACATTTTGTTTCAGGAACACCATATTTTCATGTTTCTGAAATAATATTCAGGGATCTCCAGTTTTCCATGGAATTTTGGCAAATTTGCTTTGGTTCTAAATTGGGATGAAAGAAAATTAAAAAATACCAAAACTTTTGCTGAACTGAAATATCCAAGTTTTAGCAAGCTTTAGGACCGAGTACCCCCCACCTCCAATTTCAAAGAGCACCCAGCACCTTCCAGGATTGAACCCTGGAGTATTTCTTCCTCTCCATTTAGACATTTCATTCTTTCTTATGTAACAGGGATAACTATAAGTAAGGCTACGTTTTAGTCATAGGTATTTTTAGTAAAAAACATGGACAGATCATGAGCGGTAAACAAAAATTCACGGCTCGTGACCTGTCCATAACTTGTACTCTTTACCCCTAAATCTTGGGTGCTTGGGATGTGTGAGTGTGTGTGTGTGTGCGCGTGCGCCACAGGTGCTTGGGGGGCAGGAGGGCAGCCCGGGGGTGCTGCAGGTGCTTGGGAGGAGGGGGGTGGTCTGGGGGCAGTGCAGGTGCTTTGGGGAAGCACCCCAGGACCCTCCTGGTGCTGGTGGGTTTTTTTTGGCAGGGTTGGGAGGCTCTCTACCCAGCTCCATGGGAGGACTCCTGCTGGTGCTTGGCGGGGGTGTTGATGGGGCTTGGAGGCTCCCTGCCCAGCTCCATGTGGCTCCCTGGAAGTGGCAACATGTCCCTCCTTCAACTCCTAGGTGGAGACGTGGCCAGGGGGGCTCCGCACTTTGCCTCTGCCTTGAGCACTGTCTCCACAGCTCCCATTGGCTGGTTACCGTGGCCAATGGGAGCTGTGGGGGCAATGCCTGCGGGCAGGGGCAGCGTGCAGGGATGCCTGGCTGTTCCTCTGCCTGGGAGTAGAGGGGACATGTTGCTGCTTTGGGGACCCTCCCTGAGGTAAGCACCACTTGGAGACCTCACTCGCTCTTGCACCCCAATCTCTGTGACTTCCGTGACCTCCATGACAAACTTGCAGCCTTAATTATAAGAGGTAAACTGAAATCCGGATATCTTGTTCTTGCAGTAACTAACATAATATGTCTGTACTTAGAAATACCAGAAGATTCAAAGTGAATATCAGTTGCTAGCAGAAGAAAAACAGATAATGGAGAATGAACTTCAAAAGATGAGAGAGGAAGAAAAGCTAGCGGTTAGTATAAACATACAAAGTGACAAAAAATGTCTGTTGTTCAAAATAGCAACTTGATTTATACCAGTAAAATGCCTTTAGAATGTCTTGTGTTTATCTAGTGCAAGTAAATACAAGAAAATATAGTATCTTCTCTCCTGTTTTTTTAAAACACTTATTTTTTTGAGGTACTAGGTATATAGTCCTACTTGTGGGATGCGCCCTCATCCCCAGTGGTGCTGAACTCTAGGACCCTTCTGGAAAGCATGGTCCTTCTACCTCATTGAAAATTTTGAGCCAAGGTTGTTAAAAAGGCCCCGTGGATGCCTGTAGTCTCACTTCATCCCTTTGCATGACAAGCTGAAGATGTAGGGACCTTCTCTTGGGTGTTTTTTTTTAATTTTAAACTTCCCTAACTTTTTTTGTTCTATTGTGTGCATGCTGTTGCACACCTAGAGCTAGTTTGTAACAGCTGTACCAGAACAGATGTAACTGTGCCACCCCAGCAGCAGTGCAAAGAAGGTGTCATGGATTTTAGAGTATGGTATGCTTTAAAACCCTTCTGCAAACTCTTGTGAGTGCATCCTTTCCAGTAATAGACTTTGTGGCTCCACTTCACTCCAGGACAATCCTATGACACTGCCACTCTCAGACCAGGTTCCTAGCCTTCAGCACCCCTGTTTCAGATTGTTCCATTAGAGGGGCCAATTTGGATAGCTCACTGCAGGAGTCATCTTTCTTGGGAGCTTTGTAACAACAAACAAACAAACAAGCACACAACAACACAGTTTAGTCTTTGTAAAACAGTATTATTTTATGGTCAACAGAAACACAATAGTCAGAGATATGGGTTAAAATCACAAAAAAGGCCTATACACTGAATCTTACTTCACCTTGTAGCTTCTCCTTGCTTAGTTAAGGAGGTTCTGCTTAGCCCATGCAGCCTTGGGTTGGGAAGAGAGCCCAGATGGCCACAGCCCCTGCTTCTGGCTCCCTGCCATCCTCTCTCCTCTTACAGTTTCTCAGGGCTGCTTTTTAACAGAACCAAATGCCCTTTGTTTTAGCTTTCCCTCCTCAAGGATCATCCCCTCCTTTATCCTAAGCCAAGAGTGTCTGCTCAGCTGGGTGGGAGACAATATTTTACAGTTGTATGACTGGTGAAGCATTGGGTGATAGAGTTCATTCAGATCTCTCTCTCTTCCTGGTCTCCTGCATGGAGAGCTCTGGACAGGAGTTAGCCCGTGAAGTCTATGTAGCCCACAATGCAAAAGTGGGTAGGCAAACTGAGTCACAATATTTTCTTTAAAAATGCCAAAATCTCCGATATACTTTACAGAAGGAATCATGCCTTTGAAATACAAATCTTTCTATGCTCTCTCATGATATACATTATGCTTCTTCTTTCCCTGGAAACAGACCTACATCCTTGCTGTTTGTTCTTCCTGGAGGAAGTCCAGACCCTGGACTGCTACGTGATTTGTAGGGACTTCACCAGGGGCAGCTCCAGGCCCCAGCATGCCAAGTGCGTGCTTGGGGCTGTATGCCCCGGGGAGCGCTCTGCCGGTCGCTGGGAGGGCAGCAGGCAGGGTCCCTTCGGTGGCATGCCTGCGGAGGGTCCGCTGGTCCCATGGCTCCACTGCGGGAGGTCCACCGGAGCCGCGGGACCGGCAAGTGGCAGAGCGTCCCTCACGGCATGATGCTGTGCTTGGGTCGGCGAAATGTCTAGAGCTGCCCCTGGACTTCACACCTCAAACCCTCCCTGATAGGCAGTGCAGGCATTTTACATTCCTCACCAAAGAAGCCTTGTAGAAGGGCATCCTGGAGGAATCTTCTGCAGGGATTGTACTTCAAACCTGTAGATCAAAAAGCATAAGTCTCTGCAGTTTAAGTGAAAGGACCAGATCCACTCATAAGCAGTAGCAAGTAGATAAACCTCTGGGTTCTAGCTTGGAGAGGAGGACAAAGAGATACATTGTTTCTGTGTGTGTTACCTTTAGAAGCCTTGTCTCCAGTCTTCCAGACTGTAAAGTAAGTGTTCTTACACCACAAGGGTTTAAAAAATATAAAACCACTTCAGAGGGCAGTTTTCTGGCTGGCTGCCTGATGTATTTGCAGTGCAGCTAAGAGCTGGTCTTTATGGTGATTTAGTGCTGGCAAGCTGGGGTGTGAATTTACACACCTTCCTGCTGTGGACCCTGCTACTGTTCATTAAATGTTCTGTATTACATAATCCTTACTATATGGCAGCAGGGTCTGTGCAGCAGGCTGATGCACTGTAGATTTATACCCTGGCTTTCCATGCTCAAAATTGCAGTATAAGTTAATAGACTTTAAGTCCAGAAGGCACCATCATGATCATCTACTCCGGGGTGGGCAAACTATGGCCCATGGGCCACATCCAGCCTGCCAGCTACTTTAATCTGGCCCTCGAGCTCCCGCTGAGGAGTGAGGTCTGGGGCTTGCCCCACTCCAGTGCTCCAGCCGGGGAGCAGCAGCATGTCCTCCTTCTGGCTCCTACATGTAGGAGAAGCCAGGGGGTTCCAATCCACATGCTGCCCCCACCCCAAGTGCTGCCCCTACAGCTCCCATTGGCTGTGGTTCCCAGCCAATAGGAGCTTCAGGGGTGGCACCTGCGGACAGGGCAGCGCACAGCAAAGCCACCTAGCTGCATCTCCATGTAGGAGCCGGAGCGGGGAACATGCTGCTGCTTCTGGAAGCCACTTGAGGTAAGCACTGCCTGGAGCCTGCACTCCTGAGCCTGTGCCCCAACACCCTGCCCCAACCCTGATCCCTCTCCCACCCTCTGAACCCCTAGGTCACAGCCCGGAGTACCCTCCTACACCCCAGAACCTGCACCCTAGCTGGAGCCCTCACCCCCCACCCCGCATCCCACCCCCTCTGCCTCAGCCTGGAGCTCCCTCCTGCATCCCATACTCCTCATTTCTGGCCACAGCCCGGAGCCTGCACCCAAGCCAGAGCCTTCACATCCCCCTCCCCACCGCACTCCAACCTCAATTTTGTGAGCATTCATGGCCTGCCATACAATTTCCATACCCAGATGTGGCCGTCAGGCCAAAACGTTTGTCCACCCTGGTCTACTCTGACCTACTGCACATTGCAAGCAACAGAACATCACCCACTCACTGCTGAAGTTCTCAAATCTTGATTTAAAGGCTTAAAGTTACAGAGAATCCACCATTTGCTCTATTTCAAACTATCCAGTGACCCAGGCCACATGCTGCAGAGAAAGGTAAGCCCCCCAGTAATGTCTCTGCTAGTCTGGCCTGTGGGAAAAATACCTCTTGACCCCAAATATGGCAGTCACTTAGACACTGAGCATGTGGGTAAGAGCCACCACCCAGACACCTGGGAGAGAAGTCTCTGTAGTAACTCAGAGCCCTCCTCATCTGGTATCCCATCCCCAAACGTGAGATATTTGCTAATAGCAATTGCAGATAGGCCTTTTGACATTGTAGGCAACCTCATCATACCATCTTCTCCATAAACTTACCAAGCTCAGTCCTGAAACAAGTTCGGTTTTTAGCCCCTGGTGGAAGGCTGTTCTAGAACGTCAGTCCTCTTCATCTGATTTCAAGCCTAAACTTGTTGACGGTCAGTTTATATCCATTTGTTCTTGTGCCAACACTGGCCTTTAAATAACTCTTCTTCCTCTCTGGTGTTTATCCCTCTTATGTATTTATAAACAGTAATCATATCTTCCCTCAGCCTTCATTTTTTAAGGCTGAACAAGCCAAGCTCCTTAAGTCTCCTCTTGGAAGGCAGGTTCTCCTTTCCTCTGCTCGTATTAGCAGCCTTTCTCCGCACCTGTTCCGGTTTGAATTCATCTTTCTTCTTCGAGTGATTACTCATGTGTATTCCACAGTAGGTGTGCATGCTCACCGTGTGCACCAGAGCCGGAAGTTTTTCCCTTAGCAGTACCCGTAGTGGGGGAGCACCGCTGCGACCCCTAGAGTGGCACCTCTGTATTGCACTATAAGGGGAGCTGCACACTCCCCCCACCTTCAGTTCCTTCTTGCCGCCAGTGAAGGTAGTCAGAACTTCATGCTTCAGCTCTGCTGTAGCGCTTCTAGCCTTAGTAGTACAACTTTTCGTCATAGATTGCTTTTCTAGTTAGTTGCCTGGCTCAGGGCATGCCCTGTGCCCCAGGCTTCAAGTCGTGCAACTCTTGTCGCAGTTCTGTGCCCAGGAGTGACCCACACTCTTAGGGTCTTCACTGTCTGGGCAAGACTCACGTAAGTGAGCATTGTAAAATCTGCAGATTGTTCAAGCCTTGAATGAAGTGTGAAAGAGATATCCGACTCCGGGCCCTGCTAATGGAGTTGGCATTGGCCCCGGCACTGGCACGCTGACTCAACTCGGCACCGGGCACCGTGTTATTGGTGCAGAGTGAGGCTCCATGCACCATTCGGCACCACTCCCCTGCCAAGAAGCAAGGGAAGACTCAGCAGCGCCGAGAGAAGGACAGGGGTAAGGCCGGACCCGAGTTGAGCAGCCCACAATCTCCCTCAGGAACCAGACCTGTGACTCGTGCTGAGCAGAGTAGTCTGGTCCCATCTGCACATGCCTGTCCTGTGGTGAGGATGTCGTTGACGCCGGAGGCGGCACAGGCAGCGCATGACATCATTGCCCTTCCGATGCTGGGTGCGCTGCCTGAGATGGGCCCCTGATCCCGAGGGATGCCACCGTTGGGAGCTCATCAACCCTCCCCAATTCGGCATAGCCCCCGCTCCGAGGATGAGATACCTACCCATTCCGAGGGGCCATCCCAGAGCCTGCACCAGACTTCCACTTCGTTGGCTGAGACGGAGTCTTGAGGGTCCTCCACTACTCAAGAAGTCGCAGGCACTGAGACAAGAGGTGTCGACTCTCCTCTTCCCACCGAAGCTATAGGTCTCGATGCCATCAGCACTGACGCTCAGATTCGAGTGTTCGCTCCGACAGACGTCAGGCTCAGAATGGCCTTCGACTGTCATTGGCACCCAGGCGTCGTAGCCATGGTTGCCGGGGGGGAATCTAGAAGCAGCACCTCCGATGGGTACAGGTCTTTGTCGTCGAGGTCTAAATCTTGAGGTCAGCACTGACATGGCCGTGGACACTCCCGACACTCGTATGTCACTGTGCATTCCTCAGCGACTTTGGCATCAGCACCCAGCCACCCATCCCCGGGCTGCGCCGCCCCCCACGATCAAGTGGCTCTGCTTGGTCCCCAAGTGGGTCAGTGGCAAGGGGTGCCTTGGCAAGGGCACTGGTGTCACTGGGCACTGTGGCCCCACTTACCTGCACCAGCGAGACTGCTTTCAGTGGCCGGGCCATCACAGGTGCACGCTACATCCCTGCCTCAGCACCAGGAAAAGTCAGCTGGTACCGAACCAGCGGCACTGCACCCAGGCTTGGACTTGGGGGTTGAACCACCGGTACCACCCGACGCCCTGGGGGCAGAATCGGTCCCCTCACCGGCACTGGAGGAATCTATAGCAGCGCCACCACCCACCCTACAGGAAGATTTTAAGGCTTACTAAGAGCTCCTTAAACAGGTGGCCTCAAATCTCCAGCTTCAGGCTGAGGAGATGGAGGAGCCATTGGACACCCTGTTCAATGTGTTGCCCTCCTTGGCACCAGGCCGTGTGGCCCTACCTCTCCTCCAGGAGGTGGCCAACATATTGACTTCGCTTTGGCGAATCCCAGCCTCTTTGACACCTATTTCTAAACAGACTGAGAGAAAGTATTTTGTGCCAGCAAAGGAGCATGAATACTTGTACTCTCACCTGGCACCCAACTCGCTGGTGGTGGAGTCTGTAAACCACCGAGAGAGGCTTGGTCAACCTGCGCCCACCCCGAAGGATAAAGACGCCAGGAGACTGGATATCTTCCGCAGGAAGGTTTATTCATTGGCGAACTTCCAGCTCAGGGTGGCAAATCACCAAGTCCTACTGAGCTGGTATGATTTTAACTTATGGGGGTCCCTGCCAAAGTTTGAACCTCTTCTCCAGGAAAGGGACAAGAGGGAGTTCAGAGCCTTGGTCAACGAAGGAGCGGCGGCGGTGAAAGCGCTCTTCAAGTGGCTTTGGACATGGCAGATACAGTGGCCCATTCGATGGCCTCGGCCATTTCCATGTGCAGGGCATCATGGCTCTTGCTGTCAGGGCTGTCGGCAGAGTCCCAGTCCCTCATGCAGGACCTGCCCTTCGACGGGAAGGCCCTGTTGGTTGATCAAACAGACATCCGTCTGCATGGGATGAAAAACCCCGCACCACCCTGCAAACTCTGGGCCTATATGTCCTGCCAGCAAAGGACAAACCCAGGCCACAGACCTCGGCCTCTCCAGCTAGAGGCAGATATAAGCCCCTACCTAAGAGGACGAGGGAGCAGAGACGCAGGTCCCAGCACCAGTCCTGCTCAGCCCTGCGACCTGGCCCCTCAAAGGGCAAGAGGCAGAGGAAAAGGCACTTTTGACTCTTTGTGGTGGGCCACCGGGCCTGTTGCCAGGGAAACCCCCCAGTTAATAAAGTCTGTGTTCTGCAACTGTTTATCTGCCTTCCGAGTGCAATGGTCCCATATAACGTCGGACCAGTGGGTCCTTAGCACCATTTCCAAGGGCTACATGTTGCAGTTCGCTTCGCCCCCACCCCCCACGGCCCTGGAGGTCCCCGAGGACCCGGAGCATGCCCTCCTTTTAGATCAGGAGGTGATGCGCCTCCTCACCCTAGGCGCGGTGGAGAAGGTATCTCGGGAATTTCAGGGCAGAGGGTTTTGCTCCCCGTATTTCCTGTTTCCGAAGGCAAAAGGTAGGCTCAGGCCCATCCTCAACCTGCGGAACCTCGACCAATTTATGGTCCATTGCAAGTTCCGTATGGTTTCCCTGGCCTCTATTATTCCATCTCTAGACCCGGTGGACTGGTTCACAGCCCTGGACCTCCAGGTTGCATATTTCCACATCCATATTTTCGAGGGTCACAGGCACTTCCTCTGCTTCTGGGTAGGGCAGGACCACTACCAGTTTACAGTCCTTGCCTTTGGCCTCTCCATGGCCCCCAGGGTTTTTACCAAATGCATGGCAGTAGTGGCAGCCCACCTCAGGAGGAACAGGCTGCAAATTTTCTCCTACCTGGAGGGCTGGCTGCTCAAGGGCAGGTCCCGGTCCCAGGTGCAGGCCCATGTGGAATTTCTGCTGGCCACTTGTGAGAGTCTAGGCCTAGTGGTTAACAAGGACAAATCCACGTTAGTGCCGGGTCAGCGCATACACTTCATGGGGCGCTGTTAGACTCGGTGGTGGCCACGGCCTCTCTTCCCCAGGATAGGTTCGAGACACTCAAAAGTCTCATAGCTTCAGTCATGGCCTTCCCCGTGACGATGGCAAGGGTATACCTTCAAATCTTAGGCCACATGGCAGCATGCACCTCCGTGGTGCAACATGCCAGGCTCATGCCAACTCTGGCTGGCCTCCCAATATTCCCAGGTCAGGGATGAACAAGACAAGGTGGTCATGTTACCTCCGAACATAGTGGCTGACCTGCAATGGTGGTCCCTCCTGAGCAACATGTTACAAGGGATTCCCTTCCAACAGTCCCCTTCCTCACTAGATCTGGGGTCAGACGCCTAGGATCTGGGGTGGGGAGCCCATACGGGGAGCTTCCAAACCCAGGGCAGATGGTCAACCTAGGAATTGTCCCTGCACATAAACATCAGGGAACTCAGGGCGGTACTCCTGGCATGCATAGCTTTCACCCTGCACCTATGGTGAAAGATAGTCAGAGTCCTCACGGACAATACGGCCACGATGTATTACATCAACAGGTAAGGGGGCACATGCTTCTCAGCCTTGTGCCAGGAAGCCCCGGACCTATGGGAATTCTGCGTAGCCCACGATATCTCTCTGAGGGCTTTTCACCTACCCAGCACTTCCAATACGTGAGCCAATCACCTCAGCATGGTTTCTCCCACCAATACGAGTGGTCACTCCACTGGGAGGTCGCCCAGCAGCTCTTCTGAGAGTGGGGAGCTCTCCAGGTAGATCTCTTTGCTACCACTCAGAATTGTCTCTGCCCCCAGTTCTGCTCCAGGGCCAGAGTGGGCAGGGGGGCAATGTCGGACACGTTCCTGATTCGGTAGTCGGGCCACCTGTTCTATGCCTTTCCGCCATTTCCCCTGATAGGAAAGGTCTTACAGAAAGTGAAGGCAGACAAGTCGAGGGTTATCCTCATAGCCCTGGATTGGGCCCAGCAATATTGGTATGGAACCCTCCTGCAGCTTCTAATGGCCTCCCCGTGCAGGCTGCCACTTCAGCTGGATCTCCTTTCCCAGGAGTGGGGATGCCTCCTCCATCCCAACCTGGCCATGCTTCATCTGACAGTGTGGCTGCTCCATGGTTAGTCGAGGAGAAAGGGAGGTGTTCGGAGGATGTCAGGCAAGTTCTGCTGGAAAGCAGAAAGCCGTCCACACGATGGACCTACCTGGCCAAATGGTCTAAGTTCTTTAGGTGGGCGAGATAAAGGGATACTTCCCCATCATCCACATTGCTCCAACCTATTCTCGATTACCTCCTGTCCCTTAGGACGCAGGGGCTAGCTCCTGCCTCGGACAGGGTACATTTAGCGGCCATTTCGGCATTCCACCCCCTGGTGCATGATCACTCGGTATTTTCCCATCACATGACATCCCGGTTTTTGAAAGGACTGGATCGGGCATTCCCTTATGCCAGGCCCCTGGTCCCGCTATGGAACCTGAACCTAGTGGTCTCCCGCCTCATGGGTCCCCCTTTTGAACCCTTGGCCATGTGTTCCTGGTTCCACTTCTCACAGAATGTAGCGTTCCTGGTGGTGATCACCTCAGCCCAACGTGTCTCAGAGCTTAGGGTCCTAACCTTGGAATCCCCGTATATCGGGTCTTCCACAGGGATAAGGTCCAGCTTTGCCCACACCCTGCTTTTCTGCCAAAGGTAGTCTCGATTTTTCATATGGATCAGGACATTTTCCTTCCAATGCTCTGTCCCAAGCCCCATTCCTCTGATGAGAAATGACGCCTACACATGCTAGATGTGTGTAGGGCGCTGACCTTTTACCTAGACCGAACCAGGCCATTCCGGAAATCGTCACAACTTTTCATTGCATCTGCCAAATACATGAGGGGGCAAATGGTTTCTACCTAGCGAATTTTCTGCTGGATCATCTCATGCATACGCACGTATTATGACCTGGCAGAGATTCCCCTACCGTCTATCGTGAAAGTGCATTCTACGAGAGCTCAGGCCTCTTTGGCCACCTATGTAGCTTACATCCCTATTCAGGACATTTGTAGAGCTGCCACGTGGTCCTCTATCCACACCTTTTCATCGCACTATGCGATCATCTCCCAAACATGAGATGACGCCGGGTTTGGTAGGGCGGTACTCCTTCCCAGAAACCCTTAAACTCCTACTCACCTCCATCAGATATAACTTGGAGTCACCTACTGTGGAATACACATGAGCAATCACTTGAAGAAGAAAGGACAGTCACCTGTTCCATAACTGGCATCCTTTGAGATGTGTTGCTCAGGTGTATTCCACATCCCACCCTCCTTCCCCTCTGTTGGAGTTGTTTGGAAAGAAGGAACTGAGGGTGGGGGAGTGCGCACCCTCCCCTTATAGCACGATATAGAGGTGCCACTCTAGGGGTCGCAGTGGGGCTCCCCTAGGGGAGGCTAAGGGAAAAACATCCGGCACCAGTGCATGTGGCGAGCATGCACACCTACTGTGGAATACACCTCAGGAACACATCTCAGAGAACGCCAGTTATGGAACAGATAACTGTCCTTTCTTAAACATGGGAGACCAGAATTGCATACAGTATTATTGATTAGGTATCTTGTACAATTGTAACAACACTTCCTTACTGCTGCTGGAAATACCTCTTCTAATGCATTCTGGGATTGTATTTGCCTTTTTTCACAGCTGCGCTACACTGGTAGCTCATAGGCATCCCATGATGAATCAATATCCCAGGTATTTCTCTTTGTCTGTTGCTTCCTATTGATAAGTCTCCAATATATAGCACAAATTCTTCTTGTTAGTCTCTAAGTGCATGAGGTTGCACTTTGCATCATTAAATTTCATCTCATTTCTATTACTCCCATTTTCAAGGTCACCTAAATATCCCAGTCCTCTATAATGGCAGTATTTCCCAACTTTGTGTCATCTGTATATTTTATTAGCACACTCCCACTTTTTATGCCAAGGTCATTAATGAAAATATTAAACTAGATTGGTCCCAGAATGATTGCTGATGAACTCCAGTAGTGACCTACCTCAAGCCTGACAGTTCACCTTTCAGCATGACCTGTTATAAGCTCCCTCTTACCCACCTTTTGATTCTTGTTCCTTACCCACCTTTTGATTCTTGTATTAATTCTCATATTTTCCAATTTAACTAATAATTTCCCACATGGAATTATAGCAAATGCTTTACTGAAATTCAGCTAGATTAGATCTCCTGAATTTCCTTTGTCTATAAAATCAGTTATCTTCTCAAAAAAAGAGATCAGGTTGGTCTGGTACACTCTACCTTTTGTAAAACCATATTGTGTATTATCCCTGTCACTGTTTGCCTCTGTATTTAATTACTCTCTCTTTCAGAATGTGTTGTAAGTCCTTGCATACAACTGAGGTCACACTAACAGGCCTGTAGTTCTTTGAGTGCTGTCCCTGTGGGTGTTCATGTGCCCCTGCGCTCAGTCAGATACTTTTGGTAGCAGTGTCCAGTTGGGTCGCATATGCATGGTCCCTGCCTCGCGCTGCTGCTGGCAGTTAACCGACACTGTGCGACCAACCTCCACTCAGTTCCTTCTCTACTGCCCTTGGCTACGAATGGAGTTGGAGCAATCAGCAGCGCCTCGCTACTTTGTAGTTAATTAGTTACAGTCAGTTGCTTAGTTTCCTTGTTAGCAGCTACTTAGCTTGTTTCCCTTTTCTTTTCTCCTTGGTTTAAAAAAAGAAAGAAAAAAAACCTCATAGCCAGGAACTTCAGAAAAACAGCTGTTTTTAGAGCAAAAGTCCCCCCCTCCCCAAACAGGAATGCCCAGTTTCCCAAGTTTTCAGTGCCTTGCCTCCAGGCTCGCAGTGCCTGTCTAACAGCCATGGTTGGTATGTTTGTTGCCTGGGTGAAGCAAGCATGCCACAAAGTGTGGCATTGCCTCAAGCTGAAGGCCAGAACGGCAGGGAGTGGAGCAGTCTCCTGGACCTGTGTTGGGACATAAGGCTCAGGACTCCCCCCCCCCCCCCATCATGAACCGTGGCTTCAGGCAGGGTTTTTTTCTCCAACCTCACATTGGAGTGTCCTGCCTGGCGTCACTCCAGGAAGCATCTGGGTCCCCACCGCAAGAATAAAAAGAAAAAATTGTCCCGCGGATAATAATAGCACCGGCTGTGCTGTCAGCACTGGGAGCTCGAGTGGCTGAGAGCTCTGGCACCACTACAGACAGAGGCTGCGGGGGATGGCTCCAGCACAGCCACTGAGGGGAGGTCGGAGTCTGGTGCCTCCATTCCACAATCTACAGCCACTCAGTGGCCAGGCATCCAGTGCCAGCACCTCCTGAGCTGTCAGCTCCAGGAGCCGAGGTGGTGGAAAAACCCAGCATTGCCAGCACCACTAGAGCCAGAGACTTTATAAGAGCCGACTGCGACACAGGCCCTAAGGGGAAATTGAAACCCCGTGGCTCTGCACCGTGATCTACAAATGGTGGCGCGGTGCCATTACAAAAGGCAACTTCTTAAAAGGTGCACCCAATACCCACAGAGGCACAGCCCAGCAGCGCCGCCTTCTCCTCTGCAGCCCAGGCACTGACAAGGAGACAGCCACAGGAGCCAATCAAACCAGCACAGCAGCAGTTCCTCAGACAGAGAGTTCTGGTATTCAGCTCTGCCCCTGATCACCCTATTCATGGTACCAATACGAAAATGATACCCTCAGTACCAAATCTCTCTGTGTCCCCAACACCACTCGTTGTCTTGCTCCTTATTTGAAGGAGGAAGATGAGGAAGAACAGGGAGCTATTCCCCCACTGGGTCCTATCCATCAGGAGTCAATCAACCCAGGAGTCTCTCCTGAGGCATATTATGGTGTCCCCAGTGGCATGGGGACCCCCTATGCTGCTCCCATCCCAATGGGCATACTGGACTCCATGGGTCATATGCCCCACACAAGGGGGGACTGCCTGCCACAGCCAGACCCAGCACACAGTAATTCCCCACAACTTCTGTACCAGCACCCTCAGTGGTACCAGGGGAAGAGGAGGAAGAACCCCTGCTCCTGCAGGGGACATTATCTACTGTGACAAAGTTCCTCCTCTACCTTGGTGGGTCCTGCGCTTACTGGCAGATTTGCTCACCTCAGTGATCTTCCCCACAGTCTGGGTCAACTCCTCTTGTGTCTGAATCAAGAGTTGGGAGGTTTTGGAACCGGGCCGCCTCTACTCTGGTTCCAGCCAGGGCCCTGTGGGTTGCAGCTGTCTATAGTCTCCTGTAACAGCTGTGTGACAGCTACAATCCCTAGGCTACTTCCCCCAGCCCTCCTCCAAACACCTCTTTATCCTCCACAGGATTTTCCTCTGGTGTCTGATGTTGTTACTCCTTAGTCCCTAGCAGCACACCCTCTCACTCTCCGCTCCTTGTGCTCTTGGTCCCAGCTCCTCACTGACTTCCTCTCCTCTGCTCCTCCCTCCTGACTGGAGTAAGCTCTTTTTAAACCCAGTGCCATGATTATCCTGTCTTGATGCTGCAAGTGTTCCTATAGTCTTGTCTGCCTTAATTGGTTCTAGCAGGTTCCTGATTACTCTAGTGCAGCCCCTGCTCTGGTCACTCAGGGAACAGAAAACTACTCATCCAGTGACCAGTATATTTGCCCTCTACCAGACTCCTGTACCTCACTGGTTTGGGTCTGTCACACTACCCACTTGCCATCATTGTCCACAGAGGATAACTTTATGCCTCCTCCCTCTAATATAGGGGATGATTTCAAACTGTTCCATGACTTATTTGAGAGGGTGACCCTCTCTGGACATCTCCTTTGAGGAGGTCCCTATGATACAGCATGGGCTAGTGGACTTTTTGCATACATCCGCTTCATTTAAAAAAATGCCCTTCACGTGAATGAGGCACTAATGGACCCTGTAAAGGTCATTCTGTGAACCCCTGTGGCTGCCCCTTCAGCCGGCAGGAGGTCCAACAGGAGGTGTGTACCAACAAAGGGTGCAGACTTCGCATCCAGTGCCTAATTTCTTAGTGATAGATGCAATCCAGCGGCGTGGCATGCAACAACAATCCAGAAACACAACTCATGATAAGGACCAGAAAAGTCTTGATCAGTTTTGGCAATAAGGCTTACTCCTTGGCTACACCTCACCTCCGCATAGCCAGCTAATGAAATACAACTATACAAACTACACAAAAATGTCTGAATTGATTAATTTTATTGCCAAGGACAAGGGAGAATAGTTCGCAGCACTTGATTCCGAGAACAGGACTGCAACATCTGTGTCAACGGTGGTTGTAATGAAGAGGTGCAATCCATGGTGGAAGACTTGCCAGCCCAAATTATTCGCCAAAAAGACAAACGACTCACTCACGGACTCACGAATGACTCTCCAATCCTTGGGAGTCTATAACCCCAAACCCAAGAGGAAACAGAGGAATTACTTTACGTCCCAATGATACCACCAGCCAATGTATTCACAACAACAGTGGTGATTTGACTCACAGGGTCGCAGACACGGGCCCTGAGAGGACAACAATCTACTTCTCAAGTTGCTGCATCCCAACCAACAACCTCCAATAATTCAACAAGTTCGTCAGAAACACAATGATTCAAGATGCAAGATGGTCACACTATGCACCATAAGCAACTGCCTGCTAAAAGCATCAACCCAGCAGCCAGCATTGCAAACCACCAAACAGGTGGTAACCCTCTTCACGAATCTGGGCTTCCTAATAAATCCCGACCAGCCCACTCTTACAACAGTGCAAGACCTGGACTTCATTGGGGCCCACCTCAACTCTATTGAGGCCATAGCCTCACTACCGAAACAACGTTCTCTCACTCTCACCAGCCTCATACCCACTGTGCGAAATAGCCCACAGGTATCTGCCAGGACTTGCCCCCAACTCTTTGACCACATGGCAGTCACAACGTTTGCTGTCAGACACACCAGATTAAACATCTTTTTCCTACAAGGAAGGCTACGTATCAGCTTTGTTCCACACAGGCACAGCATAAACAAGCACCCCACAATATCGGGCAAAATAAAGGACCCCTTTTTTTGGTAGGCAAAGCCGACCAACGTATACCCGGGGGCACCCTTCATTCAGACCACAAATGCCTCACTCCTGGGATGCTGAGCACACCTGCACCCACATTCTATATAGGGCCACTGGTCCCCTGCGGAATCCCTTTGACTTATAAACTGATTGGAACTTCAAGCTCTCCGCAATGCTTGCTCCCAATTCCTGTCATTCATCAAAGACAAGGCTATTTGAAGCCTTAGCTAGTATCTTTTATATATACAGACAAGGGGGAGCACACTCACAGTACCTCTGTGCACAAGCCATAAAACCCTGACAATGGTGCATCAAACACAATATCCACACACAGCAGATACCCTCAGCAAACAAAATTTTCAGAACTGCAAAGGGAGCTTGACAACACAGAACCCCTATATGTATTTAAACACTGGGGATTCCCCACAGTAGACCTTTTCACAATTGCACAGAATACCAACTCCCGTTTTTGCTCTAGTGCAGGTCTCGGTGTGCAGTCGTTAGGCACACCTATAAACTGGAATGTTCCCAACTGGAATGGAATGTTCCCCTTCGCTGTGCCTTCCTTTCTATTTCTGTCCTGAACCAAGTGATCCACAAGATCACACTGGATGGGCCACAGTAATTCTACTAGCATGGTCTCACCAAACCATGGTATCTTTACCCCCCTCAGCATGACTGTGCGTCCATTAATGCACTCACACTTCTGTCTCACCTGCTGTCCCTGGACTCAGGCTGTGTCCTGCATCCATAGAAACTCCATCTCAGAGCCTGGCTACTCCATGGCTCACAGAACGTGAGCTGACCTGTTCAGAGGAGGTATAAAATATACTGTTACACAGTTGAACAGAAATGAACTGTCGCCCATACACCCTGAAGGGGAGTTGAGTTAAGGCCTGATGCCAACTAAAACGAATTACTTCCATCCCAGGGACATTACCCTCTATACTGCATTACCTATTATAATTCAAATGGTCAGACCTATCCATGAACTCAGTAAAAGTCCATCTACCTACCGTCACAGCATTTCACTCCAGGGTGGATTGCCATCCCATCTTTACCCATCTATTGACCCAATGTTTCCTCAGAGGATTCAATAATGCCTACCCTGAACTACCTGAGCCTACTAAAATTAATTTAAAGATATACCTATCTCCTAGAACTGGAAGGGACCTTGAAAGGTCATTAAGTCCAGCTCCCTGCCTTCATTAGCAGGACCAAGTACTGATTTTGGCCCCAGATCCCTAAGTGCCCCCCTCAAGAATTGAACTCACAACCCTAGGTTGAGTAGGCCAATGCTCAAACCACTGAGCTTTCTCTCCACTACGCCTTGGGACCTGAACCTGATTCTTTGGATCATCACCTCTTCCCCGTTTGAACCCATGATGACATAATCACTGCTACACCTTTCTGTGAAAGTAGCATTTCTCATGGCAATGATATCTGTCAGACGTGTGGGAGAACTGTGGGCTTTCATGGCGGAACCCCCATACATGGTCTTCTTTGAGAATAAACCCTCCCTCAGACCACACCCCCTAAACCCCACACAGATAGAACACGTTACACACTTCATAATCTTGATGATCGGAGGGCATTGGGTTCTTACATAGACAGGACTAAACCATCCCATAAATCACCCAGACTGTTTCTATCCATCACTGAATGTTCCAAAAGGAGCGCCATCTCTAAACAAAGACTTTCCAAGTAGATCCATAATCGCACAGAACTCTGCTATCATCAGTGCGACTGCCAATCCCTCATGGGATTCGCTCACATCCCACTAGAGCCTTATCAGCCTCCATGGCTTCCCTGCACAATGTACCTATCATGGACATTTGTAGAGTTGCTACTTGGGCCTCAGCCTATACTTTTAGACAGCACTATGCCTTAGAGCCACAGGCAACATCTGATACCTCCTTCGGATGCTCTGTACTATTGGAAGTCATGACTTCAACTCTGAACCCCCTCCTTCCATCAGATGGCACTGCTTTGTAGTCACCTAAAGTGGCGTACCCACAGAGTCAGCACTCAAAGAAGAAAAGAAGGTTACTCACCTTGTGCAGAAACTGAGGTTATTTGAGATGTGTGTCCCTGTGGGTGCTCCACTACCCTCCCTCCTACCCTGTACTTTGGAGTTTCCTTATTAGTTTCTGCAACAAAGAAGGAACTGAGTGGGAGTTGGTTGCACAGCATCAGTTAACCGCCTGCAGTAGCGCGAGGCAGGGACCATGCATGTGTGAGCCAACTGGGCACTTCTATCAAAAGTCTCCGACTACAAGTGCAGGGGTACACGAACACCTAAGGTGGAACACCCTCAGGAACACACATCTTGAAGAACCTCAGTTACTGCACAAAGTGGGTAAGCTTCTCTTTCCCAGATCACTTTTCCCCTTCTTTCTTAGAGATAGTTACTATATTTGCAATTCTCCAGTCATAGTATATGACCCCGAAGCTTACAGATTTGTTAAAAATCCTTGCTATTGTCCTTGCAATTTAATCTTCCAGTTACTTTAATATTATTGCATGGAGATTATCCTCCCCTCGATTTGGTTCCATTAAGCTGTTTTAGTTTAGCTTTCACCTCGGATAAGATCATTTCTATTTCCGTATCCTTGTTCCCTTTAGCCATCCTGCCACTATCCCCAGTTCCTCATTACACTTACTGAAAATTGAGGCAAACTGTTCATTTAGATGTTTTGTCATATGTAGATTATCTTTAATCTCAACCTTGTCCTCAGTAATTAGTAGTCCCACTAGTTCTTTCCTTGTTTCCTTTTTATTTATATGTTCAAACAACCTTTTATTATCGGTTTTAATTTCTTTTGCATGATACAGCTCTGCTTGGCTTTTGGCAGTTCTTGCTTTTCCCCTACCCTTTCACCTCCAAGAGGTAGTTTTCCTTGCTGATCTATCCCTTCCACCATTCCTTATAGGCTTTCTGTTCTGTCTTAATAACCTGTTTGAGATCTTGTTCACCCAGTTTTGTCTGCAATCCTCCTCTACAAACTTTCCCCACCTTGCTTGGGATGCAGGCTCCAAATACTTTAAATCAAAGTTTCAGAAACTAATTCTAAGCCTCCTCCACATTCAGGTCCTTGAGTTCTTCAGTCAAGTCCAATTCCCTAAGTAATTCCCTTAAATTTTTAAGGTTTGCCCTTTTGAAATCAAGATCCCTAGTTGCAGACTTATTTTTGTTTATCCTTCCATTTAGTTTAAACTGAACTAACTCATGATCAGTTGAATCAAGGCCCTGGTCTACACTACAAGTTTAGGTCAAATTTAGCAGCATTAGATCAATTTAACCCTGCACCCATCCACACGATGAAGCCATTGTTGTTGACTTAAAGGGCTCTTAAAATAGATTTCTGTACTCCTCCCCAACGAAGGAATTAGCGCTGAAATTGACCCTGCTAGGTCGAATTTGAGGTAGTGTGGATGCAATTCGATGATATTGGCCTCCGGGAGCTATCCCAGAGTGCTCCATTGTGACTACTCTGGACAGCACACTCAACTCAGATGCACTGGCCAGATAGACAGGAAAAGCCCTGTGAACTTTTGAATTTCATTTCCTGTTTGGCCAGTGTAGCGAGCTGATCAGCACAGGTGACCATGCAGAGCTCATCAGCGCAGGTGACAATGGAGTCTGAGAATCTCAAAAGAACTCCAGCATGGGCCAAACAGGATGTACTGCATCTGATCGCTGTATTGGGAGACGAATCCATGCTATCTGAACTCCGTTCCAAAAGACAAAATGCCGGAATATTTGAAAAAATCTCCAAGGGCATGAAGGACAGAGGTTATAACAGGGACCCGCAGAAGTGCCGCGTGAAGCCTACCAAAGAACCAGAGGGGCAAACAGCCGCTCTGGGGTCAGAGCCCCAGATATACCACTTCTATGATGAACTGCATGCCATTCTAGGGGGTGCCCCTACAACTAGCCCACCCCTGTGCTTCCCTCCACCTCCACCTCTCCCAGGCTACCTTGGTAGTTATCCTCCATTTGTGTGATGAATTAATAAAGAATGCATGAATTTGAAATAACAATGACTTTATTGCAGGAACTATGGGATAGCTACGACAGTGCAACACTCCGGAAGATGACGATAGCCTCGGTACTGTGAACACACATCGCTGACCTAATGCACTTAGTGGGGACACACACAATCGACTGTATCAAATCAATTTTTTAAAAAATCGACTTCTATTAAATCGACCTAATTTCATAGTGTAGACATACCCAAGGTTATCCATAATCAGTTCTTCTGTGATGTCCTTGCTACTTACCCAGTACTAAATCTCAAATGGCATCACTTCTTGTTAGTTGGTTGACTGTTTGGTGAAGAAATCTGACTGCTATCACATCCAGGATTATGTGGACCCTACCATTATTAGTAGAATTTGTCCTTCAATCCATATCTGGGAAGTTAAAGTCTCCCATAATTGCACAATTCCCAGTAGTATTTATTTAATTAAAAATATTAAAGTCTCTATCCTATTCAAATTGGATTCTGTAGGTCTGTAGCAGACCTCCCCAACCACTATCCCAGTGAAAGCCTCTGTTACTGTTTTTCCCCAAAGTGATTTTAACCCAAACAGATTCAGTTTTCTCCATTCCGTCACTTCTAATTTCCTTATTGTCTACCTCGTCATTAATATACAATACTACACCTTTATTTCTCTCTTCCTTCAACAGCACATACCCTTCACTAGCTGTATTCCAGTTATGACTACTATTCCAACCTATTTCCAGTATTCCTATAATATTTGATTTCACTTCCTGCACCAGTAATTCTAATTCTTCCATTTTGTTACATGGGTTCTGTGCTTTGGTGTACAGACATTTTAGCTGTTTCTGCTTAGCCTCACCCAGCTTCCTCCCCAGATTAGGTATAGTCATTTACTGCCAGTATTACCTACCTGATTGTTACCGTCCTTGGTATTGGCACTGTTTTTCCTCTTGTTGTCCATTCTCCTATCCTCTTCTGTTCCTTTCCCCATTGCTGTATAATCTTTTACTTGATTTGCCTCCCACTCAATATTAGAATTGGACGTGGAGATTACATGAGCATCTCCAATCTCCTCTGAATTCTTAGTTGAAAGCTCTTTTAATCAGTTGTGCCAACCATGAGAACAGTCCTCTATCTGTGAATGCCTCCCAGCGATTGAACATTCCAAAGCCCTCTTTATACCACTATTACTTTAGCTATCAGTTGGTCATTGTAATCTTGTCATGCCTTTGCTCTCATCCTCAAGGGACAGGTAGAATCCCACTGAAGATAACCTCAGCTTCCCTTCCTTTGAGCAACTTCTTCCTTGTTGCATCCCAGCAAGGATCTAGGACTACGATTTGTTCCCATGTGGAGGCCAATCGGTGGATTCTCTTCTGCTGCCATTAAGATCCTTTTCAGCCACATCCAATATCTTAGCCCCAGGTAGACAACACAACGTTCTGTTCTCCAGATCAGCTCTGGTGACACACCTGACTGTTCTTGGTAGGAAATCCCCAAGCACATAGATCTGCCTGTTTCTGGTATTGATGCAACTCTCAGACCTTCCTTCTTCTGTTCTTTCTGGCTGCAAGTCTTCTTGTCACCTGTTCTCACTTTCAGACTTCTGAAGGTAATCTATTTTCATGGGGCTGCAAAATCTGACTTTCTTTTAGGACTGGCTGCTCTTCTCTTCTTCCTTGATCTCATCTTCTGTTACTGCCTGCCTGTCCTCTTCATTTTCCAGCTCAGCAAACCTGTCCTGAGCTCTCTTTCTCCTTTACTAGCTGGTCTTTTCCTCTGCCTTGTTCTTGTAGTCACATGCTTCCACAGACTTCTTTCTTCATCCAGCTTGCTACCCTCACAGTTCTCTAGTCCAGCATATGTCTGCAAGTCTTGAGTTTTCCCTTCAACCTTCCCTCCATCATCCTCTCAAGTCCTCCTCAAACTTAATCACAGTTTCTTGCTGCGTCTCCAAATCTTGGGTCTTCTCTTACCACTACTTCTGTCTGGCGGCATAGCAAACAAATGCAGTACCTTCCAGGTAGCCTCTCCAGAATAATGTACATCCTGCAGCTTCCACATCCAGTTATCTTCAGTTCTTCTTGAGTGCTTGTTCATGTCGATTCCAATCAGGTGTATGCGCGTGCACTTTGGCTGGAAGATTTTTCCCTTAGCAGCATCCATTGGGTCAGCCTGGGTGCCCCCTGGAGCCATGCCTTCATGCTGCCTAATATATAGCCCTGCCAACCCGCTGCCCCTTGAGTTCTTTCTTACCGCCAGTGACGGGTGGCTGGAACTTCCCTTGGTTCTTGCTTAGCAAGTTCTCTTCGTTGTCTGTGTATATAGTTAGTTAGTTTGTAATACCAGTTAAAGTTTAGTATAGTATAGTTGTTGGGGTTTCCCCCCCCCCACTCCGGCCTGGCACCATGGCATGCCGCGGTCCCCGGAATTTAAGAACTGTGTGGCTTGTGACAAGCGCATGCCTAAGAGTGACCCACACTCGTCGTGTCTCAGGTGCCTGGGGGAGACCCATCAGAAAGATTGCTGTGAGATCTGCTGTGAGTTCCTCCCGAGAACACTTAAAGAATGGGAACAGTGGCTGAAGGTGATCCTCATGGAGGCTGCCTTGTTCCCCCAATCCGACCCGGGCTCGAGAGACCCGACCCCTTTGGCATCGTCCTCAACACGGAGTGCCCTGGTGCTGTCCATGTCTTTGGCATTGAAGAGGGACACCAGAGACGCCCACCACTGCCATGGCTCCTCTCGGGCCCATCTGACAGTAGGCACCTCTCCCATTCATTGGTGCCTCAAAAGAAGAGAAAGGCAGATGACCACTCTTTTCTGGCTAAGCCTCGAGAAGTATGACCCCAGGTGGGCCACTCCTCAGCATCTCCTTCCGGGGCCGTGTCGACTTCTGCCCAAGTGAGGCAGTTGAATCTGGCCTGACCTCGATCCCTGGCGCCTCTGCGGCAACTTCAGCTCCCATCCATGCTGGAAGCATATCAAGCTGCCAGAGATCTACTCCACCTGGCAGCACCGTTCTTGTCTGCCAGGGAGGAACCCTCAGCGCCGACGGAGCCTCATCCTCTGGTGCATTCAAAAGGAAAGCTGGCTATGATGTCCAGGGCCGGCACTTCCATTTAGGCAACCTAGGCGGTCGCCTAGGGCACCAGGATTTGGGAGGGTGGCATTTTGCCACCCTTGGTGGCAATTCGGTGGCGGGGGGTTCTTCTGCGCTCCGGGTCTTTGGCGGCAATTCTGCGGTGGGTCCTTCACTCACTCCGGGACCCGCTGCCAAAGTGCCCTGAAGACCAGGAGCAGCGGAAGGACCCCCCCACCACAGAATTGCTGCCAACGACTGGGAGCACGGAAGGACCCCCGCCTAGGGCGCCAAAAACCCTGGCGCCGCTCCTGATGATGTCAAGGCACTCTCCTTCACCTTGTCCATTGGCACCTACATGCTCTGATAGAGAGCCTTCTCACTGTCCGAGCTCTCAACGTTTGAGGCACTGAGAATCGGCTCCTCCGTGGTCTTCAGTGTTTGAGACCTTGGAGTCAGAGCTTGACTCCTACCGCTCAAGAAGGTGTGGTTGAGGACAGTGAACTAGCCCAGAGACTGGATTCAACCCGCCTTATCTTCTCCTCCTGACTATCCCCTTTCTACCATTCATGGTCCCATATAATTTTGGACCACTGGGTACTTTGCACAGTAGAGAGGGGATACTCCATCCAATTCTGTGCCCTCCCTGTGTGCCACTCCCCCTCCTCGTCCCCCTTCAGGGCTCCTTCTCACAAGCAACTTTTCATTCAGGAGGTGCAATCATTCCTAGAGTTGAGGACTTTAGAGGAGGTTCCACTGGAACACAGGGACGAGGGTTTCTACTCCTACTACTTCCCAATACCGAAAGCCAAAGGCAGTCTAAGGCCTTTCCTGGACCTGCGCGATCTCAACAAGTTTGTGAGGAAACTCTGGTTCTGCATGGTCAACTTGACCTCCATTATCCCTTCACTGGCTCCAGCAGACTGGTATGCCGCCCTCGACTTGAAGGATGCATATTTTCACATAGCGATAGTGCAAAACCAGAGAAAGTACCTCAGGTTTGTGATCAACAGTTCCCATTACCAATTTACTGTTCTCCTGTTTGTCCTGTCAGCAGCACCTTGCATATTCACCAAGTGCATGGCAGTTGTCACCTCCTTCCTGTGGAGACATCAGGTACAGATGTTCCCATACCTTGACCACTGGCTGATCAAAGGCTGATCCAGGGCTCAGGTGGAAGATCAGGTGACATCCATCAGAGCCACCTTGGAGAATCTGGGCCTCCTACTGAAAGAGACGAAATCAACTGTCCCCAGTCCAAAGGATAGAGTTCATGGTCGGTCCTGGACTCAACTGAAGCCAGAGCATTCCTCCTGGAAGCGAGATTCCAGGCTCTCAATGTCATGATCCAGGGACTCAGGAAGTTCCTCACCACCACTGCAAGAAATTGTCTCAAACTGCTTATCCATATGGAGGCCTGTACATATGTGGTTCGGCACACCAGACTCAGTCTTTGACCGCTACAGTTGTGTCTTGCATCACTGTACCTGCCTGCCAGAGACAGCTTGGACAGCATTGTGACCCTGCCTCGCCCCATCCTCAATTCGCTTCTGTGGTGGACTGATGCTCAGCAGGTGGGCTTGGGAGTCCCTTCGCCACCCAACAGCCATCCCTGACGCTAGTGACGGACTCATCAGATTTGGGGTGGGGAGCTCATCTGGGGGTCCACAGGACTCAGGGCCTCTGATCGCAGATGAATCTCTGTCTTCACATCAGTGTCAGAGAGCTCAGGGTGGTACGCCTAGTGTGTCAGTCATTCCGCCCATATCTAGAGGGTCGGTGTGTATTGCATCCGTGATGTTCTGTATCAACAAACGGGGGTGCATGCTCCTCTCCCCTGTGCCAGGAAGCTCTCAGGTTGTGGGACTTCTGTATAGAACACTCAGTCGATCTGCAGGCATCGTACCTTCCGGGAGTCCAGAACAAGCTGTCAGACTGCCTCAGCACATCTTTTCACAGCCATGAGTGGTCCCTTCACTCTTCCAGAGATGGGTCTGTCCCCTGATAGACCTCTTCACCATGCAACGCAACAGGAAGTGTCAGCAATTCTGCTCCTTCCAGAATCACAGTTGGTGCTCCACAGCGGACACGTTCCTCCTCCATTGGGGCGGGGGAGTCCACTTCTGTATGCCTTCCCACCCATACCGCTCATCCACAGGGTCCTGCTCAAGATCCACAGAGACTGGGCTTTGGTCATTCTCATAGCTCCAGCCTGGCCCCACCAGCATTGGTACACGTCTCTCCTGGACATGTCTGTGGTGTCCCCGATTACCCTGCCGCTCTTCCTGAACCTTCTCACGCAGAATCATGGGTGGCTCCAACACCTGAACCTGCAGTCGCTACATCTTACGGCCTGGAGGCTCCATAGCTAAATCTGTTCAAGCTCTCCTGTTCAGAACAAGTCAGACAGGTTCTCTTGGGCAGTAGGAAACCTCCACTAGGACCACTTACCTGGCAAAGTGGAAGAGATTTTCAATCTGGTCAGCTCAGCGCAACTTCTACCCGGTGCTAACCTCAGTGCCCCAGGTTTTGGATTATCTGTCCTTGTCCTCCATAAGAGTACACCTGGCCGCCATCTCGGCTTCCCATCCAGGGGTACAGGGCCGCTCAGTTTTCGCTAACCCCTTGGTCAGTCACTTCCTGAAGGGCCTTGACAGGTTATACCCACATGTCCGCCAACTGGTTCCTGCTTGGGATCTTAACCTAGTCCTCGGTAGGCTCATGGGACATCCCTTTGAACCCCTAGCAACATGCTTCCTGCTCTACCTCTAGTACAAGGTCACGTTCCTGGTGGAGATCACTTCAGCCTGGAGGGTGTCTGAGCTCAGGGCCCTAACATCTGAGCTGCCCTACACCATGTTTTTTAAGGACAAGGTTCAGCTCAGGCCCTATCCAGCCTTCCTCCCCAAGGTTGTGTCGCAGTTCTACCTCAACCAGGACATTTTCCTTCTGGTTTTCTACCCTAAGGCTCACGCGAGTGGCAGGGAGCAGAGACTCCACACTGTCGATGTCTGCAGAGCACTGGCTTTCTACATAGAAAGGACCAAGCCATTCAGAAAGTCAGTACAACTCTTTGTCACAGTAGCGGACAGGATGAAGGGACAGCCTGTTTCAACTCAGCGCATTTCATCATGGATTGTGGCCTGCATTACAGAGTGCTACAATCCAGCAGGAATCCCAGCGCCCCTCATAATGGCGCACTCTACAAGAGCACAAGCTTCATCAACAGCTTTCCTGGCTCAGGTCTCCACACAGGAAATCTGCAGGGCGGCGACGTGGTCATCGATACAGACTTTCGCTGCACACGATGCAGTCACTAGGCAGGCCAGAGATGATGTGGCCTTTGGTAGGGCAGTGCTCCAGTCAGTGTTCAGCCCTGACCCTGCCTCCTAAAATTTGCTTGGGACTCACCTGATTGGAATCGACATGAACAAGCACTCGAAGAAGAAAAAACGGTTACTCACCTTCTTGTAACTGTTGTTCTTCGATATGTGTTGTTCATATCCATTCCACTACCCACCCTGCTACCCCTCTGTTGGAGTAGCTGGCAAGAAGGAACTGAAGGGATGGCGGGTCGGCAGGGCTATATATTAGGCTCCACGAGGACGCAATTCTAGGAGGCACCCAGACCAACCCAAAGGATGCTGCTAAGGGAAGAGTCTTCCAGCCAATGCGTATCTGCGCGCGCATACACCTGATTGGAATGGACATGAACAACACATCTTGAAGAATAACAGTTATGGGAAGGTGAGTAACCATTTTTTTCTGTTCCATTCTTTGCGTCACTACCTCTATAGCTGTCATAGCCTTCCCCCCTAAGCTTCTGTCAAGAAGAACTAGAAGAAAAAAGGACACACAAATTCCAGTTTTCAGTTTTGTTAGATTGCTATTATGCTGCTGTCTGCCTGCCTGCAATAGGCCCTATACACAAGCCATGATACTGTTTTTTGCTGCAGAATATTTCCCGTTATTTTAATCTTACTGTGTAAAATTTTACAGAAAGAAAAAATAATACCAGAATCCAGAAAGAGATTTTTATCAAAACTGGAGAGAAAACAACCTGTTGAGGATGGTGAAGTATCTTCCCTATCAGGAGTTCAGGCAGCAGGGTAAGTGTGAACAGAATAAGAAAAGTACTTGTTATAATACAAAATCTGGTGAACTTTATATGAAGCTAAGTCTGGTTATACTCACAATCTGACCGGATTCACTGTTAAAAAAAATCTATCCTCATTCATTATAATGTCTGCTTGTGAACAAGTAGTGTGCCCATCCTACTCTGAACATTATATATACTTCAAAATCCTTTCCTGGGGATTGGCTGTTGCTGATAGTTGAATCAACACGAGCAAATATAGACCTCACTCTGAGCTTTCTCCCCCAAGTGTGGCTGTTTCTAAAATTTCCCAGCAGAAACCTTTCTACACCAGACCCTATTCCCTTTGTCCAGAAAGTCTCTTTCACTTCCCTTGTAGCTTGAGGGAGTTAAAAGCCACACTTGTCATAATGAGTCTGAAGTTATTTAGCAGTTTCATGAAGGGTTCTAACTCTAACTTGGTGGGCTCACAGAAAATCTTGCCATTGTGTTGCTCTGCCCCTTGGTATTTGAGAGGTGTGTAAGCACAGGAAACCCTGCAGGGAGCTGCTACTTCTACCAGTGATGAGCGAAGTAGAAATTTGGCTTCCAACATGGTTGTGCTCCTTGGATCTGGTTGTCCTATGGACAGAGGTAGCAGAGCAGGGGATGGGAAAACCTGACAGATTTCCAACCCCCATTGCTGAAGTGCTGCTATGGAGGTGGGAAAAAATTTAGTGGCTCCTTTAAATCCTGTTTATTTGGTTGCCCTTCTTCTCAAACAAAAGCACACCTGAATACAGAGTTGCCTGCTTTCCTAGTGCCACAAAAATAAATGTCACTGTAATACTAGGCTGCTTGATTAGGTTCTCCTCTGCTCCGCAGAACCATTAATGGACAGGGAGGGTGGTAAGAGAAGCCATCTGTGAAGTTGGGGGTGAAGTATGGGATGGAGGGAGAAGAAATCAGCCTTTCTACTTTTCCAGAGAGGTAGACAAGATGAAGGAGATGAAGCAGCCACCGAAAGAAGAAGACTGAGGGTGATTTGAATTTGGGGAATGTGTATGGGAAGGGTTCCTTTGAATTTGTGTTTGGAGAACTATTCACCTAATGACATCCTTGTCTCAGCTATCTTGAACCTCCTCTAGGCCTTTTATTTACTTTTAATGCTAAACAGTGTCCCCTGCTCTGGACACTTATACATTCATTTAAAATTAGGACCTATTTTCCCCATAGGGAAGAGAATACTCTTTCCTTAGGAAAATTTTTTCCCTGCTGCATCTAACTCTTTTATAGCCATTTCTTGACCTTTCTTCCCCCCACCTCTCTCTCACTGGAAGAGGTTTTTAAAGGTCATAGGAGGGCCTTAATTAGTCTCCAGTATCCCTAATTAACCTCTTTTCATCTTATAGGAAAAAGGGCTTTAACCATTCTGAGGCTGATACACCTATCTTCAACCACCAGCTGCCAGTTCTGACTTTGTCATGCTATAGAGATGTCTCCCACAAAAATTTGAACAATTACAGTAAAACGTATTAACCATTTAATTTCCAAAGTTAGTATTCAGTTGACACATATGTAGTAATAATACTAATAATAATGAAAAAGAACCCAATGGTGAGAGGATATGTAGACCTTGGTCTTGGGTAGGGAAGGAAAGAGTTAAACCACTTGCCCTATTAATTGCCACATCTGTTTGCAAAGATTACAGAGACATTCAGGAAGGGATAGAAACTTCTGGGATGAGGAAGGCAGGAAGGACCTACAAAATAGGTCTGTGGGGAGGAGTGTAATAGGGAAGAAATTTCATTCCTGGGATATTCTGAGGGCTGGAGAGTATGTTTGAGCCCTGGGAAAGGTAGATGGGATGATTTGCGAAGCCCTGCTGATCTGGAAAGGAACTGATGGTGCTTTGGGTATGTCAAGTAAACTGTTATGGCTAAATAGTACAGACTCCAAGAACAGGAATATTAATTGAATCACTTGTGTGGTGTGTGTACTTCTGAGGTATAGAAGGAGGGAAACTCAGACTAGGGAGGGAATGATGCTCTGCCATGCAAACACCCAAAATATAAGAGGTAAAAAGAAAAGAAGATACAAACAATTAAATATTATATTACACACACAAAACTACATAATAAAACATTAAGGTTCTGAAATCAAGCACTCAAACATTAAGAAATTCCAGAATTAAGGTTGCCTGTGCAACCTTAATTTGACCCTTTATATGTATGCATTATGAAAGTCTTTAATTACAGAATCACATATTATTTTCCCACATGACCCCTGCCTTGTGCAGTGAATAGGATGGATAGTGCTCAGTTAATGAACAGCTATTCAATATTTTCTTTTATCCTCATTGTTCAATGTGTGACCCCAAGCCTTATTTACTGCACTGTATTCAAACCCTTTTCTAAATACAGAATTATTAGTTACCTTATGGGCTTTTTATGCTGCTCATCACTATAATATTTGAACGCTTCACAAAGATTTATTTATTTATCTGTCTTCACAACACCTAGGTGATATTATCCCTATTTTACAGATGATAGCAGAGACAAAGAGAGTTTAAGACCAGTCCATTAATTTTGAGTGCCTAGTTTGCGATGACTATGACCTGATTTTTCATACCACTTAGCATTATACAGCAATTTGTATTTAAAGTAGAGCTTCTGTTGCAGCTGCAGTTGCTCAGCACTTCTGAATATCAGACCCCAGGGTCTCAAGTTGAACACCCATAAAACAAGGAACGCACAATTAGTGACCACCTGTGAAAAGTTTGGTTTAAATGACTTCCCTAGCATCAGATAGGAACTCTGTGGCAGGACAGGGATAGAAACCAGTTCTCCAGGGCAGCATGCAACTGCCTTAAGCATGAGACTGACCTTTCTCTTCCTGTAATTTGTTACCTCACTCATACCACACCTTCCAATATCTGCAAGAAATGAGGTAGGGACACTGCATATAACAGCCTCCAGTAGTATGCAGCCATCATTCATCCCCAGAGTACGTCCATCCTGTGCACTAAACAAGGCAGAAGTCCGGTGGAAAAAAAAAGTATAATTGAAAGCTAAAATCAAAATTAAAATCACGATGTGTGTATAAGTCTAAGATTTTGTCATGGATATTTTTAGTAGAAGTTAGGGATAAGTCATGAGCAATAAACCAAAATTTATGGAAGCCCAGGACCTGTCCCTGACTTTTACTAAAAATATCCGTGACAAAATGAGGAGGAAGGTGGATCTAGCACCCACAGCTGTTGGGGCTCCAGGGGCATCCCCCACCCACGGTGGCTGGGAGCTGTGGGGTCCTCATGCTGCCCATGGCAGCGGGGTAGCTGTGAGGTACCCCCCACTGCCCATGTTGGCTGGGCAGCTGCTGGGAGTTCCCCTGCCACCCGCGGCAGCCCCACCACGCACGGCAGCTGGGTGCTGTGGGGTCCTCCCACCATGTCCAGCAGCTGGGAGCTCTGGGGTCCCCGGCTGCCCAGCAGCTAGGAGCTGTGGACGGGGGGCTTCAACTTACTGCTCCAGCTCTGCTGCCCCAGGGTTGAAGTGGAAAATATCACAGAGGTCTCTGAAAGTCACAGATCCTGTGACCTCAGTGACATGATCATAGCCTTATGTATATGTCTGGGAAGGGGACACAAATTAAGATTGCACAGGCAATCTTAATTCTGGTATTTCCTAACTGTTGAGTGCTTAACTTTGTGACCTTAATGTTCTGTTAATGTTTTTTGTATGTATTCCTTAAGTTTTTTAAAAAGTAAATGGAAAATAGATGTTCCACTATGTGGCATCATAGTGGCAACCAGATGTTTCATCAGCAGGGCTGGAACTTTTAGTTTCATCACACAGACCTCTATCACTTGAGCTAATGAAATAACTGTTAGCAATAGTAGGATGTCATCTTCTATGTGGACCAGTATTAGAGGAGGATGAGACACACAGTTTGCTGGTGGATTTCAACTGGTGATGTTTGCTGACAGCAGAGGAATAGTGAGACTCAGGAACCTTGGGTTCCATTCCAGGAGTTGTAAGGGAGTGTGCTGTAGTGGTCACAGACCCTTTTCCCTATTCCCTCACAAGCTTTACCCTTTCTTCCCCATGTCATCCAATCTATTTTGTCCTAGTCCTATCGTTTTGCCACTCTTGGCTTCTTGAAGCCATCTTATTCTCTTTGTCTACCTAGACCCAGTGTCCACTGCTGAAACTTCACATCCCACTCCCAGTCTCCTTGCTCAGCCTTTTCTAGTGTCCCACTTGGGGCTTCCCTGTCCAAGTGTCACTATTCTCCTGTCCCATAGTCCTCAGCCCCACCTATAGTCCCAGTCTCTTTAGGCTCCTTGTTCCAATCTAATCCTTCCCCTCCCACTTGGTCCAGCTCTTGTTATCTCTATATTTGAATCACGCAGCGTCCTCCTGTACACTCCCTGGAAGCCAGTAATGGGTAAATGAGAGAGCTGGAAACAGGCTCCCTGCTCTCATTTCTGGTGCCTGCCCTCCCATGGGGCTGGGGCCAGCAATTATGAGGAAAGTCAGGCTTCACCCCTGTATTTTTTGGCTTGAACATATTCAGTCATATATAGAAGTAGTGAGGGGCTGAAGCACATTCATTGAGGATGGACTTTTTAGAGAATCTAGCTGGTAAACTTTACAAAATCTCTACTGAGCATGTGAGAATTACAGTTTTTCAAAAGCTTTAAACTTGGTCAAAATTGGAGAGATTTTTACAGAAATAGGAAAAAAAATTCTGACAGAAAAACCACCCCCTTGCCAAATTTCAAGTCCCTGCTCCAATGCACAAGGGCACTAGAACTTCCCCAAAAAAAGATTGTCCAAATTTTTTAACATTGCGCAACAAAGAGCCTTCTCCAAAAAATTAAGTTTTAATGTCATAGACTTTAAGATCAGAAAGAGCCAATATGATCATCTAGTCTGACCTCTTGCACAACGCAGGTCACAGAATCTCACCCACCCACTCCCGCAACAAACCCTTAACCTATGTCTGAGCCATTGAAGTCCTCAAATCATGGTTTAAAGACTTTGAGGTGCAGAGAATCCTCCAGCAAGTGACCTGTGCCCCATGCTGCAGAGGAAGGTGAAAAAACCCCAGGATTTGTACCAGTCTGCCCCAGATATGGCAATCAGCTAAACCCTGAGCATGTGGGCAAGCGTCACCAGTCATACACCGAGGAAAGAATTTCTCTGTAATAACTCAGATCCCACCCCATCTAACATCCCATCACAGGCCATTGGGTATATTTACCACTAATAATCAAAGATCAATTAATTGCCAAAATTAGGCTATCCCCTCCATAAACTTATCAAGCATAATCTTGAAGCCAGATACTCTCTTTTGACCCACTACTCCCCTGGAAGGCTGTTCCAGAACTTCACTCCTCTAATGGTTAGAAACCTTCGTCTAATTTCAAGTCTGAATTTCCTAATGTCCAGTTTATATCCATTTGTTCTTGTGTCCACATTGGTACTGAGTTTAAATAGTTCCTCTCTCTCCCTGGTATTTATCCCTCTAGTTATATTTATTAGAGTAGGCAATCATATCTCCCCTCAGCCTTCTTTTGTTAGGCTAAACAAGCCAACTTTGAGGCTCCTTTCAATAAGACAGGTTCATTCCTTCAGATTATACTAGCCTCTCTCTGTACCTGTTCCAGTTTGAATTCATCTTCTTAAACATGGAGACTAGAACTTGCACACAGTATTCCAGATGGGCTCACCAGTGCCTTGGTATAACAGTACTACACCTCTTATCTCTATTGGAAATTACCTCGCCTGATCATCCAACACATTGCTTTCTTTCATGCATAATTCACATTGTAGGCTCAAAGTCATCTCGTGATAACCAATACTCCCGGAGGTCGTCCCTTTTCATCTGTTACGTTCCAACGATACCTTCCTCGCTTATCAACGTAGTTCTTAATTATTAATCCGTTAAATGCATCACCTTTGCACTTTTCACTATTAAATTTCATCCTATTACTATTACTCCAGTTTACAAGGTCATCCAGATCTTCCTGTATGATATCCTGGTCTGTCTTTGTATTGGCAATACCAGTTAGCTTTTTTCATGGCCGTATCACTCTGGTGGCTCATAGTCATTCTGTGATCAACCAATACTCTGAGGTCCTTCTCCTCCTCTGTTACTTCCAACAGATGAGTCCTCAGTTTATAACAAAAATTCTTGTTATTAATCCCTTGCACTTTTCACTATTAAATTTCATCCTATTACTATTACTCCAGTTTACAAGGTCATTTTACAGATCTTCCTGTATGATATCTTGGTCCTTCTCTGTATTGGCACTACCTCCCAGCTTTGTGTCATCCGCAAACTTTATTAGCACACATTCCCACTTTTTGTGCCAAGATCAATAATAAAAAGATTAAATAAGATTGGTCCCAAAACCGATCCCTGAGGAACGCCACTAATAACCTCCCTCCAGCTTGACAGTTCACCTTTCAGTATGACCCGTTGTAGTCTACCCTTTAGCCAGCTCCTTATCCACCTTTCAGTTTGATTCCCATCTTTTCCAATTTAATTAATAATTCCCCATGTGGAACCATATCAGATGCCTTACTGAAATTGAGGTAAATTAGATCCACTGCATTTCCTTTGTCTAAAAAATCTGTTACCTTCTCAAAGAAGATCAGGTTGGTTTGGCATGATCTACCTTTTGTAAAACCATGTTATGTTTTGTCCCAATTACCATTCACCTCAATGTCCTTAACTACTTTCTCCTTAAATTTTTTCCCCCAAGGTCTTGTATACTACAGATGTCAAACTAACAGGCCTGTAGTTACTCAGATCACATTTTTCCCCTTTCTTAAAAATGGGAACTATGTTAGCAATTCTCCAGTCGTACGGTACAACCCCTGAGTTTACAAGTTCATTGCAAATTCTTGCTAATTGGCTTGCAATTTCATGTGCCAGTTCCTTTAATATTCTTGGATGAAAATTATCTGGGTCCCCTGATTTAGTCCCATTAAACTGTTTGAGTTTGGCTTCTACCTCAGATGTGGTAATATCTAGCTTGATATCCTCATTCCCATTTGTCATCCTGCCATTATCCCTAAACTCCTCATTAGCCTCATTAAAGACTGAGGCAAAGTATTTGATTAGATATTGGGCCAGGCCTAGATGTCCTTAACCTCCGCTCCATCCTCAGTATTTAGAGGTCCCACTTCTTCTTCTCCATCCTCAGTATTTAGAGGTCCCACTTCTTCTTTCTTTGCTTTCTTCTTATTTATATGGCTTTAGAACCTTTTACTATTGGTTTTAATTCCCTTTGCAAGGTCCAACATTACATGGCTTTTCACCTTTCTCACTTTATCCCTACATGTTCTGACCTCACGAAGGTAGCTTTCCTTGCTGATCCCTCCCATCTTCCACTCCTTGTAGGCTTTCTACTTTTTCCTAATCACCTCTCTGGGATGCTTGCTCATCCAGCTTGATCTACAACTCCTGCCTATGAATGTCCTGAGGGGATCTCCCAAAATGTGCTCCCCTTGACTATTATGTATGGCATAATACTTAATATGGAGGTACTGGAACATTGCATTTGAATTCTCCTGTCATTTCCTATGTATTCTATAAGATCAGAATATTAATAACCAGCTGTGTGATAGTATAGGAATATAGGAATTGCAATTTTGGATGACACTCATGGTCCAGCTAGTCTAGTATTTTCTTTCTGATATTAGCAAACAACAGATGCTTCAGAGGAAGGTTCAAGATGTGGCATAATCTGCCTCCCATGAAGATCTCATCCTTTTCCCTGTTAATTAGAGATTGACTTGAACCCTGAAGCATCAGGCTTTATATCCCTTCAAGTATTTTTTTTTAGCATTAACTGTTATAACTCTGTACATACTTCAACGAATCATAGAAATACAGAACTAGTCCATCCTACTGTACTGAGGCAGGATTAAGTATACCTAGACCACTTGTATTATTGTTTATTATTTGTATTACTGTAGCCTAGGAGTCCTAGCTATGGCCAAGGATCCTATTGTGTTAGGCACTGTACCAACACAGAACAAAGAAATAAATATCCGGTCCATTCATTTATCCATATAGACATCCAATCCATCTTTAAATCACTCTAAATTCTTAGTCTCATCAACATCTTGTGGTAATATATGTGTGACCCTATGGATTCTCACCAATTCCTTGGAGGTCAGCACATGATTGATCCCTAGTGTGACTTGGTGTTCAAGTTAAGCCCCAAATCCCACAGCTCCAATTGTGACCAAGCCATTGCCTGGTGGTCCAGGATGACCTGACCACCACAGAAAGTGTAGAGAATTAAAAGGTTACCAGAGGAATATAGGAGAACTTATAAAAGGAGTGTACCAGTATTTAATTTATGATCATCTACACCTGAAGTCTTTAGTCGCATTACCCCGTAAGTTCTCTTACTGTCAGGTGAGTTCACAATTCCCTAGAGAAGCAAGCCCCAGCCTGTGTCCAACTTTCCCCCAAACTCAATACCTTTTTCCCAGCCATGACAACTTGCAATACAAGGTGCTTCTTTTGGCCTCTCTTCTACCTCAAGGATATTCTTGAAGATCACAGCAGTCATAACTGCTCATCTACATCATCTTGGCCTAATTGCCATCCCTTATCTCAATGATTGGTCACTCAGGGGCCGATCCTATCAGGAGGTCCTATTGGGAGTACAACTGATGAGGTCCTTGAGTCACACTTTAGTCCTCCAGATCCATCTTGAAAAGTCTGTTTTGATCAAGGTTCAATGGATAGATTTTATAGGAACCTCTCTAGATGCCATGACAGCCCGGGCTTACCTACCTGTGAACAGGTTACAAATCTTCAGAATCTTATTGCAAAGATTCAGGTAAGCCTTCAGACTTTGGAAATGAATTGTCTTCAGCTGTTGGGCTATATGGTGGTGTGCATGTTCATGACCCAGCAGTCAGATTGCATCTCTGGTGTTTCCACAGATGGCTCAGGGGAGTCTACGTACCAAACGAACCCAATCTTGATAAGAAGATCTCTATTACCTGTCAGGTTCTGGTCTCATTCGTTTGGTGGAAGAAACCTTCCAAAGTCTGTACAGGAGTCTCCTTCTTTCAAACTCCTTCAATCTCCGTTATCACTTCAGATGCATCTCTCTTGGTGTGGAGAGAACATCTTGGTCCTCACACCATCCAGGGAAAATGGTCTCTTCAAGTAAGTCTTCTGCATGTCAGCATTATGGAGTTGAGAGCACTCTGGAATGCAAGCATCCATTTCCTCCCACTGATGACAGCCAAGTCCATCAAGATCATGACAGACAACCTGGCCACTATGTTCTACATCAATTGTTAGGGCATATTGCACCCCTCCTCACTTTGTGCCAAAGTGATAAAACTCTGGAGTTGGTGCATAGACAACTAGTAGTCATCTCAGCTTTGTATCTGCTGGGTACACAGAACACAACAGCTGACAACCTCAACAGACACTTCTCCCAGAGTTACAAGTGGCAGCTGGATTCATGAGTCCTTAACAGCATATTTCTAATCTGGGGACTTCCAGAAGTGGAACTTTTTGCTACCACAACCAAGATGAAAGAAGTTTCATTTGAGAGGGACATTTGATCCTCAGTCACTGGGAGGTATCTTCCTCATTTTATGGACAAAGGGCCTTCTTTATCCTTATCTACCAACACTGTTGCTCTTGAAGGGTCTCAACAAAATAAAGCAGGACAAGATCAAGGTAATTTTGATTGCATCAGCTTGCCTGAGACAAGTTTGGTATCGTAACCTCATTCCACTTGCTTCAGCCCTTTGCTGCAACTTCCATTCAGCTCCTGTCTGGTGTCTCAGGAGGAGATCAGATACTTCATCCCAACCTGGACATTCTGTGGCTTCAGGCATGGCTTCTTAATGGTTATCTGGGACAGAGACTTCCTGTTCTACAAAAATGCAACAGGTGTTGCTAAACAGTAGAAAGAAGTCCGTGTGTCATACTTGCTTTCAGAAACGGAGGTGATATTATCTCTGGTGTACCCATCAATATGTTTCTCCTGTCCAGTCTTCTCTTTCCACCATCCCTAAACTACTTGGTAGAATTAAAAAGATCAGGTCTTACTATGAGTTAAGTCAAGATTCACTTGGCAGTTTTTCAGTTTTTACTCATCCCACTACATTGAGATTTCTCAGAGGTCTGATTAATTTTTCCCCACAAATTAGAGAACTAATTTGGGACTACACTAATATGGGACTTGAACTTTGTCTTTAATTGTTTAATGAAACACCCTTTTGAGTGATTATCCACATGTTCATTGCTTCACCTGTCAGTGAAAACAGTTTTCTTGGTGGCTATCACTTTTGCCAGAAGGGTAGGAGAACAGGTGGCTTTAATAACAATCCGCCATTTATAATGTTCTTTAGGGAAAAGTCCTCCTTATTACCACAGCCAAAGTTTTTACCTATGATGTCTTCTGAGCTTCATGTTAACCAGACTATTCATCTCCCAGCTTTTTCCCCCAAACCACATCAGACTAGGCAGAAAGCTGCCTTCCATTCCCTGGATGTTAGAAGAGCATTAGTTTTTTATTTGGACAGAACCAAACCATTCAGAAAGTCTCTCAGAATGTTTGTTTCATTTGCAAGACAGATTCAAAGGATTTACAGTCTTTACCCAGAGGCTTTCAAGATGGATCTCCCACTGTATCCTTTCATGTTATGACTCTGCCAGTACTGAGCTACCTTGTAGAGTGTTAGTCTATTCTGCAAAGTCTGAATCTACTTCTGTGGCATTACTAAAGAATGTTTTAGTTGTTGAGGTTTACAAGGCAGCAACCTGGACTTCGACATATACTTTTTCTAAGCATTGTGCTTTGGTGCATGCCTCTAGATCAGCTGGTGTGGTTGGCAAAGCAGTTCTTTCATCAGTACAAGACTCTGTTCTGGATATCCCTCCTCCTTATGGGGATACTGCTCAGGAGTCACCTGAAGTGAAGCACCCATAGGGATACTGCTTGAAGAAGAAGGAGAGGTTACTCACCTTGTGCAGTATGTGAAGTTCTTAGAGATGTGAGTCCCAGTGGGTTCTCCAGTACCCACCATCCTTCCCCACTATATTGAAATTTCCTCTATGGAACTTCATGGTAGAGAAGTTACTAAGGATGGTTTGGCCATGCAGCCCAATATATCCTCACTAGAGGGCATGAGAATGTGTATGGTGCATGTGCAGGCTGAACAGGAACTGCTGCCAAAAACTTCTGATCTGGGGTGCATGCATACCTGAAGTGGAACACCCACTTGTGTTATGAAACAGGAAGAACAGAAGCATCTGATGTACTTTCTCTATACGTTCATTATTTTAGATACTTTTATCATGTTCCCTCCTATTTATTCCCTTCCTAAAGTGATACTCCCAGTCTTTTCAGTCTCTTCACTGAGACTTTCCAGGCCTCTTATCATTCTCATTGCCTTTCTCTGAACCCCCTCTAATTCTGCAATATCCTTTTTTGAGATGGAATGACTAGTTTTGCACACAGTATTCCAGATAAGACTTGTGATACAGGAGGGCCAGAGAGCAGTAGGAGAGTGGTAGAGGGGAAATATATAAGCCCTAGGCTAATTAAGGCGTGGCTCCCTGTAGACTAGGAAGGGTCGATACAGGTTAATTGGAGCACCTGTAGTCAATTAAGGCCCTGTCAGGAACCTAATAAACCCCCTTGCTTCAGGCAGTCACAGGGGAGGAGGAAGGCATGGCATTATTACTGTTTTCCATATTATTCACCACTGTGTTCCTTATGTGTCTAACAGCTTGGGTTTTTTTCATTTTGTTTTTGTTTTTTATTACAACTGCCCATTGAGCAGAGGTCTTCATTGAGCAATCTAGTGAGACCCAAGTCCCTTTCCTGAATTGATACAATTAATTTAGAATGCTGTGAAGTATGTGAACAGTTGAATTTTCACCTGTAATGGGCATTACTTTGCATTTATGCTGAACTCCATCTGCCATCATGTGGCCTTTTCACCTACCTTGGTTAAATTCCTCTGAAGCTCCTCCTACCTGTTGTAGTGTAAAACCTTAATAGCAACCTGAGCAGTGTTAATGCGGAATAGCATGGTATTGTCTATGAAGATCCCACTCTAGGGATGTGTGAAAGGTCAGGACCTTCTGCATAGTGGTGTCTATTGGGGCTACACACATGCTATTTCAAGGATGCAGATGTTTCGGATTGTGAATATATAAGAGACTGCATTCCCAATCACCCTTCAGTTCCTTTTTTATGCTGATGCAGATGGCCTTCCTTACACAATGTTTCACTAAGAGTATATGATTTTGCGCCCATACCCTGAACTCCTGCCAAAAGAAGTTTGGTTTCCATTTGAACAAATCTCATAGGTTTTTTTTTTTTAATTTTTCAAACTACACAGCCAGAAAAAGCCAGACTCTGTAGTTTAGGTGTTCAAACGAATCCATTTACAAATACCTCAACTTCTTGTAGATTATATAATAGATCCAGAGAAAGCAGTCTCTGCTGCATATTTAAACTTGTGATTGTTTGAGTGTCTCTATCTTAAAGCCTGGATATACATTGCATAAAGTCTAAAGCAGTTTCCATTGCATGTCTGAGAAATTATTCAATCCAGGAGATATGAAGAGCTGCTATGTGGAGTTCTGTTTGTACTTTTACACAACATTGCTCTCTTGAGTTGGTGGCTAAAACTAATGCCTAATTCAGAAATGTAGTGCACAATCTCCAGTATTCTTCACCCCATCCTCCTTTGAGATTTGCACTGCTAGTTACAGTTGTTGAAGTGAGAATTCATACAGAACATATGTGAAGGGGAACTGTATTTATCTGCACATATTCCTACTTTTTAATCTTTCTTTACTAGTATTTAGCATTTTCTGTTGGTATTGTTTTGCAGAGAAAGGAAATGAAAGGTGGATGAGTTGCATTTCCTTATGTACTTGTATGGTATGTCTACACTTTGAGCTGGGGCTATAATTCCCAGCTCAAGGAAACATTCCCCCAGTAGCTCTGATTGAGCTCGTGGGCTGAAAATAGAATATAGCCATCAAGGCATGCGTGAGTGGCAGGGACGTGGGGTGGGGCTAGCTGCCGCGAGTATGTGTCTATTATCTTGGATGGCATTGTACTTGGAGTGACTAGTGCCTCCTACTCACACAGCTTCAGCTGCACTCTATTTTTAGTGTGTTAGCTTCATCAGAACCAGCATAGGTAAGTCTCTTTGAGCTGGGAATTACATCCTCAGCTCGAAGTATAGGCATATTTTCAGTTTGAATCTGTATGGCTTCATTCAACATTGCTACAAAAAGGGTTGTGAGCTATTGTTTCAGGGCATATGTATCACAGAAATGTGGATCCATACAAACTATGTACTAGAGGAACTACATCTATTTGGTAATTAACCTTTCTTTAGTTTACTTCAGTGGCTCTGAATCTTCATCTTTTCAGAATTAAAATTTGCTTCTCAAATTCTTGCACTATTTATAACTTGGAATAAAAAATGAAATTGGAATCTGAGTTCACTTTTAGAATAAACACTTGGTTATCAAATTCTTAGATTGTCTGCATCATAAATAGCTTCAGTATTAAACATTGCTAATATGAAAGTATCTTATGAATTACAGGGAAGCAAGGAGAGTTTCTGTTGTTCAATCTAAAAAAGAAAGTGAAAATCAGAAAATGAAAGAAGATTTAATTAAAGCTCAGGTAATAGATATTGATAGTATCAGTACTGCATGCAGTATGTATTTTTAGGGTTACAGTTATTCTTTGATTGCATATCTCCATTCAATTCAGGTATGTGAGCATCCAGAGCATCAGCAGCAGAGGGTTTTCCCTTGCAGTACTCATAGGGTCAGCACACGTGCTATTTGTAAATTTGATACAAATTACCCAAGTTTCAGCCAAAAAAAATGTTCTGGCTAGATTCACAAGAGGACTTGGGCACCATTTACCTTATAGCTAGAAAAGGAAGAGGTGATGGTGGTCACACCCTCCTTATAACTTTTACCCCAGTGATTAGGGCACTCATCTAGCATGTGGGAGACCCAAGTTCAAATCCCTGCTCCAATGAATACTTAATTATTTATTTGAATTGGAACAGCTTCAGCACGACAGACAGAGATCTGCCCCTATGTAGCCCTGTGATGAGGGCACTCTCCTGTGGGAGACCCAAGTTTAAATCTCTGCTTTGCATCAACCAGAAGAGGAAATTAAATGTGGGTCTCCCACCTGTGTTCCTAGTGCAGGGGTAGGCAACCTATGGCACGAGTGCCGAAGGCAGAACGTGAGCTGGTTTTCAGTGACACTCGCATTACCCAAGTCCTGAAGATTATCCTTCAGCGCTATAGTATTGTGTCAATAATGAATCCTATATTATTACATAAGGACAAATATATTTATTCTAAGTAAATTCAAGAATACTAATCTATGAGTCAAGATTTATGAAAACTATTATCTATTGATATATGTCTCATGCACTGCAGCGTGACAGCTATTTAAGATAGCTGTTACAATATGGCTCAGTGTTTCAGACTAAACTATGAGGTACATAGGTTGTTATTTTATTGAAAAAACTATTCTAGTTATTAGAATATAACTTTATTTGGCAGAAAATAGTTGCAATTGCTACCTTCTCATACACTATGGTTTTCCCAGTCATCACTGAGCTGGTAAAGTGGAAGAAAAAAAATCAAGAGATTTTTAACTTGGATATTAATTACTAAATATAAATCCAGGGCTGGTCTCATAGATTCAAAGGCTAAAAATTAAGAAATCACAAGATCTAAACAAACATTCTTTATATATTATAGGAAAATCTTCAAGTTCTTGAAAGAGAGAAGAAAAACCTTGAGGAAAAGTTACAAAAAGCTTTAGAGGTACTTGGCAAGTTGAGAGGTTTTTGATGGAAATTGTGTTTATATTATCTGGTTTAATCAGAAAAATTCTACAAAAAGTATTAAAGTTTAGTTATGAATTTATGGCTGTTCAGATTCTGAAAAAATGCAAATGAAAGGGCATGGAAATGAGCTGATTGAAACATGGATACCATAAATGGCTGAGACATCTTTTAGACATGCTTAAGATCAGAGAATTGTTTTACTAAAAAATACAAGGAAACAATGGTTTTCTAAGTTCCTACTTTCCTGTAAGAATGAGCAGTTTATATTATCACTAAGTTAATGGTTATTCTAGAAATAAGAAATATGTTTTCAAGTCCTTTTTTGAGTGATTGCACATGTGCCTTCTACTCTTGGTGTGCACACATGCCAAGCACAGTTGTAGGAAATTTTGCCCACAGCAGTTCCTGTTCGGGAACCTGGAGTGGCCTTTCTTGCCTCATGCCGGTCTGTGCAGGTATAAAGGTGATGGTGTCCCTGGCTCCCCTTAGTTTCTTCTCACCACCTGTGATAGTTATTGGAATTTGTTGGTCTTGCTGTAGCAAGTTCTCTCTGTGTTATAGTTGTATATATCTCTCTGTATAGTTCTTAGTGTTAGTAATAGATAAACTTTTGTTTAGTGGCAATTAGTTTTCTTGGTTCCCCAGTTTTGGAGTTTGTTTGTTGGTACTGAGGAATGCCTCAGTAACCAGGCTTCAAGCCTAGTCTTTTGTGCTTGAAATTGATGCCCACGAGCAACCCACACTCTAGTTGTTTAAGGTATCTGGGTGAGTTTCACATTAGGGTGCCAGATTTGTAAGGATTTTAAGCCAAGGACCAAAAAAGATCAGGAGGTCAATCTGAAGTTTCTTTTGATGGAGGCTGCTCTGAGACCACCATCAGAGCCTTCTTGGTCAGAGAAGATATTGAACACTTTGGAGTCCATGTGAAATGCACCTCCAGTGCTGACTGAGTTCTGGCACTGCTTGCCCTCTCTGATGCTCAGGAAGAAACACAAGACTTTTAAGGATGCTTCTGGGAGAAGCAGATCACAGATTCCTAAGTCTGCAAAGAAAGGGGACAAACTGAGTAGACTGCAGTCTAAGTCAAAGTGCTCCTTCACTCTCTCATGTACTAAGATGGCACTGTTGATGCTGATACTGGGGCCTGAAGAAGTGCTTCAACTGTCTGAGGCACCATCTTCATCTCGTGCACATGGACAGAGACTATTGCAATACCACTTATGCCAGATGTGTAGGCAGCTGCAGTGGACTTGTTGAGCTTTTTGTTGCTGGTGTCCCTGGCAGTACAAAAGATCACTCCTACGGCAGGGGCACTAGAATGGGGGGTTTGGGGGGCGGGCTGTGGCCCTCCTACTTTCTGAAAATGGAGGGGCCTGGCCTGTCCACTTTTGGCTAAAGGCCCTGCCCCTGTTCCTCCTCTTCCCTCTGAGACCTCCCTCCTCACACAAGGCTGGTAGCTGGAGCCCTGCTGGGGAGCCCAGGCAGCTGTGGGGAGCCAAGGATCTGGCATCTGCCATGGGAAGAGGAGCTGGGGGGGGGGCAAGGACACAGGCTGGGGGCTGTTCTCAGCTGGCCCTCCAACCCTGCTCTTGCTTGCAACTTGGCTGGAGGCAGGGCCTCTGGGGGAAGAGGAGGGAGGGGGTAGGCCATGGAGGAGGCAGGGGCCCCTGGCCCCCCAACTTTTGGGAACGCTCCGCTGCCCTGGTCCTACAGCACCAGTAGACCACTCAGTGCCACCTTCCTCAGTGCAGTGCCCAGTATTGTGTCAACCTTCTGTGTCCTGGACCTCTCATCCATCATTAATGTCATAAGAAAATCCAACAATGATGGCTTCTCTTAATTCTTCTGTGGATTCTTCTTCTGGTCTCTGGATTCCACAGGGATGGCCCCTCTGTGGTCAGGAGAAGATGATTATTCTTCTTCTGACTCAGAGGTTGGCTCTTATGTCTCAGACACAGTGTCTCACCACTCCTCTCATAGACCTTACCATCTGGGGTACTTGTGAGATCCTGTGACTGGTGCTGGCATGGACCTTTCTGGAATCCATGGGGGTTTTACCCCATTTCAAGATACCTCCACATCATTTACATTCAGTTTCCTTGACTAGACATGGAGTCATCTCATTGAACCCCTCCTGATCCTGCACCAGGTTTCAGGCTTGGTACCAAGCATGAGGAAGGGGTTCAGGAGGATCCTTAGGGGCAATTATCAGAGGAGGCCCAGTCTCAACCTGTGTTAACTTCATCTTTTTCCTCTTCCCTAGGTGAATCAGTTTCCTCCAGAGTGTCTTTACCTTCCTTGTGTGACAACAGAGCTCACCAGGAGCTCTTAACAAGAGGGGGCTCTGGCTTGGACATTCAAGTAGAGGAGGTTTGGGAATCTTCTCATCCTCTCATTGACATTGTGGCCACAGCTTGTCCATCTCCTGTGGCTCTACTGATCAATGAAGTGATTTTAGAGCCCAACAAGTCTTTCTGTTTAACTCCCTCCTCACAGATGATAAACTTCATAGCTAAAAGGACTCCAGGGTGACTCTGAACTCATTGGATATATATACACTTCTGCCTCCTCAAGGAAGCACTTTTGTCCACAGCAGTCCCACAAATAATCTATTCTTGCATCTTGTCAGGACCTATCAAAGAAGAAGAGTAGGAATTATAGGCTCCGGCCAAGCCCTGTTTCTTCCGCAGCAGCTTCTGTCTCATCTAGGTGTCTTGAGGTCACGAGACAAGCATTCTGACGGCTTGATTGAGGACGTCAGACCAATCTCTATTATCCAAGTTTCTCCTTCTCCTTTGTGAACCGTCTATTCATCAGTGCTTGGCCCCCAAATTACTTTGGACCAAGGGGTCTGATGTACTATGGAAATGGGATACACCTTTCAATTTGTATCTTCCCCTTATTCTCACCCTCCCTCTCTGTCTCTCTTCAGGGACCACTCTCAAGAGGAGTTCCTTCTCCAGGAGGTTCAATCTTTCCTTTGGCTGGGAGCCATAGTAGATATTTCACAATGTCACAGAGGAACAGAATTTTAGTCCCACTGTTTTCTAATACTGATAGCTAAGGGAGGTCTCAGTCCAATTATGAGGGAGCAGAGAAATTGCCGTCCAGCACAGCAGGGGTTAAGGAAAACATTTGGGTTCAGCTAGCCCCACTCTGCTATACCTGCAGCCAATGTCAAGTCTGGAGGAGGGAGAAAAGAAGGGAGCCTAACTCAGTTGGGGGCTGACTGGCAAGGAGGCAAGAGTTCTCTGCCTGCCTGCCAAAAGGGACGGATCAGTGACCGACCGCCAGCTAGCACAGCCATTTGAGGTAAGTTAGGGATCCCCTGCCAAGGGGAGGCTCCAAATAAGCCCAGCACTCAGGTGACTGGATTAGTGGGGCCACACTCAAGACTGAAGAGCTGTGTAGGAAGTAAGTCAGAGAGTGAGAGTCTTGGTCTCCATATCACTACCTCTGACCTTACAGACTGAAAGAACAATAAACTAGCCACTAGGCTGCCCAGCCATGGAAGACCCTATCACACCAATTTTAGACCTGTTGTCAACTCAACAGATAACTAAAAAAAGATAAAGTTTCATATCATCCTACTGGCTTCCATTATCCCTTCCTTGGATCCTGGAGACTGGTATGCTGCCCTTGACTTAAAGGATGCTTATTTCCATATGGCAATTTCTCAGGGCCACAGGAAGTATCTCAGGTCCCTGGTAAGCCATTCTCACTATGTGTACACTGTGCTGCTTTATGACCTGTCGGCAGCTCCTTGGGTTTTTACAAAATGTATGGCAGTCGTAGCTGCTTCCTGAGAAAGTTAGGAGTGCAGATCTATCCCTATCTGGATGACTGGCTTGTGAGTGGCCATTTCAGGATTCATGTACTTTCCAATGTATCTAGTCAACTTTCAATGCACTGAGTCTGTTGATCATCTCAGAAAAGCTGATCCTCTCCCCTGTTCAGAGGATAGAATTTATAGGACAGTACTGGACTCTACTCAGCCAGAGCTTTCCTTCAGAGTCAAGGTATCAGACAATTTGATCCATCATTTTAGATCTCCAGGCCTGTCCAATCATGACAACACAAAATTGTCAGAGGCTTCTGGGTCATGTTGTCTCTTGCTTGTAGATAGTTTTGTATATCAGATTGTGTCTCGGAAATCTCCAAGATTGGCTGAGCAGTCACACTCTGAACACTATGCTGAAGGTGCCTCCTTACATTTTAGCCTCTCTAGATTGGTGGACAAACACTGTCAATGTATGTGTAGATGTTCTTTTTGTCCTTTCTAAACTGTCACTAATGTTAATCATGGATGTAACTGCCCTGGGTTTGGGGGCTCAACTGGGTACCCTTCAGACACAGGCATTATGGTCCACAAAAGACCTGGCTCTATACATAAATGTCAGGAAGTTGAGAACTAACCGACTGGTGTGAGAGGCTTTCCTACCCTGCATCAAGGGAAAAATCCTGCTCACTCTCACAGACAACACTGTGGCAATGTTCTATATCAAAAGGCAAGGAGGCACCTGCTTGACCCTGCTCTGCCAAGAGGCAATTCACCTATGGGATTTTTGTATTGCCATTCTATTGATCTCAGTCTCTTACCTTCCAGGGTTATAGAATGACCTTGCAGATCACCCAAGCAGGTCTTTTACAAGTTATCACATGGTCTCTGCATCCAAAAGAAGCCAGGTACATTTTCCAGCTGTAGGGGACTCCCCAGGAAGACCTGTTTGCAATGAGAACATACAGGAAGTGCCAGCACTTTTGCTCCCTGCAAGATCGCAGTCTGGATTCCCTCATGGTTGCTTTCCTGTTGCCCTGGACAGGCAGGCTCCTGTACACTTTCCCCCAATCCCACTCCTTCATAGAATGTTGCTAAAAATCAGAAATGACCATGCTTGAGTCATATTTATAGCCCCAGGTTGGCCTTAGCAGCACTGGTTCTCCACCTTCCTGTCCCTATCAGTGGAAGCACCGATATTGCTCCCACTGGACCCAAAAATAATTTCTTTGAACCATTGTTGTTTACTCCACCCAGACTTGCAGGCATTTCATTTAACAGTCCAGATGATCCATGGCTAGACCCTTGAAAAGAGTCTTGTTCAAAAGAGGTTCATGATGTATTGTTGAGTAGTAGAAAGCCATCTAGGAGGTGTACTTAACTTGCTAAGTGGAAGCTATTCTTTATCTGGTGCAGACAATCTGGAATCTCGATGACACATTCTTCTATCTGGCATATCCTCAGAGTTGGTTATTAGCTGCTAGGTGGACTTTGAGAGAACTATCTCGGCTTTGTACCCTGAGGTTGATAATTGCTCTATATTTTCTAATAAGATATCAATAAGATTTTGAAAGGCTTGGAATGGTTGTACCGTCATGTACAAGATATTGTTCCCCCATGGGACTTGAACTTGCTTTTGTCAAAGCTTATGGGGTTTCCCTTTGAGCCTTTAGCTACCTGGTCCTTGCTACAGCTTTCAATGAAGGTAGAATTTTGGTGGCCATCACTTCTGCCTGGAGGGTGGGTGAGTTACGTGAGTTAATGTCTAGCCCTCCTTATGCAATTTTCTTTAAAATCAAGGTTTACTTGTGTCCTCATCTAAAGTTTGTTCGGAAAGTAGTGTCTAACTTCCATATCAACCAGCCCATTTACCTACCTACCTGCTTTCTTCCTGAAGTCTCACTTGAATAAAGATGAGGAATGGCTGCACATGCTGGATGTCAGGGGAGCGTTGATGTTCTGCCTCAACAGGTTCAAGCTATTCTGCTTGTCTTTGCAGCTGTTAGTGGCAATCACAGACTGGGTGAAAGGGCACCTAGTCTTTTCTCAGAGGACTTCATCTTGGATAACTTCTTGTATTCACTTATGCAATGACTTGGCTAATGTTACCCAAACCAAGCAGAGTGACAGCACAGTCAACAAGATCATAGGTGGGCTCTGTGGTCTTTACGGCTCAAGTGCTTATCCTGGACATTTGTAGGGCTGTGTGACGGGGTGTATAAATCGCTCACTGGACGGGAGGGGGTTAAGGAGCAACTCTGGGCTAAGGAGGCCTCACCCGTCTGCCCTTGCCAAGCATGCTTGGGTAGGAGGAGGAGTTTAAAGGCTGCTGGACGGCTAAGTCAAGGGCTATCAGGCTAGGGAGAAGGACATGCATTAGGAACTCCAGGGAAGGATGAGAGCGGAGCCCGCACCAAGTCAAGGAATGAGGGAACTGCAACACCTAGAGACTGGGACCAGGGATGAAAGCCTGGAAGGCAATATGCTGCAGGGACAGATGATGGCCGGCTGGGATGCAGAGGGAGGTTGGAAGTGACCCAAGGAAGCTGACTTAAGGCTAACTCAAGGAACCAATGGATGAGCAAAGCCAAACCAGCCTCTCAGGGTCCTGAGTCAAAATCTGGCAGAGTGGGAAGGCCCAGGTTCCCCTACTCTGCCAGTGAACTGTAACTATTGTGACTGCCACCTTGGGTCCTAACCGCTAGGAGGGAGATGCTGTCTCCTGCACACAACTGGTGGAGAATGAAGGCAGTCTCACCCAGGTCTGTGGAGAGACTGAGAGAGAGAAAAAAGAAGGGAAAAAATACAGAAAACATAAAGGAAAAGAGAGAAAAAGGGACCAAAAGAAGGAGCACTATGGAGATGGAGAAGCTGCTGAAGTGACTGACCAATAGGCAGCAACAACAGGCAGCGCAGCAGCAATTACAGCAGATGCAGTTGTTTCAGCAGATGGCCACCCATCAGCAACAGTGGGCCATGCAACAACAGCAGCAGCAACAGCTTATGTGAGTGTTAGCTGCCGAGCAACAAGAGCAGCAGCAATGCCTGATTCAACCAGTAGCCGTCCTCTTTCAACAGCAGGGGTCTAGCAACAACCTGGGGGCAGAGGGCCCAAATGCTGTGGTTACAGGTACATAAGAACATAAGAATTGCCATACTGGGTCAGACCAAAGGTTTGTCTAGCACAGTATCCTGTCTTCTGACAGTGGCCAATGCCAGGTGCTTCAGAGGGAATGAACAGAACAGGTAATCATCAAGTGATCCATGCATCTCTTGTCACCCAGTCCCAACTTCTGGCAAGCAGAGGCTAGGGACACCATCCCTGCCCATCCTGGCTAATAGCCATTGATGGACCTATCCTTCTAGTTCTTTTTTTAACCCTGTTGTAGTCTTGTCCGTCACAACAGCCTCTGGCAGAGTTCCACAGATTGACTGTGTGTTGTGTGAAGAAATGCTTCCTTTTGTTTGTTTTAAACCTGCTGTCTATTAATGTTGTTTGGTGACCCCTAATTCTTGTGTTACGAGAAGGAGTAAATAACACTTCCTTATTTACTTTCTCCACACCAGTCATGATTTTATAGATCTCTATCATATCCCCCCTTAGTCATCTCTTTTCCAAGCTGAAAAGTCCTAGTCTTATTAAACTCTCTTCCATACCCCTAATCATTTTTGTTGCCCTTTTCTGTATCTTTTTCAATTCCAATATATCTGCATGTGGTATTTAAGATGTTGTTCAAAATGTGGTCTAAATGATGGGGTCTAAATTAGCTGTTACCACTCAAGAAAGGGATCTCGGAGTCATTGTAGACAGTGCTCTGAAAATATTCTTTCAATGTGCAGTGGCAGTCAAAAAGGCTAACAGAATGTTGGGAATCGACCTGGTTTTGTATTGACTTTTGGAAGGTAAACACTATTTCCAAAACACTATATCCAATGCCTGGGGTCAGTAAGCTGCTTGATGGACTGGGGACCTCCACGTATATTTCAACCGTGGATCTCACGAAGAGTTATTTACAGATCTCACTGACTGGTGAGTTCACGGAAAAGACTGCCTTCTCTATGCTGTGGGGTCTCTACCAATTCCAAACTATGCCCTTCGACCTGCATGGAGTCACGGCCACCTTTTAGTGCCTGATGGAACAGGTACTCTGTTCACATGGGTTGTATACCAAGGCATACATCGATGACATTGTTATCTACAGCCAGAGCAAAGGGAGGATCATCTGTCCTACAAGCCCTTCAGGAGCCCTCAGCTTGAAAATGATGGCTGCAAGTGAGAGGTGATGTACTAGAGCTACCAAGTGGGAGAGGGGCAGTTAAGACTAAGTGCAGGCCCTGATGCAATGTGCCATCCTCATGACAAAACACCAGGTATGCCATTTCCTCTGCCTCTATGGGTACTACCAATGCTTCATGCTCACCTTTGCTATCAGCATGGTGCCCTTAATAGACCTGGTAAAGAACACCAGCACCAAGAAGGTCCTTTGGAGAGTAGCCTGTGAGATGGCCTTCCAGAAGCTAAAGGAGTGGCTGAGCTGAGAACTTGTGCTCACCCAGCCCAACTTCACCAAGAATTTTATGTTCCAAACAGACAACTCTGAGGTGGGTCTGGACATGATGCTATCCCAAGACACTGATGGAGAAGAACATTCCATATTGTACCTCAGCAGGAAGTTGTTCCCATGAGAAACCTCCTGTTCAGACATAGAGAAGCAGGCCCTAGCAGTGAAATGGGCTGTGGATGTTTTGAAGTATTATTTGTGGGGGAATACCTTTCAGCTAGTGACTGACCATGCCCCACTATGGTGGCTGTTCACCATGAAAGACACCAACCATAGAATTATGAGATGGTACCTCTCACTGCAGCTGTACAGCTCTGAAATCCTGCACCGGGCAGGGAAAAATCACAAATTGATGACTTTTTCCTGGGGGCGGTGTGGGGGTGGAAGAGTGCATCTGACACTGAACCTGAGGTCCTAATGGACAAAATAGTGTGTATGTTTTACATTAACAAACTAGAGGGAGCACAATCACACTCTCTATACATTAAAACCATCTGATTATGGAATTGGTGTATACAGCACCACATACAAATTGTTGCGTCATATCTACCCGGCTGTCACAACACTACCCCCAATACACTCAGCAGACTCTTCTCCAAAGAACACAAGCAGGAATCACACCCTATGATACTACAGCAGCTCTTCTTCCAGTGGGGCACCCCATCAATAGACCTCTTTGCCACAGCCCAGAATCGCAAATGCCACCTCTTTTGCTCCAGAGTGGGATTCAGGACTGCATCCCTAGGAGACACATTCCTCATCCTGTGGAACAGCTCTCTCCTGTATGCCTTTCCACCGATCCCTCTGATACTTAGGCCTGGTCTACACTGTGGGGGGGGGTGTCGATGTAAGATACGCAACTTCAGCTACAGGAATAGCGTAGCTGAAGTCGACGTATCTTATTGCAACTTACCTCCCGTTCTCATGGAGTGGGATCGACGACCGCGGCTCCCCCCCATCGACTCCGTTTCCGCCTCTTGCCCTGGTGGAATTCCAGAGTTGACGGGAGTGCATTCGGGGATCGATTTATTGCATCTAGATGAGATGCGATATATTGATCGATTGCTACCCACCAATCCAGCGGGTAGTGTGGACGTACCCACAGGGTCCTATACAAGATCAGAGACGACATGGTATCCTTACCTGTTCCACATGTCTGCCTGTCCTCCACGGACTCTCCCCAACAGACCAGATCTCCTTTCCCAGGACAACTGATGAATTCTTCACCCCTAGCTCCAGAAACTCCACCTGACAACATAGTTCCTTCATGATTTAGACCCATGAATTAGCCTGTTCTGAGCAAGTCCAATATGTCCTCCTTCATAGTAGAAAAGACTCCACTCATAAAACTTACCTGCAGAAATGGAAGCGGTTTTTCCTGTGGTGTTCAAACAAACATTTATCACCCCGTATCGTGACCCTTCCTAACATCCTAGACTACCTCCTGAAACTAAAACAGGACAGACTCTCACTTAGCTCCATCAGGGCACACCTAGCCGCCCTTACTACCTTTCATGATTTGTTAGATGGATATTCACTCTTTGCACACCCCACCATAAAACACTTCCTTACGGGCCTACGAAATCTCTACCCTGAGATTTATCCATCTGCAGCTGCATGGAATCTCAATCTCATTATTCGCTGTCTTATGAAACCTCTATTCGAGCCCTTAGCTATTTCATCTCTTCATATGTCCATGAAGGCAGGCTTTTTGGTTGCCATAACACCAGCAAGGAGAGTAGGAGAAATCAGTGCCCTGATGGCCTACCCTCCCTACGCAACCTTCTCCAAAGACAAAGTTACCCTGCAACGCCACCCTAAATTTCTCCCTAAGGTGGTATCAACCTTCCACCTTAACCAACCAATATACTTACCTACATTCTATCCCAAACCCCACGAGACTCCACACGAGGCAACGCTGCACACCCTCAACATCAGATGAAAACTGGCCTTCTATTTAGATGGGACTAAACCATTTCATAAGTTCTCCCGCTTATTTGTCTCCACTACCAAGTGATCAAAGTGTACAGCACTTTCTAAACAACGCCTGTCCACGTGGATCTCTGACTGCATCAGATTCTGTTATCACATTCAAAATGCTCAAGCGGCTAAGGGCATCAGAACTCATTCTACTTGAGCCATGTCAACATCTGTTGCTTTCCTCCATAATATACCCATTCCTGATATCTGTAGGGCAGCCACATGGTCATCTGAACACACATTTACTAAACACTATGCTATCACACAGGATACCACAGCAGACACGATAGTAGGCCATACACTGCCACAATGCCAAAGTCCCACCAGCCTTAGTGGGTACTGCTTCACATTCACCTGGAGTGGAGCACCCACAGGGACAGCACTCGAAGAAGAGAAAGTTACTCACCTTTCAGTAACTGAGGTTCTTCTAGATGTGTGTCCCTGTGGGTGCTCCACTCTCTGCCCTCCTCGCCTCTACTTTGGAGTTCTGTACTAACTTCTCCATGGTAGAGAAGGAACTAAGGGGGGCGTGGAATGCAAGCACTCAGGCAGACTCTAATGAGACCATGAGACAACAGCTGAGCATGTGCGTCCCAACCAGGCACTGCTACCAAAGATTTCCAGTCAACGGCGCCAGGACACACCGTCACCTGGAGTGGAGCACCCACAGGGACACACATTTCGGAGAACCTCAGTTACTTCAAGGTGAGTAACTTTCTCTTCCCGAGAGGTTCCCTTAAGGTACGGAGTGTCACACCAGTGGAGTGAGAGGGCTCAGATTCCCCTACTGTTAAGGGCGGTTAGCATAAGTAACTCCATTTTGGCAGCATAGGGCTGCCATTAAGGGGAAGCAAGTACATCACATACTGGGGTTGGCACTATAGCTGGTTTCCTCTAGCTAACCACAAATGCAAACTGTCATATACCATAGAAGGAAGAAAATGTTAAGATTAGATAAAGAGGAAAAAACAACTTAACAGTTCAGGAAGGTTCTGGTGTATAAAGTTACTGCTTTCCTGAGTGCTAGCTGACATGTAAAAAGTTTTGGTTGTGATAGGTTTAAAATAGCTAAATGATTTGTTTATTGGCTAAAGCTTACGATGCATGAGGGCAACATGCCCCAATGAATAATATATAAACTCTGTGTAACCGGCAGGCGGGGTCTCTTCCTTGCTTAATGGGGAGGCACCACGCTTAAGAGTAATAAACTTCTGGTAATTAAGTACTCTGCGTAGTCAAATTCTTTTGCCTCAGCCTAGGAACGAACTGCATGTGTGGCCTATTGGCGTAAGTTCAGAGCAGTTCTTGGCAACCCAGATGGGACCCTAGGCTCGCCACTACGAGCGAGACCGCGCTCTTCCTCCTGGATGACTCCAGCCGGCACAGGGTGAGTTCACCTACGAGGATTCTGAGGAGCAGAAGAGTGGATCGTCGCTCAGGCGATAAGGAGACGCATTTAATATCTCTGGTGTCGGGTCTGGTTTATTCTGGTTAGGCTTAGAATGGGCTCTGGGCAGAGTGTAAGTAAGAGGATCCCTCTGGCTGAAATTCTAGAAAATTGGAAAAATATTTCTGGTACCCATGAATTGTCTAAAAGGCAAGTTGTAATTTTGTGTAAAGTCGAGTGGCAAGTGCTGACTACTCAGACGCCTTTTGAATGGCCACCCGACAGAACTTTTGGACAAGACAAGTTTGACTTGCCTTAGGCAATGGTTAGAGGACAACCATCCAGCCCAAATGGCTTATTGGTACGTATGGGATAATTGGGCATGCGCTCAAACAAAGGGACATCCCCCGACATCAGGTTTCAGTACCACTTTTAAACTTTGTGCACAGCTTGCGGATTCCACTCTGCCCTATGCTGCTCTGGCACCTCTTGTACTCCAGGCTCCAACTGCCCGCACTGCCTTCTCTTTGTATCCTTCTCCGACTATTCTTACTCTGGCACTTCAGGCACCTCTGATGTTACAACTGGTTGTCGTTGCCAGCGAAGGGGGCCCCCCATATATATTGTGTCCCTGAGGGGCTTCACATGTCTGTCCCAGACTCTGTTATTACTTCTCTCATGGCTTTGGTTACTCCTGTTTTAGATATTTCCACTGAACTGTCCAGCATTCCGCACAGTCTTTTGGAGCATGAATCCCACTGATGTGGGCCTCCTTAGGTCTGCCCCCTGGTCTGCCTTAAGGTTAGGGATGGACCGCCTCCCTCCGTAAAACAATATCCGTTACCAAAAGAGGTGGAGGAAAGCATAGTCCTCCTTATCAACAGCTATTTGTCTCAGAGGGTTCTGGTTCCATGCAGTTCTCCCTGCAATACTTCCATTCTTCCTGTAAAGAAGCCTAAACCGGGTCCAGATGGCCACCTGGTCTATCGGTTTGTACAAGATCTGTGCGCAATAAATAGTTATGTTATAACCCCCATCCGGTAGTTCCTGATCCTAGTACTATTCTAACACTGATCCCTCAGTCGGCTACCTGTTTTACTGTTGTAGATTTGTGCACAGTGTTCTTTAGTATCCCTTTGCACCCCGATTCTCAGTATATGTTTGTGTTCATGTGGAAGGGCCAACAATTAACGTGGACATGCCTTCCTAAAGGGTTTTCAGGATCTCTCACTATTTTTTCCCGGATTCTTACCAAGGATTTAAAAGATAAATTTTTGCCTAGTTCGTCTGTATTAGTTCTATATGTGGATGATTTATTAATTGCTGGTTCTGATTATGATGCATGTCTAACTGATTCTGTTGCTTACTTACTGTATTAGCTAACAAAGATCACCGTGCCTCTCCATCCAAGTTGCCAGCTGTGCCAAGCTCAGATAATCTATTTAGGCTTCGTGATCCAGCCCGGAGAGCATTTACTCTCCCTTGACAGGGTGCAGGCAATCCAGAATTACCCGCGCCTGGTCACTAAAAAACAGTTACGGGCCTTCCTGGGGGCTGCTGGGTTTTGTTGACCTTGAACGGTGGCCTTTGGAGAATTGGCCAAACCCTTAGTCCAAGCCACTATGGCATCGACCCCTGATCCTGTTCCTTGGACACTGGAAATGAAGCCACTTTTTGTGACCACAAAGAAGTCCTTAATCTCAGCGCCCGCCTTGGGTCTTCCAGATTATGGTAAACCATTTTCTCTCTTCAGTCATGAACACCGGGGGATGGCTAGTGGCATCCTTTTGCAATACCTGGGGGACCGCCTGCGCCCTTTAGCTTACTATTCAGTACAATTGCACCCTGTCATTTGGGGCTCTGTCTCCTGTGTGCGGTCCATTGCCGCTGTGGCCGTCATGGTCGAGCAGTCGCGACCTATTGTTTTAGGGCACCCTCTAACTGTCTGGGTTCCTCACAAGGTTGAGGTTCTCTTGAAACAGCATATAAGCAGGCACTGTCTCCACAGTGAGTTCATAAATATAAATTGATTTTTCTGGTGGCTGACAATATCACCTTATGCTGCTGCAATGTCCTCAACCCTGCTACGCTGTTACCCCTCCTGGAGGATGGTACACTTCATCATGTATGTATGGATGTCATTGCTGGGAGTGGTAAACCTTGCCCGGACTTACGCGACTCCCCGCTAGCCAATCCTGGCCTACTCCTCTCCACCAACAGCTCCTCGTACTATTTGGATGGCCGGCGGGTATCGGGATATTCAGTTACCACTCAGAGAGATGTTCTCGAAGCTGCCCCTCTCCCACTCTCCTTTAGCACTCAGGGTGCGGAATTATATGCTCTCACTAGGGCTTGCTTGTTATCTGCTGGGAAAATTGTCACTATTTATATAGACTCTAGATATGCCTTTGGGGTTTGCCATGCCATGGGCCATCTCTGGAAACAGTGGAGGTTCCTGACCTCGGGTACCAAAATCGCCAACGGCCCCTTGATCTCTGCACTCTTGCATGCCATACAGGCCCCTCTCCAGTTGGCAGTGGTTCATTGCTTTGCACACCCAGCAGCCTGATACTTCTGTGTCCCAGGGTAATGCCCTAGCTGATGTGTCTGCAAAGGCCACAGCCCTACAGCCCCTCCCGGTCTTGGCTTCCCTCCTCCTGGACACGTCCTTCCCGCCCTCAGATTGGGTGATGTTATATGCTGACGTGCCTGCGGAGGAACTCCGTGATTGGGAATGCTGGGAGGGATCTGAGGGCCCAGATAAGGTCTGGCATATTGGGGACAAGCCTATTCTCCCCTGCCACTACCTACTCCCAGCTGCCCATTATTTTCACTTTTTGGGCCACGCTGGAATACAGGGCGTGGCTACTGCCATACTTAAGTTTTGGGCTGCACCTCATGTTTACCCTGCTGTAAAGCAGGCCCTGGTTCCTGTTCTACTTGTCTGACTTTTTCTGCAAAGTCTCGGCTTGATGCCGACTCGAAGGGGGGAGAGCCTGGGCAAACTTCCTGTTTCAATGCTTGCAGATGAACTATGCTGAAATGACTAAAAGCTCAGGGTTTTACCACCACCTTGTAGTACTGGATCAACTTTTTGGGTGGCCTGAAGCAATATTGACTAGAAAAGCAAATGCAAGATCCGTGGTAAAATTTCTAATGAAAGACATTGTGCCCCGGTTTGGTGTTCCTGAAGTCATTGATTCTGACCAGGTTCACACTTTAGTGCAAAAATCCTGGAAGAACTGTATCGGTGTCTGGGAATTACTCAACAACTACATACCCCGTATCATCCCCAATCTGCAGGACAAGTGGAGCGCATGAACCAAACTGTAAAAATAATGATAGCAAAGTACTGTAAAGAAACCAGACTTAAGTGGCCAGACGTATTGCCTATAGTCCTGTGGGACATAAGGCAAACCCCACGCATGCCCCTGGGTCTGTCCCTGTTTAAAATATTGTTTGGTAGGCTAGCTTTGGTTCTAGGACCCTATGTCCCCACACACGCTAGCCTCTTGGATGGAGATGAAACACTGGCCAGGTATGTTGCGGGGTTGCAAAAAGAGCTGGCTAACAATCAGTCAGAAAGGCAGCTATTCCAAACCGCACCATTAGGGTTGCAGGTCCTTTCCTTTAAACCAGGGGATTGAGTGCTGGTAAAAAAGATTCCTTGCACCAATCCCCTGGAACCCTGGTGGGACGGGCTGTATCAGGTTTTGTTATGTACTTATTCTGCTTTAAAGGTTGCAGGTAAAAGTTCATGGATTCATCACAGCCATGCTAAGCCAGTGCCCGTACCTCCTCCTGATGAGCCACCTCGTGAATGAACGTTGCTGCTAACTCATGGACTAAACCCTCCATTTATTGGGATCCCCTCACTCCACCAGGACTTCTTACTTTTCTATTAATTGGACTTACACTGGTAGTTTTGTTCTTTGTGTGGTAGAGGAAAGGATGTCAGTATTAGATTTGTATGTTTGTAGTGCTGTAGTATGTGCTGTTGACAATTGTTAATCCTTTATCGCGGCTATTCTGCACCTGTCAAGGTTCCTTCCCCACTCTGAACTTTAGGGTACAGATGTGGGGACCTGCATGGACACTTCTAAGCTTAATTACTAGCTTAGATCTGGTATCGCCACCCCCCCCCCCCCAAGTACTCACTATATTTTCCCTGGATAGTCTTGAGGGATTCTCACCAACTTCCCTGTGTGAACACAGATCCAAACCCTTGATCTTAAACAAGGAGAAATGAATGACCCCTCCCTTTCTCCCACCAACTCCTGGTGGAATCCAGGATCCAACACCCTTGGATCTAAAAAACAAGTGAAAAAAATCGAATCAGGTATTCAGAAAAGGCTTTTTAAATTAAAGAAAAGAAAGGTAAAAGATAAACCCTCTGGGAGAGATTAGCATACCAGCTACTCTCACAGACAATCAGATTAAAACACAGGGATGTTCCCCTGGGCACAAATTTAGGTTAGCATAAAAAAAAATAGCCCAAATACCCAATTTTGATGAATTCCTTAAATGGTACCAGAACAAGTTTACAAAGAAATAAACATAAACCTATTTATTCCTTTGCTAAAACTTACTTACTCTGATAGAGGCTGGTTCCTGTGATCTTTTTCAACTCAGCTGAAAACTGAAACTCTAAACAAAAGAAAACTTCCCTCCTTTCTTTGAAACATCTTGTTTCCCATTGGTTCCTCTGGTCAGGTTCAGCTAGGCTAGGTGAACTTTTTAAACCTTAACAGGTAAAAGAGGCATTACCCTTAAACCATCTGTTTATGACAGCACCAATATAGCTTACTGACATAACAAAAGAAAAGGGACTCTTAAGGCGGTTAGCATAAGTAACTCCATTCGGCAGCCATAGAGCGCATTTAAGAGGGAGCAAGATACATACATCCGGAGGTTGGCCTATAGCGGGTTTTCCTCTAGCTAACCACAATGCAAACCATATACCATAAAAGGAAAATGCGCGTTACAGGATAGATAAAGAGGAAAAAACAACTAATAGTTCAGAAAGGTTTCTGGTATATAAAGTTACTGCTTTCCTGAGTGCTAGCTGACATGTAAAAAGTTTTGGTTGTGATAGGTTTAAAATAGCTAAATGATTTGTTTATTGGCTAAAGCTTACGATGCATGAGGGCAACATGCCCCAATGAATAATATATAAACTCTGTGTAACCGGCAGGCGGGGTCCCTTCCCTGCTTAACGGGGAGGCACCATGCTTAAGCATAATAAACTTTCTGGTAATTAAGTACTCTGTGTAGTCAAATTCTTTTGCCTCAGCCTAGGAACGAACTGCCTGTGTGGCCTATCGGTGTAATTTCACAACACTACCCACCTGTGAACTGTACCCATTAGGCAGGGGCGCCACTTGAGAGTGGTGCCCATTAGGAAAGGCTGTCACTGGAGATGAACTGTTGGGTGTAACTGCTGGCTTCAGCCCTAATTGCTAGAGGGGAGATGTTGCTGCCTGTGTTTGCATCCCACTATGCAATCATTCAGCATGCTAGAGACAATGCCAGATTTGGGTGAGTTGACCTTAAGTCCTTGTTCAGAATTACTCTGAGCCTACCTCCTGATTTCAAGGCTTGTGAATCACCAAGTGTGGAATGCATGTGTGCAATCACTCAAAGAACCAAAAATGGTTACTAGCCTGTTCCATAACTGTTTTTCTGAGAGATGTGTGGCATGTGTCCGTTCCATGACCTACTCTCTGACCCATCTACATTAGAGTTTTTCTAGTGAGGAGGAGCTAGCAAGGGGGGAGGGATAGCTTGGTGTTTTGCACATTGGCCTGCTAAATCCAGGGTTGTGAGCTCAATCCTTGAGGGGGCCATTTAGGGATCAGGGAAAAAATCTGTCTGGCCTGCTTTGACAAGGGGGTTGGACTAGATAACCTCCTGAGGTCCCTTCCAACCCTGATATTCTATGAACTAAGGTGGGTTGAGGGTGCCTCCATCCTTAATGCTTGCATGCAGTGGCACAAGGCAGTAGAGGACACTCAAGCCACCCCAGTGGGTGTAGCCAAGGGAAAACTTTCCACAACATCTGTGCTCATGGAACTCTTACACCAAAGAGTGGAATGAGCATGTATAACACATCTTGAAGAACAACAGTTACAGAACAGGTTATTAACCATTCATTTTGTAGCATCAGTTACCCATGGCATTTAGCATTGCACAATTAATTTAAAGATCACCTGCCAGCAGATTTCAAAGGGAACACATGAATTGCCATATCAGGTCAGACCAGTAGTCTGTTTAGTCTGGTATCCCTTCTCCAAAAGGGCCAACACCAGATGTTTATGGGGAAGATGATAGAATCTCTCCTGAAAGAGTCTGTCTGCACTTGTCAGAGTTGGATATCTGGTTAGAAAAGTGAAGAAATAAATCTCCCATTCAACAGATGAATAGGATGAAAGAGGCAAAGAACCATTTTCAGATGAAAGCTTAATTTCTTGCCTATTTTTGGTTTGGTATTTTATTTTTAATTCCTTCTTGGGAAGGAACATTTTTGAGTTGGGAAGTGAAGAGGAGGAATCCGTAGAAGGTAGTGAAATCCTTAATGATCCATCCTGCCTGTTCCAGAGTGAAGAGAGAAAAACTTTTTGCTGTCTTGACCTAGTCTTGTACAGCAAATTTTCAGGTAAGTGGAATTAAAATTTGCCATTATTTTGGATGGGCAAATTGAAGAAAGAAAACAAATGCTAATAAAATGTTAATGAAACATTAAAGTTTCATAGTTAAAATAAAAAAGCCAGGAAATGCAAACATGAAGGTTCCTACCGCAAGGTGTACTTGGTCACAGTGTACATCTTGCGGACTTAATGCTATAAATTTAATAATTTATTAAACTACAAATTTAACAAGAAGAACAAGTATAACCATTCTACATATCTGCAACATGCATAACATTTCTATAGGAACTTTAATTTTGCATTTCCTAATTTTTATTCTGAACTGTGTAACTGTAATGTTTTGTTAATATAGGTTTTTACATTTGATACATGAATGAACTTTATTTTGAAAGTGCCCCTTTTTAGCCGTTCATGAATTTGGCAGTTTCTTTTAAAAACATAATTCATCCTATCTATTTTCAGTTAATTCCTATTTGGAAAGCTTTAAGTAATTGTTTCATAACATTTTTAATTATAAAAGTTAATGGGTTGTGACATCAGTTCAGCAAAGCACTTAAGCATGTGCTGAGCTTTAAATATGTAAGAAAACCACTCTATTCTGCAAAGTACTTTAACACATTCTTAAGATCAAGTCAGTAGCATTTAAGCAGGTGTTTAAATGTTTTGCTGAATTGAGGTTTACGTGCAACATAGAGATTACTGTAAATGTTGTTTTTAATATTTTTTAAACAGGAAGCTGTAAAAGCTAACAGGAAATTCACAAAATCAGTAACACCTTCCCACGTTCAAGATACACACTTCATTTATCCTGAGGCTGATGAGGAGAATGCTGGCACTGATATGAAAATAAATGGTAAAGATTTATCAAAGAAAGGCAAATCTCCAACAAAATCTGAAGGTAAGGGAGAAGATCATACATTTTCAAGACGCAAGTCTATTAATGAAACTGATAAATCAGTACAGAAATTACCAGCAGTTGACACAGGAAAGCAAATAGATGAACTACTTTCAAGGAAAACTCCAATAGAAACTGAGAAAAACCAAGAAACTGTGACATCTCAACTGAAAAATATTAAACTAGGGAAAAAAGTGTTAACGGATAAAGAAAACTCTAAAGATTATGGAATTCCAGCAAGCAGTTTAAAGGAAAAAGTCCTTGTTCAGGAGAGAGAACAACTGTATAAAGCTAAAGAATCTGCTGGTGTCATGGAAGAGACTCCAAAACTTCAGTTTCCTCAGTCTGAATATGAGAGAGTACAGTATACTCATTCTACTGACAAAGAATCACTCCCGTTGTTACCTGTTAAAGAAGAATCAAAAGGGAAAAAAAGACATACAGAAGAAAAGTCAGAACCTGTAAGAAAATTATTATTTTTCCTTTCATGCTTTTTCTTAAAAATGTAGAGTAGATGAAGTATAAATGAAAACAGATTTACCATATAGTTAAGCCTTATTTTTCAAAGATAATTGTGACTTTACCAAATATAATGGCTTTTTCTTATCAAATGCTCTGATTCTGTAGACTTACTTTCTCATTTTTCAGCAGCAATCCTAATAGTATAGGTTTTTGTAGTAGACTGGGAGGATGGGGGGACATGCAAAAAAATTATTACTGCCTTTCTTGTCCCTAAAAATGTACTACTTTATCTGAAATATAAATATGTCTCTGTTGTAATGCCCCCCCAAAAATCAAAGAGCTCTAAAGGTGCACTACAAATACCATACCACAGAAGTTCACATTTTCTTTCTTTCTTTCTTTCTTTCTGTATATTTTGATAAAAATGGGATTATTACTTTATACTAGGACTATTAGAAATATACCTTTTGGTCTTATCCTTTTCGCTATCCTGTCCTTTTTCTTTGCTATCATTCTTTTTTCTGTTGCTCCTTATTTTTTCACTTTTTTCAGAAACTACCCTTTACCACCAGAACTTCAAGGGCTCTTCTGAAAGTCCTGTCAATCTCCCACTATTGGACATTCACTAGGCCACAGTGTTTGGATCCCATCACTCTGGACCAGTGGTTCCCAAACTGGGGTTTGTGATCCCCTGGGGGATTCGCAAAATGTTACAGGGAGTTCTCAGGGGAAAAAATTCCCTAATGGTGAACAGAGCTGTCCCTAGGAACCCCGGGCAGCACAGGACCAGCAGCCCGGAGCCCCTGGACTTCCAAGAGCTAAGCAGATCAAAGCAAGTGTATCTATCACATTGAGGAGATATAAACTTCGACTCCTTATAAGAAGTGGAAAGGGAGGTAGATTTTTTTGCCGTTTTTAAAATTAAATAGGCACCTAGTATTGTTTTTAAAATTATGATGAATAACAAGTTTAAATTTTGTTGTAATGTGCATTGTTTGCCTGGACTGCTCAAGACCTGAATGCTTGTGTAGGAGGAACTCTTTGAGTTGGCTTCTTAAATACCTTCATATTGTTTCACATCCGATACTCCTTCATGAAACACAGAAGCCTTGTCTTATAACAGACGTATTCAAAGTGGTACAAGCTACGAAAGTAAGATCTTGGAAGAGTGTTGTTATTTTCATAACGTAATAAAAATACTATAATGATAAATAATAATTAATAAATAGTTTGTAATAAGCATGTCATAAAAACAAATGTTATATTTTCAAGATCACTGCTTTTATAATTTATATTCAGGTAAAGGAGAAAATCCCTGGAAATATTCATTTTTATGATGGGGTTCATGAGACTTGACATTTTAGTGAAAGGGAGTCACAGGTTGTTAAAGTTTGGAAACCACTGCTCTGGATCCATGTGCTTGTAAGTTTTCTTTGATCTGGGTAGGCTCGAGCACTGTCTCTTTCTTTGGCCTCTCTGGCACACTTCCTGGGCCTTTTTCCACTTCATGGAAGTGGAACTTCATAGCTCAGCTGCTCTGGGCCCCAGGACTAGTGTTGAACCCTCATGACACCCCAGTTACTTAAACATACCTATTTTGGAGAACACACTACTAGACTGTTGCCTCGGGTCAAGACGCAGCATTTCAGGGACTCTTCCTACTCTAGTTGACCTGGTTCTTCTTCAAGTGATGTCCCTCTGGTGCTCCACTTCAGGTCAGGTGTCCCTGCACCATTGATTGGAGATTTTCGGTAGCAGCATCCATGCAGGTCACGCATGTGCGGTGTCTATTTCATGGCGCCATTGATACCTCATTTAGCACATGTACAACCCGACCCCCTCAGTTCCTTTTCAACCATCTTTGGCCTGAGATGGAGCTCTGTGGTAATATCTCAGTCTCTCTCTCTCTCTCCTCTCCCTCCCTCAAACCTAGAGAAATAGAATTAGAAATAGTTTTAGACCTTTCCTAATATAGACAGTGTTAGTTGAGTTAGTTTTAATCAGTTAACATTTTCTTTTCTTTTTTCTCCCTTTCATTTTCATCAGAATGGGAACACTTAACCCACTTCAACAATGCCTGGTTCCCCAGGCTTTAAGAGATGAGGCTTATGCCGCAAAGCAATGCTGGTCTCAGATGGACATTCTCTCTATGTTAGCTGTCTTGGTGAGTCACTCATTCCTCAGAAGTGCACTCACTGCAGCAATCTGAAAGCGAGAGCCAGGTGTAATTGAAACTTCTACTTAAAACTTATTCTGATGGAGAAATCTCTCCAACCAACCTCTTACCCATGGCAACAGATCCCTTCCACAGGGGGCTCCCTGAGCACATCCACTTCAACTAAGGACAATGTTCATTCCTCTAAAAGAGCAAGGAAAAAGAGCCACAACATCTCTGTAGAGAGAACTGCATAAAAAGAAATGGTTTCCTGCCAGGTCACTGTCCTCAGTGTCGACTACTCCACAGGTGAGCAACTTTGAGGCATCAGGCCCCTCTGACACTATCCATACTGTCTGCCCCATCTGAAGGATAAGGAGTCAAGGCACCAACCTAAGCCTGCCTCCTTCTCTATGGCATTGACAACGCTAATGAGAGACATGGTACTGAGGCCCTCACTGGTGACTCTGCCTCGCCACCAGTGCCAATGATTCCATTGTCAGATAGAGTCAAGATAGCACTGCCTGCACCAAGGATGTTGGGTTACAAATCATCGGCATCCAGGGTAGCATCTAAAATAGCGGCAAAAGGACATTACAGTTTCCTTTGTACTGCAGCCCCCTATCTTCAGGCTTCCCTGCACATATGGCACCGGACCAAGCAGCATCCCCTACCGCCTCACTCTTGAGTGAAGATGACGATGACCAAGAGGGGGGTACCTTCTCTTCACACCATTCTTCCCATATAGGTTGTAGATCACACTGGGAACTCAGGAAATCGAAGGCCCCCCGTAGAGAAGAAATGCAGCAGTGGTACGGACAACCATGGATGTGCCCGCCTGTGCCATTCCCCATACAATAGCTATTTGGGACCCATGGCCAGTGTACAGGACTCAATACACAGACTGTCAACTCTACCAGAGTTGAAATTAGATCACCATCACCATGTCCCACATTGGAAACCTCCAAGCCCAAGAGGGAATGGAATGAGAGGGAAGAGGGTATTGAACATGATATAACATCTCCTGCACATAATTCTTCTTCATCACCAGATGAAACTATAATGCTCCCATCTCCCATCATGGCTGATGATTTCAGTCAGTTCCAAGAAATGTTCAAAAGGGTAGCCCAGAGCCAGGAGATTCAGCTTGAGGAGGTGCAGGATACCCAGCACAAACTCCTCCGAATTCTGTAGACATCATCAGTTTCCAAAATAGCGTTATCCACGAACAAGGCCATCATGGAACTGGTGGAGACAGTCTGTCAAATGCCAGCTACTATCCCACTGACATGCAAGAGGGCAGACAGGAAGTACTATGTGCCGGCCAAGGGTATGGCTTTCCTTTTTTCCCATAAACCACCCAAATTAACTAGTAGTAGAGGCCGCAAATCAACAAGATAAACAACCACAATACAGGTCAAGGCATATGAGTATCAACTACTTCAGTTGGAAGGTCTATTCTACAGTGACATTACAATTCTCAGTTGCCGATTACAGTGCATTCCTAGCCAAATATGACCATGATAATTATGACAAACTGAACAACTTTATTAATGACCTCCCAGAGAACACAGAAACTGAGTGATAGCTGGTCGCAGAACAGCACTACAAGCCTTCCTGGATGTAGCAAACACAGTGACGTGAACAACAAGCACAGTCATTGTGATGCGTAGAGCTTCATGACTGCGATCTTCAGGGATTCCAAAAGATCTCCAAGTGAAGGTGGAGGATCTCCCATTTGACAGAGAAAAGCTTTTCTCTGTCAAAACCGATGAGGTCCTCCACTTGATGAGATTCCCAAGCTACCCTCTACACTCTCGGTGTATATATACACCTGCCATGAAATGGAGATGGTACCGGCTTTATCAGCGAGTCAGAGACACCCCATTCCAACAACAACAACAACAATGTCAATATGAACCCTAAAGACAAAGGTAGTGACCACAGAGATGCAAAGCCTCATACGCAATAATCAATGACAAAACCGACATCAACCAAACAACAAATGGGGGCGGGATAGCTCAGTGGTTTGAACGTTGGCCTGCTAAACCCAGGGTTGTGAGTTCAGTCCTTGAGGGGGCCACTTAGGAACCTGGGGCAAAAATCAATACTTGGTCCTGCAAGTAAAGGCAGGGGGTTGGACTCAATGACCCTTCTAGTTCTATGAGATAGGTATACCTCCATAACCAAACAAATTTGGTTGAGGGTCTGAACAACCTCCCTCACCAAATGATACCTAGATCTTTGGCCAGCAGTTATGCCCTTTTTACCATGTCTGGGCATCAACGACTACAGCTCAACGGGTTCTAGAGATCATAAGATGATGCTACATCATCCCTTTTACCTCCTGCCCACCAAGTCTACCCCCACCCCGTCCCTCTTCAGAGACCCTTCTCATGAGTACCTGCTACAACAAGAAGTAGAGCATCTTATATAGTTAGGTGCCATGGAACTAGTTCCTCCACAGCACAGGAGGAAGGGTTTCTGCTCCCATTACTACTTAACCCAGAATTAAAACGGAGGATGGAGGCCCATTCTAGATCTCCAAAAGCTCAACAAGTTCATATGAGCCCAAAAATTCAAAATCATCACACTGGCACAATAATGCCAGTGATGGAAAGACCTACAAGACACTTATTTCCATATCACCATACATCCCACGTACAGATGATTCCTCCAGTTCAGAGTGGGGAAGCACCACGACCAATACAGAGTCTTATCATTCAATCTTTCCTTCCCTCTGCGAGTCTTCTCCAAAACCGTTGCGGTAGTAGCGGCATACTTATGCAAACAAGGGACAATGATTTTCCCATATCTAGGTGACTGTTTACTAAAAGGGCCAACCCTGTTAGAAGCAATGGACATCATCTGGAGGACTATTACTCTCTTCTGGGAACGAGGGCTACAAATAAATGAACAAAAATAAACACTAGTTCCTGTAAAACAATCGAACTTCATTGGGGCACACCTCGACTCCAAAGAGGCCAGGGCATCGTTCATTACTGATGAAGAGATTCATAACACTGAACAACCTTATCTTGGTAATCATGACCAGCCTATGAATATTGGTATGAACATATCTACAGCTATTAGATAACATGGCAGCCACCACTTTCATGGGAAGGCATACATAACTACATTTGCACTGCCTACAAGGCTGGCTGAATTAAGTGTACATACTGAGCAAGCACAAACTGAGCAGAAGCCTAACACTCCCACCCAAAGTTCTGGAATCTCTACAATGGTGGACAAGACCAGAAAACATGTACACAGGGAACCCTTTTCACTAGGCTCCACCATTATTAATAACAACAACTGATGCCTCTTTGATAGGCTGGGGCTCCCACCTGAACCACCATATGATCCAAGGAATATGGTCATTTATGGAGCCCCAACTACACATCAACTTACTAGAATTATGCATGGTCTTCAATGTGTGCCACCATTTCCTCCCAATGATAAAGAACAAAACAATATGTGCAATGACCGACAACATTGTCTGCATGTTCTATATAAATCAAAAGGGAGGAGCTTGCTTCCACTGTCTATGCACCAAGGTCATGAAGTTGTGGAACTGGTGCATAAGCTATATCAATATTTCAACTTCCTATCTCCCCGGCTGACAGAACATGACTGTGGACACACTGAGCAGGCAGTTCTCACAAGACCATGCATGGGAGCTGAACAAGGGAGTCCTATAACCCATATTCCAATGATGGGGCTTCCCCCACATTGACCTATTCATGACAGTCAGAGGTGAAAGTAAGCTGGTACGCGCCGGTACGGAGGACTGGTAAGAAAAGGAGACTGATGGAGGGAGGGAGAGAGAAGCCTGCTCCCTGCATAAGAATAATTTAAACTCAGCTGTTCCCTGATGGTTCAGCCCCCAGGGCTAGGTTTCTGGCATCCTTGTTAATTTCACTCACAGTAGCTGGGGGGAGGGTGTAGAGGGGAGGGTGTGTTTGACCACGGCAGGGGCAGTCCTTTTCTGCCCCCTGGGATGAGGGGATCTCTCCAATACTAATATATACAACAAATACAAGCATTTGGCTGCACAGCTTAAATCCAGAGCTAATAAAAGCAGGTGGAAGGGGAAAACTCAGTCACATTGGTTTCTCGTCTCCTCCCTCCCTCTCCTTCAGCCAGGCTGCAGACAAGGCTCTACATTCCTTCCCCACCCAGTAGGGGTTCTCCTCTAGGCTCTAGCTTGCAGTAGGGAGACTGGCTGAGATGCCTGCTGCTGCTGCCTGCAAAAGAACAGTTTAAACTCAGCTGTTCCCTGCCCAGTTCAGTGCCCAGCGTTAGGAACCATTTCTGGCATCCTTGTTAATTTCACTCCCAGTTGTTGTTGGGTGTGTGAGACCATGGCAGGGGAGTTCTTTTGTGCCCCTGGGATGAGGGGATCTCCTAAACACAATCAAAATCAGGAACCATTTCCAAGTTCAAATCTATCCCATTCCCTCCCCAGCAGAAGATCATGGTTGTGATGTCCAAACTGCTTGCAGATCCTATTTGAAATGTTACTGTTTAAAAAAAAACACAAAAAACATGGAGAACATGGTGGAAAGATGTGTCATGATGATTAGGGTTTATTTTGGGCAAAGCAATTTTGCTAAAGCAACTAAAGATTCACAGCGAAAGCAAATAGCCCCTATAGACAAAACCACAAAGGGATTGGAGGGGAAAACTGAATATTCAGGGAAATTATTGTGCCTGCTTTGAAAGAAATAGTAGTTTTCATTCCAATCCATCCTCTTTATATTTTGATTTAAACACTTGAAATGTCCTTAGCACATCAGATGCAATCTCAGATCTCTTTTTGTTTTGTCCTGCCTGCAGAGTGCAGAGGCTAAACTTGACAAAACTTTCTCTAAATATCTTGCATATTTCATGAAGGCTATTCCAGTTGTCCTTCATTCACCCCTGACTTCCCCGCCCCCGCCCCCCCGCTCCCTCACTGGCTGGCTGTGGTTTTTGCCTTGGTTACTTACTCCTTGGCAGACCCAGCCCAGCAGCATCTGCTGGCTCTCTGCAGGCAGCAGCCCACAGTGGCCAGTTGCTGGGATCGCTGCTGGTTGGTGGCAGGGTGCAGCTGCATTGTTTGTGACACATTCATACTCATACACATACATACAGTCAGAGGTGAAAGTAAGCCAGTCCGGTAAGGTATGGTGTACTGGCAAGAGCCAGTATGCCGTGCTGGACCGCATCGACTTCCACGGCGGGGATTCAAAGGGCTCTGGGCTGCCCACAGCTGTGGGCAGCCCAGAGCCCTGTGAATCCCAGCTGTGGCTCTGTCGGCCGGGCTGGGGCAGGGATTTAAAGGGCTCAGAGCTCCCCACTTCTGTGGGCAGCCCAGAGCTCTTTGAATCCCGCCACGGCTCTGGCGGCTGGGCTGGGGCCAGGATTTAAAGGGCTCTGGGCTTCCCTCAGCAGCAGGAGCTCTGGGCCCTTTAACTCTCTGCCCCAGCCCCGCAAAGCTCGGGGTTCCCCCTGGCAGCCAGAGCCCTGGGCCCTTTAATTTGCCTCTGAGCTCCAGGGGGCTCCCAGCCACCTTTGCAGCTGGGAGCCCCTGGTTGATTTAAAGGCCCTGGGTCTCCCAGCCACAGCTGGTTCCCCAGGGCCTTTAAATCTTGAGAGGCCATGCCTCTTGTGGATGAGGCCACACCTTTTCCGGATGAGGCCATGCCCCCTCAGGAGTCCGGCAGTACCGATAAGTCCTGTAAGTTAATTTCACCCCTGATGACAGCACAAAATCACAAATGCCCTCACTTTTGCTCGGGGGAGGGGGGGGACACACCCCTATCACTATGGCATACCTTCCTAATCAGATGGGACACATCTCTCCTTTATGCGTTCCGTCTGAGATTGCTGCTCTGGCAGATTATACACAAGATACATGTTGACAAAGCCAATGTCATACTAATAGCCCTGATGTGGCCCAGAGAGACTTGATACCCTTACCTGCTGCACATGGTATTCGCCCCACAAACTCTCTGACTCCTAGCAGACCTGCTGTCATAGGATGACGGCTGGGTTCCCTATCTGAATCTGGAGAAACTTCACCTGAGTAATAACAGTTAATTTAGACCCCATCATTTTATACGTATAGTTGGGATTATGTTTTCTAATGTGTGTTACTTTGCATTTATCCACATTGAATTTCATCTGCCATTTTGTTGCCCAGTCACCCAGTTTTGTGAGATCCTTTTGTAGCTCTTCACAGTCTGTTTGGGACGTAACTATCTTTAGTAGTTTTGTATCATCTGCAGATTTTTCCACCTCACTGTTTACCTCCTTTTCCAGATCATTAATGAATATTTTGAATAGGACTGATCCCAGTGAGACCCCTGGGGGACACCACTATTTACCTCTCTCCATTCTGAAAAATAATCATTTATTCCTACCCTTGTTTCCTATCTTTTAACCAGTTTCCAATCCATGAAAGGACCTTCCCTCTTATTCCATGATAGCTTACTTTGTTTAAGAGCCTTTGGTGAAGGAACTTGTCAAAGGCTTTCTAAAAATCTAAGTACACTATATCCACTAGATCCTCCTTGTCCACATGCTTGATGACCCCTTCAAAGAATTCTAGTAGATTGGTGAGGCATGATTTCACTTTGTACTATGCAGTACTGGAGGGATATGCCTCTACTTCAGCTCCAAGACTTAAAGGATTGAAAAAAACTTGCTTGGCTCAGGCTTCCACGGTACTATGGCAACAATCTAAATGTATCAGGCACAGTCAGATGCTTCGGCACTGGGATGTCAGCAGCCTGGTTCATTGGTCCAGCATCAAAGATTTTAGCTTCAGTGAAAGACACTGAAAACACCTCCTCCTGATAAGGGGTGGAAGACAATTTTGGTACTATTTCCCACACCCCTCCACCCCTTACAACTGAGGCGCTGGAAACTTCTTCAGTGCTCTTCTTCAGAGAAGCAGAAGATATCAGGATAACTCCTGAATTATAGTCTCCTCTTTTGAACTATTCTCCTTTTTCAGTTGAATCTAAATCACCATTAGAGCAACCAAGAGTGCTTCCATACACATAAACATGATGGATAGTCTGCTTCAAAAATGTCAGTACAGCTGTAAGTGTCTTGTCATTCTTTCTGTGGATTCTTCATCTTCTCAAGTGCCTGGCAGGAATCAGTCATCAGATCATAGCCCACCTGTACCTACTCCATCTCGAATCAAAAGACAAATGAAAGAGGACTATGATAAGGATCTCACTATCAGTATTAGCTCAAGACCTATTCAGATGCATTTTTGTGTGATCCAAAGTTTATGTGGCAGGTTGAAACTGGGAGGGTGACTTGTTGGGTCAGTGATAATGTGACGTCCAGACATTTTTCCCTTCCATGGCTGGATTCTGAAATATGAGGTGGTCACATGTGGTCCAAAGTGTTTTTTGCGATATTAGATATTGTGGGGATATGTTGTCCACAACCTGCCAGATGGAAAGTTCTGGGTAGTCTTCAGCATTGGAAGATGCAGCTACTTCATGCACCAGTGAAAAATCAAAGCTTTTGTGCAACTGTGGTGAAAACATCAAAGCCATTGAACATTTCATAATGCAGTGTGGTAAATATGGATTCAAAGGTGAAATGGATGATATATACTGTGTCACAGAGGAGTCCTTGAAATGGCTTATGAACCTTTAAATGCATTTATAGAATGTTGCTCTGCAGACACCATACATGCGAGAAATCTCAAGATCTAATGTTTTTACCTTGGGACAACCACTCTGAGATAATAAGCCCTATCCCTATGGATTTCAACCTTGGATGTACTGGGCCCTCCAGTTTCAGCACTGAAAACTGACCAGTCATTTTTCAACTTCTATCAGAGACTCCATTCAGATCCTCAAATGAACCATGAGGATATACCACAGTCATCCGGCACTTCAGCTGATATCAGAACCTCAACAGTCTAGCTCTTGGGAAGAGGATGAAGAGATGCAAGATGAACCTTCTTCATCTAGAGCTTTCTCTCCACACTCCCTGGGGGAAACTTCCACACTCTCATTGGGGGATGGTGTTAAAGCTTATCAGGAACTTTTCAAAAGAAAGGCAAACTCTCTTTGGAACTGGTTCAAGACAAGGCATATAAACTATTTGACATTTTGCAACCCACCATTCATGGAAGCATAGACCTTCCTATAGTGAAGGCATTCCATAAATAATTTTCAGGTTCAAGATTCCTCCATCAGCTATCTAAGCAACCTCAAAGAGAGCTGAACAAAAGCATCAGGTTCCATCTAAAGGGTTTGAGTATTTTTAATTTGCATCCACCTCCATCATCTTAGTGGTCACTGCAATTAATGAAAGGTCTAAGCTGGTTTACAAGACTTCTCCACAAGAAAAATAAAGTGCCAAATAAATTGAATTTGTTCATCCACCAGGTTTATTCAGCATTAGGATTTCAAACTACTTGACTAGGCTAGCTGAATAAAATTATACAAAATAGGACATATCAATCACAACATAGACCTGGTAGCTGCACATCTGATAGGGGAATCCAATGCACTAGTGGACTGGCTAAACAGAAAACAGGCTTTTTCTCACAGATTGTCTCTAAAGGAAACATTGTTAACAAAAATATTTAAAATTTGAATATTCCCAAAAATAGACCTTTCTGCAAACAAAAGCAAGTATCCCCTTTTTCTTTCAAGGTGGTCAGAGTCAAGGTGCTTTAGCAGATGTGTTTCTAATCTCTTGATCAGATGATCTACTACATGCATTTCCTTTCTTTCTTCTAATACCCAAAGTACTAAGGAAAGTGAGACAGGACAGAGCTCAGACGATCCTAGTGGCTTCAGCATGACCTTGTCAGTTTTGGTATCTGGACCTACTGTTAGCTTCCACAGATAGGAAACATTCTGGTGAGATTCAGAGGGTCATTATGAAATGGATAAAGCTGTCCACCAGAAAACTGTACATTGCTAAGTTAAAGCATTTTCCCTTATGGGTGAAGATGGAGAAAACTGATCCTCTACAAATGTCTGTTCTGTTAATTCTAGATTATCTACCATCATGTAAGCCATCCAGGACTCTCATTAAACTCAGTCAAAGTTCATCTGGCTGCAATTTTGGCCTTTCATTCCCCTATTGAAGGCTCTTTGATATTTTCCCATCCTACAATCAAAAGATTTCTAAAGGATTATTGCGTATCTTTTCATCAATTAAAGATATACCACTCTAGTGGAATTTGAATTTAGTTCTCTGTTCACTGATGGGGCCTCCTTTTGAGCCTCTTTCATCTTCCTCACTCCACTAGTTATCAGTTAAAGTGATCTTTTATCCAAAAATTGTTTCTGACTTTCATATTAATTTCTAAGACCTCATTCATCATTATGAAGTGAAGTTACATCACTGGATGTTAGAAATTCTCTCTTATACTATCTTAATAGATAAGACCATTCAGAAAATTCTCTAGATTCTTTATTATGTATGAAGGCTTAAAAGGCCAAATCAGTCTCTTCTCAAAAATTATCTAAATGGATTGTAGTCGATATAGATATTTCTTACTTTATTAATAATCTACAGCCTCTAGCTTGAGTAACTGCTCATTCTACACATCTTAAGAGGAGGATGGAGATTCACCTCCTCAAATGGACATTCAGCCACATGTACAGGAGTGAGGTGGGGATTTCTCTCCTGATGAAAATGTGTCACTTCATCTGTCTCCCTTTGAGGACATAATTCAATTTCATGAGTTCGTCAGCAGAATGGTTAGTACATTAAACCAACCATCTGTTGCATTAAATCAATCTCCTCACCCAGTTTGATATTTTCAGTACTACAACTACTGAAAAGATATCCTTACCAATGTTGGAAGGTTTCTGTCAACGAGCAAGATCAATATGGAATAATTCATCATCAGGACACCCTAATTCAAAAAAAAAACAGATAAATTATATCAAACTCCTTGTTAATGTTTGTCATGCTTTCATGAGTATCCTCCTAACTCAATAGTAGCAGTAGCATCAATACAGAGATCAAGATCTGGATATTTACACTTCACTACTAACTATATAAAGAAGGGAAAAGATTGGATTATTTGGAAAGGAAGCTTTGTATTCCTTGAATATGAGGATTGCTAACTATCAAGCAGTTATGGCTAAATGCCAATTTCATCTTTGGGACAACATGTCCCTGAAGAGCAATGGAAGTTAGCGAATGCCCTAAAAAAGAAGGTCAAAATGTGGCAAAGCACACTCTTAGAGCATCCTTGGATGTCTTGGATTTTGCTTCAGGATCAATAGCCTCTTTGGTAACCTTTTGCAGGTACAGTTGGTTGTGGTTGTCTTCCCTCCTCTGTGAGACAAAGTGAAAGACTGATGATCTTCCATTTGAGGGACACAGTCTGTTCAGTTCTCAGACAACATTTTAGAGAAAATTAAAGAAATCAGATCTATGGCAAGATCTCTGGGACTTCTGCAGCCTTTTAGGAGAACTCATTCCCATGTTTAGATACCAGAGACAATATTACCCATCTTTTTCTTCATCATCTTACTACTCTTAAAGATACTAGTGTCAATATCAGCAACAACAGCATGCTCCTCCATCTCAGTCTCAATATAGGAAACAATCCTTCAAACAAAGATGGTACTAAAGGAATCTTCTACCATTTCTTCTTTGCCTAATATAAGATGTCAGGTTTGGTGATATGCTCGAGAGCTGAAAACTGACCGTAGGCTCTTCTCCACTACCCTTCAGAGACCACCTGTCCCACTTTTAACAATAAATGGCAAAACATCACTATGGACAGGTGGGTTTTAGATATAGTAAAAGAGGGTTCCATCATCCAGTTTGAGACTCTTCCTCTATACTAGGCCCATCTTCCCTTGCTTTTCAGGAGAGGGTTCTGAGAGCAGAGATCTATTCTCTGTAACAGGAGGGAAAAACAGAGAATGTTCCAGAAAGTCTTGGGAATCAGGGAGTTTATTCTCATTATTTCCCCTGGTTCCAAATAAAGACTGGGGTCTATGTCTGATCCTGGATCTGTGAAAATTAAACTACATTAGGAAGTTCTCCTTCAAGATGTTGACTCTTGGATCAATCACTTTCCCATCACTTTCCACTCTAGATTGGTTTGCTGCTCTCAATCTCAAAGGTGCCTAGGCCACAGAAAGTATCTTTCATTTGCCCTAATACAAGGTCCTCCCCCTTTGGCCTTTCTACTGCTTCCAGGGTTTTTATAAAATGCCTTTCTCAAGTAGTAGCTTTTGTGAGAAGAAAAGGGTCATTAATTTTTCTATATCCAGATGCCTGATTTCTGAAAGCTCATTCCAACAAAACAAAATCTCTTTCCAACAGAACAAAATAAGTCTTGACACGTGTTCTCTATTCCAAGATATAGGATATTTAATAAAAAAGAAATCCCTTTTGAATCCAACACAAAGAATTCCTTTCATGGGAGCATTTTCTTGACTCCAGAGTAGTGAGGACTTCCTAAGACTGAAATCCAGCGTACAATGCTTACTTCAGGAACCATCTCAAGAAGTGATGCTCTTCCTCACCCTTCTGGGTGTTTTGACATTGACAATGTACATTACAAAGTATGCTAGATGCAAAATGAGACCTCTCCAACATTGGATTTCCAGAAATTTCAGCCCCATAAGACACAGCACCTTCATGATACTTATCATTCCAAGGAAAGTTCAAAATAGTCTCTTATGGTGGATTAATTCCAAAAAAGTACTGAGTATCAGAGATACTGAGTATCTGTACATAAAAGGATAAATGGACACAAATGAGACTTCAGAATGGTAACATACAAAAGCCAGTAGGAGAACATTTAAATCTCCCTGGACATTCAATAACAGATTTAAAAGTAGCCATTCTTCAACAAAAAAACTTCAAAAACAGACTTGAAAGAGAAACTGCAGAGCTACAATTCATTTGCAAACTTAACACCATCAATTTGGGCTTGAATAGAGACTGGGGATGGCTGGCTCACTACAAAAGCAATTTCCCCTCTCTTGGTATTGACACCTCCTCATCAATTATTGGGAGTGGACCACATCCACCCTGACTGAATTGGCCTTCAACACTGGTTCTCCACTTGTAAGGTAACTCCCTTCTCTTCATGTGCCAATATATATTTGTAATTTTCACTCCATGCATCTGAAGGAGTGGGTTTTTTAACCACAAAATCTTATTCCCAAATAAATCTGTTAGTCTTTAAGGTGCCACCAGACTCCTCATTTTTTTTTTTAAAAAAGTACTGAGCGAGTACCCTGACTCCTTCTGTAATAATGACAACAGATACTTCAAAAAGAGGTTGGAATGCACCTTGACCATTTACTAACAAAAGGTCTTTGGAATCTTCAAGAGTCACAACTTCACATCAGTGTTCAGGAACTATGGGATATCCAGTTAGCACTTGGTGGTCCAAGCTGCCTTGGACAATCTGATAGGAATATACAATGTAAACAAACAGAGAGAAACCCGCTGGTCTCAATTTTACAAAGAAACAATAAAACTCTGGGATTGGTGTTTACCTCATGGAATTTATCCAGTTGCTTTGCACATAGCAAGATTGCACAATGAGCTAGTAAACCAACTAAGCAGATGCACAAGTGGTTTCTGAAAGAATGAGTGATTCAGGACATCTTTGATCACTGGGGTTTTCCAAGCACACATGGGCATTCAGTTGTTAACAGATGCATTTCTCCTCAATTGGAAAACAGATCTGATGTATGCTTTCCTCTTTTTCCATTAATGTTGAAGGTTGTAAAAAAGATCAGGCAGGATTCAGCCAAAGTGATACTTGTTGTTCTGGCATGGCCAAGACCATAATGGTACGTGGACTTAATGCTCCTTTCCAAGGTGAAATTCAAATGGTTATCCAAACCTTCTGTCAAAAGAAGAGAGAATATACCAACCAGACCCACAATTGCTATATTTCAAGGCCTGGGTGATAGGGCTCTAACAGATTTAGAGAACTCTTTTCCTCTTGATGTGCAGCATGTATTGCTCAATTCTAGAAAGTGATTTCTGAAGTGATTTCTGTTGTGGGCCTCTCTGATAATGGTATTGATCCAGTTTTGGCTCCTGTCCAGTTTATTTTAGAATATTTGTTATTTCTAAAAAATAAGGGTCTATCTGTTCCTTCACTTAGCGTACATTTAGCTGCAACAGTAGCTTTACATATACCTGGGAAAGGTAAAACATTTTTTTCTTGTTATATTGTCAAAAGGTTTCTGACAGGTTATTGACTCTTATCTGCCAGTGAGTGACCAAATTCCACCTTGGGATTTAAACTTAATATTAACCCAACTCATGTCTCCATCTTTTGAACCATTATCATCTATATCTTTATTTAATCTAAAACAGCCTTTGTTATAGCAATTACATCATCTAAAACTGTGGTTTTCAAAAATTTTTCATTTGCTGACCCCTAAAAAATTTTGAACAGAGGTGTGCACCCCTTTGGATATGGCCATCCCTAGCTATTCTGGGGCCGTATGCAGCCCCACCATGGGGGGTATGTTTGGGGCCCCAGGCCTCCGTGGGGAGGGCTGGCTCCAGGCCTCCATGGGGGGCGGGGCTGGCTTGGGAGGCAGGGGGGAACCACCCCTTAGCACTCACCGGCGGTGCAGCTGGGGCCAGGTGGTTGCATTTCCCACCGCTGGTGAGTGTAGGCCTGACCCTACTGCTGTCCCCAGGGGTGGGAAGAGGTGGGGGTGGGGCTGAGCAGGGGAAGGAAGGGGTGAGGCAGGAGAGGAGTAGGGCAGGGACTTTGGGGAAGGGGGGGAGTTGGGTGGGAAGATGTGGGGCTGGGACAGAGCAGGGCCCTGGGGAAGAGGTGGGGCAGGGCCTGAAGCAGCACACAGCTGCGCAGAGCACCAGGAAATTTGGTGCCCCAAATTTCCTGGTGCCCTATGCAGCTGCATACTTTATGTATGGGTAAGGATGGTCCCGCCTTTGGCAATCTTAGACATAGTTTGCTGACCCTCAGGAGTCTGTGGACCCCAGGTTGAAAACCACTGTTCTAGATGGAGGTGTGAACTTCATGCCTGAATGGCTTACCTTCCATTTACAGTTTTTCATAAGGACAAGATAGTGCTTTGTCCTGACCCTAATGTTCTACTGAAAGTAATCTCAGATTTTCATGTTAATCAATTGATTAATTTGTCAGGTATTCTTTCCAAAAAACTCATGCCCATGAGAGCAAGTCAAAGTTGCACTGTCTGGATCTAAAAAAAGTTTACTATCTAGAGAGAATCGAGATCTTTAGGACGTTGCATAAGTTGTTTGCTTCCTTTATGGAAAATTGAAGGGTAAAACTGTTTCTGCTCAAATTTTGTCTGGATGGGTCAGAATTTATAGAAGAGGGTTATAAGAATGTTTGACAATCTTGTACTCCTGTTACTAAAACACATTCTACCAGAGCAGTCACTACGTCTACAGCGGGGTCGGCAACCTTCGGCACGCAGCCCATCAGGGTAATCCACTGGCAGGCTCTGAGATATTTTGTTTACATCGACTGTTTGCAGGCACAGCTCCCCTACAGCTCCCAGTGGCCATGGTTTGCCATTCCTGGCAAATGGGACTACAGGAGGCAGTGTGGGCCGCAGGGACATGCTGGCTCTGCTTCCCGCAGCTCCCATTGGCCAGGAATGGTGAACCACGGCCACTGGGAGCTGTGGGGGGCCATGCCTGCGGATGGTAAATGTAAACAAAATGTCTTGTGGCCCACCAATGGATTATCCTGTTGGGCCGTGTGCCGAAGGCTGCTGACCTCTGTTCTACAGCAAGCTTGAGACATGTTCCATTAATTGAAACTTATAAAGCACCACATGGAGCTCAATACACACTTCAAACATTACACATAAGACATATTTGCTACGTATGATGCTAATAGGCAGGGCAGTCCTCCAATCTTTTATTATTTAGGACATCTTGTCCTATCACCCATTTTTCTGTAGACTGCCTACCAAACTATACCAGAAGTGGGAATGTCCAGAGGACACCTGAGAATGAAATTAAGGATACTTACCTGTAACCGAGGTTTTTTGAGATGGATTCTGCATATTCACACTTTCTATCCTCCTTCCCCCCTTCTGCAGAGTCATAATTAATCTTTGCTCTGCATTAGTGCTGGAAGGAACTGAGATGGCAACTGCTGCAGTACCCGCTTTTGTAACCCTGTCCTCAGAACTTGCTTGACTGCTAAGCTGAGGGGTGGGAGGTGGCATATGAATGCTCTAATTCTCTAACAGACACTGCTAACAGAAAGTTCCACTGTTCAGCTGCATTAGTTGGCACATAATTCCAAAAACGTGAGAGTCCATCTCAAAGAACCTCAGTCACAGGTAAATAACCTTCATTGCATGTACTAGTTTTTTCTTGCTTTAATTACTTTACTTTCTCCTTTCTGGCCTTCCCATTATCTATATTGCTCCTTCCAAACTGTCCAAAACACAGCAGCCAGAAGTGTGGTCCTTGCTGGTTGGACTATTTCATCCCTCTATTTGGGATGCTTCATTCATTTCTCTTTGTCCACCATGTCAATGTTAAACTTATCCTTGTCTTTAAGGCCCTGCACAACTCCGCCTGACATAGATATCTGCATTCCTCTTCATTCATTTTATGATATGTCAATGCTCCTGCACCAATTTCTTCCTTCTCATGTCCTGGCTTTGTGCCTTTTTTCTCCCAGGAAACTCTCTATTCATAGATCAACCTCTGAGTCTCAGTGCCCCAAGCCTTCATGTTAACAAAAATGTCAGTCTGGTCAGATTAAGATCTTTTTAAAGTTACTTAAAATGATTCAGTGCATTTTATCATTTTGTGCTTATCTTCTAGATTTTAAGTTCTTCAGGCCAGGGACTGTCTTGATATTTGCATCTTGTATAGTACCAAGGACATTATCAGAGCTAAAACAATAAAAATTAATTGTACCCTGAATAAATAGTTTTGCCAACAGAAAAGGTATATATAACGAAGTAAAACTCATTATTTCCCAGGTGAAATACTATGCATGTTGTTGCCAATTGGCAATTTTTGTATTCTAATTATAATACAATTTTCTTACAGCCTTTGAAATTAGATCCCAAAGGATCTACTAAACCTAAAAAAGCTGCAGAAACAAAAAAAGGAAATTTAATGAGAAAAAGGTAGGGATACTTACATGAATGAAAATTACAGTTTGGTGCCCTACAATATTTTAACACTTAATTCCTGCTTTATGTTATGGATTTGAAATGGTCAGTGTGAGTATTCTGAATTTGCAACTAACATAAACATATATGGAGTCTAAAAGTGGGGGAAAGTCTTCTTTACTTCTTGCTTGCAGATAAGAGAAGAGAGTGATATTCTGGCCGACAGTTAACCTGAGCAAAGCCAGTTCAATTTTTAAAAGCTATAGTGGTAATATATATATATAGGAATTCAGGACAAAGTGAGATGCTTTGTGTCCATTTGTCTTTAATAGCCAGAATGTTGTTTAGCTCACTTCTAAACCATACTACTAGTGGTCTGAGTTGTGGCATTAAGGATTTTGGCATTGATGTTTATGCATTCAGATATTTTTTCTGTAAATGAAATGCAAGAAATATTGAATTCTGTTAGTATGTGGCATTTCTTCTTTGAGGTATATTGTCCAAACATATTCCATCCTTGATATGTACCCCCCTCCATGTGCTCAAGATTGGATTCTTTTGGCCAGCAGCATTTGATGGGGCTGTGCAATCCCCTGAGTGTCCCTGTGCTTCTGTACTGATGACATAAAGGGTTGTATTGGCCATGCCATGGCTGTGAGAAGCTCCACAGTGTCAGAGTCTCAACACAATTTTACAGAGACTTTTGTGGATCATTTTATATATTAGGGTTTGTTAGGAATAATTTTACTTATGATAGTTTTCACTTTTGCAAGTTTTTGATGGCTTACCTATCTTCTTCTTCTTCTTCTTCTTCTCTCTCTCTCTCTCTCGTCAGGAACTTCTTCCTGATATCAGGGTTAAAGGATTTTTTATCCTTAGTCAGCTGGCTTTAAGTTTTGCCTCTTTTCTGAGATGACAATAACAATCAATAATGGGCACACTAGATGCCTTTTTTTGCCTTGGGGAAAGGTCATATCATCAATGTTTTGTGTATAAATTCTTTGCTAAAAGAACTTTGAAGGAAAAAGAGGCATGCCTTCAGCTAGTTTTATAGACCTCTCATTGCAGCCTGCTTCTTATCTGGGCAGGGTAGACCACCCTGGACAAATTCAGCCTCAGTGATTTCTGGATCCAATAGCTCCCAGTCCCCATCTTTGAAGACTGCAGACTTGCGTGGACTGAAAAAGTCACAGACAGCAGGAGCAGATCCCCGTTGGTAATTCCCAGTAAAATGAAAATCTAAGTCACCTCACCACTCCCATCTGAAGGAGACTTCATTACCCAAGATTGGTACTGCTGGAGCTCTCAGGGAGCATAATACCAGCGCTCTGACACCTTCATGGGAATAAAAATTAACTGCCTCTTTTACTGATACTAGAACATTCAAGGTAGTGTTTCAGTGCCAATTGTTGCAGCACCAACCCCTTTGGTACTGATCTTTCTGGTATCACTTGCTTCAACACAGAGTGCATCAGCACTGGATATGTTGGCACCATGAACTCTGGTGCTATCCACTCCTGTACTAAGGTTTATGGCACTGTCCTTTCCCATATATAAGTAGTATGAAGTACTGAGGGGTCTTCACCCTACATATCTTCAAATCATTAGAAATATCACGTGGTAGCATTCTCTTTGGGTTTTTTGCTTAGTGTTCCTATATGAAAATTGTAGTAATTAAAAAATTGAAGGAAATTCCTAGAGAAAAACTACATTAAAATGGAATTCAGATTGACAGTATTTATAACTTAAGGTAAAATACCTTACAAGGATATTGTAATTATTCCTAAAACAAGCATTATACATTTCCTGATTTTATTAGTGGGTGTGGGGGCAAAGAAAAATATCAACAATGTCTTTAAAACTCAATTCTATCTTATCTAGGATTACAAAAATTAAAAAAAACCAACCAAACCATAATTGCAATCGTATATTTATATTTATTGCCTGGTATACAGGATGGCATTATGGCTTTTTGGATTCCTTCATTTTTATACCTAGCAAGTTTCAGTTTCTTTTCAGTTTAACATCAACTCTGAATGTCCTGGATTTTTTATGCTTGTTTCTGAGAGAATTACAACATCCTTGTAATGTATTTTACTCATACATGCCCTCAGCCTTAGCTCCACTTCTGTATCAAGGTACCTAGAAATGTAGTAGGTGCATAATTTTAAAAATAGGATTTGGAAAACTAAAAATTATGAAGAAGAACAGAATGTCCATATTCAGTAAAGCACAACAATGACTATTCTGTATATCTTTCTCTTAATAAATTGGAATTCAGTGCCACATACAGAAGCTCGGTAGATTTACACTCCAGCTTGCTGAGCACCAACTCATCATTTAGACATACCCTAAGGTCCTACATAAAGTCTGCGGTAGTGCAGGGAATTGAATCCAGGTCTCTTAAATCCTGGGCTAGGGCCCTAACCATTGGATCATCCTGCCTTTCCTAAGCTTTGGGTGTAGAACTCATAATATACACAAGTCTGTATTTGTTGCACAGGCAGAGTAAGCAATTGCAGGTAAGGGGGGAACAGTGGCTGAGGAATAGAAAGATGGCCCCAGTGCAAGTTTTTGTTGTGGGACCCTTCCCTCAAATATAATGAGTTTAACACTTATTTATACTCATCAACATGCAAATTCAACTGTCCTATACTTCATGTTAGCATCTGTGAAACAGTATTCGCCAGCAATACTAAAGTTTCCTACTCACCCATTTGAATCTTTTTGCATGCCTTTTGTTCTGCAAACTAGTCAGTTATCTGTTGTAGGTTCATTTTTCTGGCTCACTTGTTTTAATTGGATAACATTCCCAATTCATGGAGTCTCTCTTGTCTCGTAGTAGTCCTTAGGTCAGAGGTCCTCAAACTGTGGGGCGTGCTCTCCTAGGGGTGTGTGGAGGAATGTCCAGGGGGGTGGGTGTGGCAGGGCCAGGGCCAGGACCAGCCCCCCCAGGGGTAGGGAGTGATTGCAACCAGGCCCTCCTTGCCCCCAGCTCTGCTCTGGTCCCTTCCCCGGCTCCTGTTCCCGTGCCTGGCCCAATCCCCAGCTTCAGTGCTACTCCACTCTGGGCCCCATGCCAACCTTGGCCACTGGGCATGGCTTCATTCCTGGCCTGGGGCCAAAGCTGGGGTCAAGGCTGCGAGCGGAGCCACACCTCGCTGTGGGCCTCCACCGCAGCCTAGCTGCAGCTTTGCTCCCACCCCAGCCTCAGACCCTGGCCACGGCCACAGACCCACACCCATCTGCAGCCCGAGCCTCAAACCCCTTACCCCTGTCCACGTTTCCACCCCCCATTGCAGCAGCAGCCTCAATCCTGGCTCCAGGGAGGGCGGGGTGGTGGTGCAGACAGGGATAAGGGGGGTATCACTGTCATAGCTTCCTACTCAGATTTGAACCTTAGCGTTCATAAACTGAGAAGCTAGCATGAACCCTCTAAGCTTAATTACCAGCTTAGATCTGATATCGCTGCCACCAGCCAATTTCCAGTGTTTGGCTCACTCTGGTCTCCCCAAAACCTTCCCTGGGGAACCCCCCAGGGACTCAGAGCCTGAGTTCAACAAAGGGAATAAACCATTCCCCCACTCTCTTCCCACCCAGAATTCCTCTCTGGGCTACCTGAGAGTTACTGGTGCACCTCTTTACATCACAATACCAGAAGATGTCTCCTCTCTTCCACAAAGAGACAACCAAAGACAAGGAAACAGAAAGATTCTATCTCTCTCCCCGTAGCTTCTTCCCACCCTAGGAACTAGGAGAGTTAACACAGGAAGCAGTCTTTCGCCCTGCCCCTGTCTTTCCTTTCACCCACCAATTTCCTGGTGTGTCACCTAGAAAAAAATAACAACAGGTCTTAAAGCAAAACTTTTATAAAAAAGAAAGAAAGAATAGAATACAGTTCTCTGTAATCTAGATGGTAAGATACAGGGTTTTACTTATAGAAAATGAATAACAATAGAAAAAGGGATAAACAGCCTTACCCAAAAACATACAATTTAAAGTACTTATAGCCAATACACATAAGACTCCATCAGCCAGACACACAGATGCAAATACAGCAAAACAATTTAAAAGACTATACTTTTGCTACCTTGTACTCACAACCTGGAAACAGAAGATTAGAAGGACTGGAAATAGATCCTTCATAGGCTTAGAGAGCACAGAACGACGAAGACCCCAGACCAAAAAACCCACAAATCCTTTCCCTAAGCTTGAAATACCCGCGTTTCCGATTGGTCGCTCTGGTCAGCGTTGTTTGCTTCCTTGTTAACCCACAGGTAAAAGAACCATTAACCTATAGCGTATCTGTTACTGGCAACGCCCTCAAAAATGGGGACCCCGCCTTAAGTAGTTCCTTATAACCTTCATTTTTAAAAATTAATGTTCTTACTTGAGTGATGTCCCTGTGGGTATCCACTCAGGTGTCGGTGTGTCCCCGCACCGTGTGATCGGAGAATTTTCAGTGCAGTGTCCATCTGGGTCATGCGTACGCCAGTAGTTGTCTTGGCACTTTGCATTCATCTAGCACATGTGCACTCCCAGCCCTCAGTTCCTTCTCAACCATCCTCAGCCTGAGGTGGGCTCTGTAGTAGTGTCTGCTGACGAATCTAGAAATTTTTTAGAAATAGTTAGAATTAGTTAAGTTTCAAGTCCATAGCTAAATTTAGTCAATTTCAATATTTAGAAAAAAAAACCCAACCTTTTGTTAATTAGTTAAAGTTTCCCTCAGACCATTAGGTCCATAGAGGAAGACCTCAAGAACTCCTGTATAAACATGCCTGGATCCCCAGGTTTTAAAAGACGATTCCTGTAGAGAACTATGCCTATTTCGACCTGGTCTTACACTACGCGTTTATACTGAATTTAGCAGCGTTAAACCGATTAACCCTGCACACATCCACACAATGAAGCTTTATATTCAATATAAAGGGCTCTTAAACTGATTTCTGTATCCCTCCCGACGAGGGGAGTAGCGCTGAACGGTATGCCATGTCGGATTAGGTTAGTGTGGCCGCATTTGACGGTATTGGCCTCAGACAGTATCCACAGTGCACCATTGTGACGCTCTGGAAAGCAATCTGAACTTGAATGCACTGCCAGGTAGACAGGAAAAGCCCCGCGACTTTTGAATTTCATTTCCTGCTTGCCCAGCGTTGAGTGCTGATCAGCACGGTGGCCATGCAGTCCCAAATCCAAAAAAGCTCAGCAATGACCCGTACGGAGATACTGGATTGATCGCTGTATGGGGAGACAAATCTGTTTGATCAGAGCTCCATTCAGAAGATGAAATGACAAAGCATTTGAAAAAATCTCCAGCTATGATAGACAGAGGCCACAGCAGGGACTCAACACAGTGCTGTGTGACACCGCTAACAGAAAGCCAAAAGAATCAAATGGACGCTCATGGAGGAGGAAGGAGGACTGAGGACTTGAGCTATCTCACATTCCTGCAGTCTCCAAAAAGTATTTGCATTCTTGGCTGAGCTCCCTGCGTGTAGGGTCAAATACATTGCGTCAGTGGTTAGGGATAAGTCGTCAATTACCACTCCCCCCCTCAAAGAAAAGGGAAAAAATCGTCTTCTCACCTCTTTTCAATGTCACATATGTTAGTGGATTACTGTGGTAGACGGGGTGCTGCAGCACTAAACAGCAGCCATCCTCTCCCCTCCCTCCCTGGTGGCAGACAGTACAGTACAAAATGACTGATAGCCGTCCTCATCATCATCCCATGAGTGTCCTGGCTGAGCTTGTGAGGTCGGCCGGGGTGCCTGGGCAAAAATGGGAATGACTCGGTCATTCCCTTTTTAAGCTTTGTGTCCTGGAGATTCAGTCCTGGCACGATGGTGCAATAGGGCTGGTAACCATCCTCATATAGCAGCTGGAGGCTGAGCTCTCTCCCCGCCCCTTCATGTCTAATGGAGATTCTGGACTACATAGCAGTGGGCTGTGCTCTCTCCTGCCCCCCCTTTAATGAGTAATGGAAATATCCTGCCTGAATATCATAGGAGCAGGCAGGCTGCCTCCTTCTCATTTTATCTCACTAAAAAGTCAGTGTTTCTTATCCTGCATTCTTTATTACTTCATCACACCAAATGGGGATAATTGCCCATGGTAGCCTAGGAGGATTATGGGAGGAGGGAAGCAATGGGTGGGTTGTTGCAGGACACCCCCTAGAAATGGCATGCAGCTCATCATTCTGCGGGATATCTGGCTCTGACCCGGAGCGGTGTGCTTTCTGGTTCTCTAGTAGATTGCCCCATATTCTAGGCAGGATGATCTATTTTTAGACAAAACATAAGAAAGGAATGACCTGGGAAGTCATTCCCATTTTTGTCCATGCGCCCCCCGGTCGACCTCAGCGAGGCCAGCCAGGAGCGCCCATGACACAGCAGACGGTACATATGACTAGTAACCATCATCACCAATTTCCAAGCAGCAGATGGTGCAATAGAGCTGGTAACTGTCTCTGCTACCTTGCAAAGGCAAATGAAGCTGCTGTGTAGCACTGCGCACCTGCGTCTGTCAGCAGCATCCAGTACACATACGTGGCATGAAAAAAGGCTAAACGGGCTCCATGGTTACAATGCTATGGCATCTGCCAGGGCAATCCAGAGAAAAAGGGCGTGAAATGATTGTCTGCCATTGCTTTCACGGAGGAAGGATTGAGTGACGACATTTACCCAGAATCACCTGCGACACTGTTTTTGCTCCATCATGCATTGTGATCTCAACCCAGAATTCCAATGGGCAGGGGAGACTGCGGGAACTGTGGGATAGCTATGGGATAGCTACCCACAATGCAACGCTCTGGAAATTGACACTAGCCTCGGTACATGGACGCACACCGCTGAATTAATGTGCTTAGTGTGGCCGCATGCACTTGACTTTATACAATCTGTTTTAAAAAACAGTTTATGTAAAATCAGAATGATCCCGTAGTGTAGACACACCCTCAGATGGACATTCACTCTATGTCCGTGCACTCACTGCAGCAACTTGAAAGCCAGAGCTAAGTGAGATAGAGACTTCAATCTAAAACTAATACTAACGGAGAAATCCTTCCAACCTACCTCTGATCCCAGACAACAGAACCCCTCAACAGGGGACTCTCCGAGAACCTCATCATCAGACACAATGAAAGCTTACTTCTCAAAGAGAACAAGGAAACAAGCCACATGCTTGCCACAGAGAGAACCACTGAAAAAGAAACAGTCTCCTGCAAGGTCACTATCCTCTGTGCCAATCACACCAAGGTTAAGCACCTTCAAGGCACCAGGCACCTCTGGCACCACCCACGTGGCGTGGGGCCTCTGCTGACAAGGACAGGGAGTCAAGAGGCAAACATAAGCCAATCTCCTCCTATATGCACTAATGATGCCAGTTAAAGAGATGACACCAAAACCATCACCAATGGCGATGCTTCCACTTCCCATGCCAACAACCTCATCAGCACTGACAGAGAAATCAAAGATGGTGCCACCAGCACCCATCTAGCCACCGCACAAACAGTCAGCACCGACCACAGGACCATTGAAAACGTCAGCATCAATGGGCACAATACCGAAACCCACAGAATCATGCCAATTGACACATCATGCCAATATGGTGGTGTCCTCCACTCCAGGCTCATTGCTCTTCGGTACTGCTGGTTCACCAATGCAGATGGCACTGGAACAACTGGACTCTCCCATTGCCCCATCTTTCTGCAGTGATGAGGGTGATAACCAAGAAAAGGGTAACTTTTCCTCATGCCATTCATTGCTGACCAGAACCAAACCACTGTTGGGACCCATGAGATCGAGGGACCAAATTGCTCGAGACATGCAGCACTGGTATAGGCAACCATGGATGTGCCCACCCATGCCTTTCCCCGTGCAATGACCACAATGGGAGGCCTACAGGGCACTTTATCACAGACCTCCCACTTCTCAGGTAAGACACATACGGTCAAGAACAGCCTCCTTACCTGAGACCTCAGAAGTGCCAGAGGAAGTGAGAGAGGATAGGGACAAGGACACAGAACAGGATATTTCACCTGCTCATAACTCCTTATCATCGCCTGACAAGGCATAAACACCTCCTGCTGCTGCTGATTTTAAGCATTTCCAGGAGCTGTTCAGACATATGGTGCAAAGCCAGGACACTCTACTTGAGAAAGTGGCTGAAACCCAGCAAAAACTCCTCAAAATTCTTCATACTTCTTCACTGAAAATAGCACTGCCTATCAACGAAGAGCTAATGGAACTGGCAGAAACAGTCTGGTCAATGCTGGCAACCATTCCACTGACATGCAAGACAGTGGATAGGAAATACTACATTCCCATGAAAGGAATGGACTTCCTTTTCTCTCATCCACAGCTCAATTCTCTAGTGATGGATACAGCTAACCAATGAGGGAAATAGCTCCAATTCTGATCCACTCTCCATGACAAGGAGTGGAAGAGACTCAATCTATTCAGTTGTAAGGTCTGTTCTTTTGTGACCTTACAATTCTGTGCAGCTAACTATACTGCACCCCGTGCAAAATATGGCCGTGACAACTATGCCAAATTGAATGAATTCCTTAAGGACATCCCAGAGGAGAGAAGGGAACAATTCAAGGCCATCATTACTGAGGGACTACTCATGACCAGGACAATGCAGCAAGCATCCCTTGTTGTTGCAGACACAGCGATAGGAACAGTAGCCATAGCCATAGTCATGCTCAGAGCATCCTGGCTATAGTCATAAGGAATCCCAAGTGAACTTCAATTGAAAGTAGAAGGTCTCCCCTTTGACAAAGAAAAACTGTTTTCTGCCAAAACTGATGAGTTTCTTCACCCTGTGAAGGACTCTAGGGCAACCCTCTCCACTTAAGGCATATATACACCTGCAACAAAGCAAGAGAAGATACCAACCATACCAAAACAGCACAGACAATTCTTTCTCATGACAACAAAGACCATATGACTCCCAGAGACAGAGACAATGACCCCAGAGACATCGAACACCACAGTCACAATATTCCACATCTCAGCCAACTTCGGACCAGCTGCAATTTTGAAAAATTGGTTGAGAGTCTGAGTAACCTCCCCTAACAAACAGTGCCATCTAAACATACCACTCAGGTCTTTGGCCATCGTCAACACCCTTTTTACCATGTCTGGGCATCAATCACTACGGACCAAAGAGTCTTAGAGATCATGAGACTGGGCTACACTATCCCTCTTACCTCCCGCCCACTAACTCTATCCTCCTCCCCATCCCTCTTCAGGGACCCTTTTCATGAACACCTGCTATGACAAGAAGTATATCATCTTCTATAGTTAGATGTCATGGAATTAGTTCCCACACAACACAAGGGGAGGGAATTCTACTCCCATTACTTCTTAATTCAGAAGAAAAATGAAGGATGGAGACCAAGTCTAGATCTCAGAAAGCTCAATAAGTTTGTGTGAGCCCAAAGATTCAAGATGATCACACTGGCCACAATAATACCGGTGCTGGAAAGGGGGGACTGGTTCTCAGCCCTTGACCCACAAGATGCCTACTTCCACATCGCCATTCATCCCACTCACAGAAGGTTTCTCTAGTTCACATTGGGAAGAGACTACTACCAATAGAATTCTACCATTTGGCCTTTCCTCTGCATCAAGTGTCTTCTTCAAAACCCTTGCGATAGTGGCAGCACATTTGTGCAAACGGGATAATAATATTTCCATATCTGGAATATTTTCCCACCTGATTGGAAACAACATCACTCAAAGGACAATCCATCTCTTTTGGAATTTAGGGTTACAAATAAATGAACAAAAATTAACCCTAATTCCAGTATAACAACTGGACTTCATCGGGGCACACCTCAACTCCATGGGTACAAAGTATCGCTATTGATGAACAAATTCATGACACGGATCAATCTTATCATGGTAGTCACAAACAGCCCACAGATATTGGTCTGTGTCTGCCTACAGCTATTAGGTCACATTGAGGCCACTACTTTCACGGTAAGGCATGCATACCAAACAAACACAGCCTGACTAGAAGCCTAAACAATGCCACCAAAAGTCCTGTAATCTTTACAGTGGTGGACACAACCAGAGAATGTATGCACAGGGGTCCTCTTTCACTAGGACCCACCATCCATACTGATCACAACAGATGCCTCACTGATTGGCTGAGATGCCTATGATCTTCTACTGAGACTCAATTACACCATCAACCTCCTAGAACTAAGTGCGATCCGTAACGTCTTCACTTCCTCCCACTAATAAAGAACTAAACAGTATGCAAGATTAATGAAAACATTGCCTGCATGTTCTATATAAATCAACAGGGAGGAGACTGCTCCCACTCCCTATGCGCTGAGGCCATGAAGTTGTGGAACTGGTGCATAAACTACAACATAAACATCTCAGCCTCCTACCTCCTCGGTTTCTTGAACACAACGGTGCACACACTGAACAGGCAGTTTTCCCAGAATCATGAATGGGAACTGAACAATAGAGTCTTACAATTCATATTCCAATGATGGGGCTTCCCTCCCATCTGTATACATTCACTATATACGAGACAGGTTGTGTCACTCTTGTACATGCATGCATACAGTTGTTGCCATACAGAAGTGAGTTGTGTGTAAGAGGATTTAATTATGATTGTTATTTGTTATTACTTTGTCTCTGTTTGAACAGTAAATATTTCAGTGTAAGAAGACTTAATTATGATTATTACAACAGGAAGAAGCCCATGAACAAAACCCTGTATGCCTCACATCCAGCCCTACTACCTTTCTCTTCCTTGCTGCCTCATACTTAGCAGATGAAAAAAATGACAAAGTTAAGGTTGCCTGAGCAATCTTAACACTGTTCCTTTGTGTGTAAATAATCTAATAAAAATTTAAATAATTATATTCAGTGTTGTAGTATGGAGCTATTTGAATGGAGTGTGTTTTTAGCCCCCATCTGCTGCTTCACTATATATTTGCTTAGTCTGATCTGAAAAAGTCATGAACATTTAACAGTTCATGCATTTCCCATCTCTCAAATAGGAACATACCTTCCTTTACCTTTCTAGCTAATATTGTATATTTTTAAATCCTAAAGCACAGGGAAAGAAACACACATCACTGCTGTTTCAGATCTCCCACAGTTACACAAAGTCCAAGAAGAATCACCTTTGGACCTCTACTCAAAGAGTCAAGACAAGTCATTACCAAAGGTTTTAGATCAGCTTATCTCAGCAAGGCAAGAGAAAATATCTCCAGAAATCTCCCAGAAAAAGGAAGCACAAGTTGAAGCAACTCTTAAATCCAGTATCCAAGAAAATCCTTCTCTCTTCACATACGAGAACCTAACATTGCCATCAACTTTAATTCCCAAAGGTCAAGTTTCTTTTAAAGACTTACCGTCCAGTCACAAAGTATCTTCTGCCAAAATTAAAGAAGAATCTCAAACAACTCCTGTTTCTCCTATTGAAACGACACCTGCTGCCATATCATCTAAGATTCTGGAAGAGGTGTCTGCAGTTTTCACTCCAGAGGATAAGATGATATCTACTACAACTTCTTCTGTCAAAGAAGACAGGGTACAGTATGATTAAATATTATAATTTTAGATATGATCTAATTATTTAGGACTAGATTGTACAACCCTAGCATATGGTAAGCAAGCCATGTAACCCGAGCATATTGTTAACACTTGCTTACATGAACAGTCTCATTGACTTAACAATCATCAATGAAATAGCTAATGTTTACGTTATTTGGGCCATTAGATTTTACATACATCCCCCTCCCCATACATTTAGTGGGGGAGTTTACACCTTGTCCTTGTTAAGGTTGACTGTAAACTCATGAAAACAACCCTGTATCATGTTACATGTAGCTAACTTTTGGAAAGTTCTCTTTGCAATCATTGGAATTGTAAACTTACTTTTTAAAAAAATGGTGAAAGCGTAGATTCTTCAAGTGCTGATCCCTATGTGTATGCCACAGCTGGGTACATATGTTCTCCATGCACCTGAGACTGGAGATTTATAGCAAGTAATATCTGTTGGTCCACCTGGACAGTTGCTCTCCTCAAATATAAAGGGTGGCATGGACTGAAGTCTTTTCAGTTCTTCTTGCCACCATGTGGCCTGAGTCGAAATTCTCTGTCTGAAACAATCTTCCTTCCTTTCAGAATCTGTATAGGTATATTGTAAATAGTTTTTAGTAATCTTAGCCTTAGTGTTTTAATTTTTTAGTGTTTTTAGTTAGTATAGTTTGATTTGTTTCTCCCTATCTTGAGGAGCTTCTTCTCACAGAGAAGGACTGTGCCCAGAGTCCTGGGATTTAAGAACTGTATCTCCTGCCCTCATTCCTTCTCTGTCAGTAATTAACACCAGCGCTGCCTTTGCTGCCTTGGAAAGGCTCACAACTCTGCCAAGTGCAGCATTTGTTGCTCCTTCCTTCCCCAAACCTGTGAGGGAAGGGAACTCCATCTCAGGAAATATCTCATGGAGAAGGTCATGAGACCCCAGTTGGCTCCTGGCTGGGGAGATGCCCTTGTGCAACGGCCCAGACAGTGAGCAGGACACTCTAAGCTCTGGAGAAGAAGCTGAAATTGTTAAGTTTAAGAAACCCTCTCACAGAAGTAGGGGACATGATCATAGGCATAAGGACAGATATCTGTCCAGATCTGTCTCTAGAAAAAAAAGATCCCTCCCAGACTCGGTCCAACTAAGGGGAGTTATCATATGCAGGTCCTAGGGAATTAAATCTGCCTAAATCTTCAGACCAAGAGAGGTAAATGCAAAGGAAGAAGGATCTGCTGGCTGCAACTGACAGGCCAAAGCATCAACACCTGCTGGCTCCAACTGGAAGTTTTACATTATACTCCTCATTGATAGTTCCAGCATGCTCCAAGAAGGATCCGCTCAACACCAGCTCATTGGATGCACTGGATCTGTTAGTCCTGAACTCTGGGACTCCTTGAACTCTTGGAAGGACTGAAACCTTTACCTGTTGGAGGATATTTTCAACTTACCTCACTCACAACGTCTTCTATCTGGACCAATCCTCTTCAGAAATATTTCAATATCAGAAAAAAACCACCTTGAGGAGAAGACAGTTCTCTCCTGTCCTTGTCTACAATGGGACCGCCATTGGGAAAGGTAGCTATCATTTCATCAGATGAGTCAGTTGTTCCAGATGAACCTTCATGCCCAAGGGAGACCAGCCTGGACAGAACATCTAGGAGGTCTGGGAGCTGCCCTTCTCCTAGATGCAGCTACTCAGGGGACTTTTGGTACTCAGTGCCTCATGGCCAGCCCTCTTCTAGCTGATACCAATTGTCTCTATTGGAGTTTGTAGAAGAAGAAGTTGAACCAGGTCCACAGGTCTCGATGGTTGTGACAGGTGTGTCATCCTCCTCACCCAACAAGGCAATTGCTCCATCATCCCATATCTGCCTGATGATCACAGATAATACCAGGATTTCTTGCAGAAGGTGGTAACTGAGTTCCAGATCCCTCTTGAGAAAGTCCATGACACAACATAGACTCTTGGGCGTCCTGCAACCATCAGGCCGTAGTAGGATGGCCCTCCCAGAGAACAAGGCTGTTGTGTAATCTGCCAGGACAGTGAGGTATACCCCTGCCTTCTGTGCCCTCACTCCTAAAAGGACTGAAAATGCTATTTTGTGCCAACTAAAGTGGTAGAGTTCTGGTTTACTCACCTAGTGTCCAACTCCTTAGTGGTGTAGGCAGCTACACAGAGGTCCAGGATACAACTCCCCCAAGACTACTCTGACTAATAAGGGTGCTATATGCCTTCACCTTTTGGGGAGGAAGGTATTTTCATTAACCAGCCTCCAATTCAGAATTGCTAACTGCTAGGCTCTGCTAGCAAAATATGATCTCACAAATTATTCCAAATTTGTGAAATTCAGGAACAAATTTTCTCTGCAGGACAAAGGATCTCAATAATGAAGGCAAGATGGTGGCTAAGATATCACTCTGGATGGCAGTGGATGTAGCTGATACTGCATCTAGAGCCATAGCTGTAGTCATGAGGAATGAATCATGGCTGCACTCTTCAAGGTTCCCCAGGAAGGCCCAGAATACCATCAAGGACTTGCCCTTTAATTGGTCTAATTCCTTCATTGAGAAGACCGGGGAGTCACTTCACTCTCCTAAGGACTCTAGGATGACCTTTCACTCCCCGGGCATTTACACTCTGGCCTTAAAGAGAAAACACCACAAACAAATTTACAAGCCCAGACGTCCCCATCAGCCATTTTACCACCAGCACCCTTAGGAATTACCACTCAAACCCTAAAAGGTACAAAGACCCAGGTTTGCGATTTCCTCCACCCCAACTATTGCTGCTTCTCAACCTCACTCGCCACCCAGGGGTTTATTTTGACAGGTCACTTGAGAACTGTGTACCTATATTGATGCCCTTTTGCGGTGCTCCCAAAATTTTGATGGCTGCCTTACCCACTTTACCCACAATTAGAGGGCAATAACCATGGACAGGTGGGCACTAGAGATCATTCATTCTGGCTACACTATCAAGTTTATGTCACTTCACCACCACAAACCCTCTTCCCAGTGTCAGTCTCTGGGCTCAAGGTGGTCAGGCCTTGCGGTTAGAGCTGTAATCAAGGATAGGCACAAAGGTTGAAACCATTTGTAGAGTTGGGACTGGGCTGAGGGCAGCACTGAAACCAAGATCGGGGAAAGGCTGTGGGTCAGAATGAGGTCAGAGTCTGTAGATGAGCTAAATCAGGATCATAGTCGGAGTCCAGATGCAGGCCAAAGGTCAAAGCCAGGTGAGAGTCATTCCAAGGATCTGGGCTATGAGGAAGCGAGTGCTGGGCTGGAGTGTTCAGTAATAGAGCTGGAGCATGATTGGAGTAGGGCACAGGCAAGGCTGAAGCAGGTTGGAACAAGGCTGAGGCAGGACCAGGAACTTGATCAAGGGCATGCTGGATGCTTAGGAAGTGTGTAACACTGTGTGGCAGTAGGAGGATTCCTGGCCAAGTAGTGCTGTTGCACAGACTAACTTGAAACTCTGGCAGGGTCAGTATCTTAGAGTCAACTGATGTAGGCTTTTCCCAGGGATAGGCTGCTGTAGCATGCCTGAGTGCTGAATCACTGCAAGCTCTGCTTACAGGATGAGTCAGTAAAGCCAACTGGTGCAGCATGCCTGAGTGATAAGTCACTGCAGGCTCTTTTGGAGATGTGAGTCATGGCAGCTTGAGTGAGAAGTCCTGGTCTGGCTCGGGGTTTGTCTTATATTTAGCCCTTTTTCAGGGATCACTCTGATGAAGAAACCTTCCTACTACGAGGGGCTGTTGAGCAAGTGCCATCTCAACATCAAGGAAAAGGATTCTATTCCCCATATTTCATAGTTCCCAAAAACACTGGAGGATGGAGACCAATTCTCAATCTATGCCAACTAAATGCTTTTATTTGCAAATCAGAATTTTACACTACCAGTTCAAAGCTGGTGAGAGCACCCAGAATCTTCACAAATGTCTTTTCAGTGGTGGCAGCCCAGATAAGATACAGAAGCTACACCATCTTCCCATATCTGGACAATTGGCTCCTAACAGGCATATACAGCTAGGAAGCCTGGTTGGTCATCTTTTGGCATCCTTAGGGATCTGTGTAAAAAAAGGAAAGGCCACTTTGACTCTCATGAAAATCATAGACTTCATAGGAGCAACCCTAAACTCGACCTCAACAGAGGCCTGCCTTTCTGTGGACAGATTCCAGACCATGAACAGCCTGATAACACAAGTCATCCTCAGATCTCAGGCTACGCTCAGAGTCTATCTTTCCCTACTAGACCACATGGCTGCATGTATCTACGTAATGCTCTTTGCCAGGTTTCACCTCCATTGCCTGCAGGCCTGGTTCCAGTCTATTTACTCACCAGACAGAAACAACATGAATACCAAGGTAACAATTCCTCTCAAGGTTGGGGCTTCTCTTGGGTTATGGATGAAACTGGAACAAGTACACTTGGGAGTCCCTTTCCTTCCACTGACACTCTGTGTGACCATAATCACGGAAGCATTCCTCATAAGAAACCCACATGGACAATCACACTACACAAGGCACATGGTCCCCTTAGGAGGTGAGAACGTGTATCAATCTACTAGAGCTGAGGGCAGTCCATCTAGCCTGCAATACATTCCTCTCCCTTATACAGTTCCATCATATCCAGATAATGTTGCACAATGTGACATTATTCTGCATAAACAAACAAGTTGGAGCAAAATCTCTTCCTCTTTGTATGAAGGCAGTCAGTTTATGGAACTAATGCATCAGCAACCACATCAGTGTCAGAAACATACCTATCAAGTGCACAGAATCCTCTGATGGAAAATCTCATCAGACACTTTTCTATGAATCCTGTGTGGGAGATTTGTTCTTCAGGGCAGAATTGTGTATTTGCCCAGTCGGGGACACCATCTGTTGGCCACCCAGGCAAACAAGAAAGTCAATCTGTATTGCTCTAGGGAAGTAATAGGCCAGAACTCCAGGGATGATGCATTTCTGCTATCCGGGACAGATTATCTGAGATATGCCTTTCCTCCCTTCCCCTGTTACTTCAGGTTCTGAAAAAATCATCATGACAGAATTAGGGCCATTCTCATTGTATCCAAGTGGCCCTTCATGTGAATGTCAGCCCATCCTCCCATCAATATTTTACGCTTTCTGGATCTATTAATTGAGGAGAATGGCAGGATCAGGCATCCTAATTCAGCCCCTTTTCATCTCATGGCCATGTATTTGGATGGATGTCAGCTGTAGAACTTTCATGCTCGGAGCCCATCTAAACTATCTTCAAACACAGCAGAAAAGTTTCCAGCAGAAAACACTACCTGGACACAACCAAAACAGTTATTCCCAGAATTAAGAGATATTCCTGCTATTTTAGACTATGTCCTGTCCTTCAAGACATCGTGACTTTCTGTTAGCTTGCTATGGGTCCACTTGAATTGCTTTCATCCTCCGATAGCAGACCACTGTATCTTTACTCACCCAACCACTATTTGACTTCTGAAAGGTCACATTAGGACAAAACCCATGCCGCAATGGGACATAAATCTGGTACTCTCAATTCTTACTAGACCACTATCAGAACTCATAGCTGTGGATGGATGTCACAGCTATCTGTGCAAGTTGCCTTCTTAGTTACCATCAAATTGGTCAGATGGATGAGCAATCTGGGAGTACTCATGGCTGACCCGCCATATAACACATTTCATAGAGAGAAAGTCTCCCTCCACCCAAAATTCATTCCCAAGCTAATTTCTGAGATTCATCTGAACCAACCTATTCATGTACCAGTATTCTTCCAAAATGTCATATCTACCAGCATAAAGCTCAATCTCCTTAGTCTTTTCTTGCCACCACTTGTTTTTGATGTCACAGATTTTCCTTTGGGCTTCAGCCTTGGTTTGCTTGTATAACTCTTGCATCTGCTGCTGCGATATCTTGTTTTGCCATATATGACGAGCTTTTCTTTTCTGGTTGAGCAGGCCCTGAATCTCAGCATCATTCTCATCAAACCAATCTTTGTGATGGCGGGTGACGTAGCCAATGGACTCAGCACTTGACGAGAGAATGGAAGCCATTTATGGTCTATGCTCCCATGGTCTCACACCACTCCAAGCCCAAGACAGGTCTCAAGGACAGCAAAGCCATCAAAGTCAGATGGAAGGAACATTTTGAGTCAGTCCTGAACCATAAGTAACTGTATCTGATGCCACTAACGAATCCATATCTCAACTACATGAAAGAGAATCTCTTGCTGATCTCCCTGCCCTCAAAGAAGTAACATAAGCCATTAATCAAAGCATGAACAACAAGGAAGCAGGACCACACAGTATATCAGCTGAAGTCTACAGATTTAGAGGTAAAGAACTGGTAAAGAAGCCCCACAGACTTTTTCTTCAAATTTGGTATAATGAGAAAATTCCAGATGACTTGAGAAATGCCAACATTGTTACAATCTTTAAGAAAGGAAACAAGTCAGAGTGTGGAAATTATCAAGGCATTGCCTTGCGATCTACCGCAGTGAAAATTCTCACCCGTATCCTCTTAAACCGATTATTTCCCCTTGCTGAGGAAATATTGTCAGAATCTCAGTGCAGTTTCAGATCATCTCCCAGGACAACTGACACGATCTTCATTGCCCATCAAATCCAGGAAAAGTCTGAGGAGCAAAGTCAGGACCAGAACATGGCCTTCATCTATTTGAGAAAAGCCTTTGACTCTGTCAATCACAAAGCCCTGCAGAAGGTGCTGGCCATATTTGGCTGCCCTCCAACATTTATTAAGGCTTCTTCACAATCAGATGACTTCCACTGTTCTCTGTAATGGTCTGGAGATGGACCCTTTCATCATCAATACTGGGGTTAAGCAAGGATGCGTTATTGCCCCAACCCTATTCTCCATCTACTTAGCAATCATTCTGGTCCTCGTTAAAGACCTCCTCCCTACTGGAGTTGACATTCAGTACAGAACGGATGGACAGCTTTATAATCTTCGATGTCTCCACTCGAAGTCTGAAGTCCAGAGCATCCATTACTGATCTTCAGTACGCTGATGACTGTGCCATTCTCGTGCGTACTGAGAACGACCTTCAGTCCACACTGGATTGTTTTGCACAAGCTTACCAAAGCCCAGGACTCTCATTTAATATATCAAGAAGACTAAAATGCTCCATCAGCCTCCCTCAGGCCTTGCACATGACCCACCACAAATCACTATCGAGGGACACACTTTGGAGACAGTCAAGCACTTTTGCTACTTCAGTAGCCAACTCTCTCAAAATGCAAAAATTGACAGTGAGATCTAGCACAGGATCTAGTGCACAAGTGCTTCCTTTGGGAAACTTTTCTGACTTTTCACAGACAGTTACTTAAGGAAGGACACCAAGATTCAGGTCTATAACTCAGTTGTCATCTCTACACTCCTCTATGGGTGTGAAACCTGGGTGACCTACTGACAGCACCTCAAGAGTTTGGAGAGATACCACCAACAATGCCTTCGGAAGTTCCTTTTTATTAAGTGGGAAGATTGCTACACTAACACCAGCATCCTCACTGAAGCCAATGTCACCAGCATTGAAGTAGTGGTCCTTATACATCAATTTCTGGGATGGACATTGTGTGAGGATGCCAGAGTCTCACCTCCCAAAACAAGTCCTCTACTCTCAGCTCACCTATGGTCAGGGATCCTGTGGTGGTCAGAGGAAATACTACAATGGCCTGGTCTACACTGGGAGGGCTAAGATACGCAACTTCAGCTACCAGAATAGCATAGCTGAAGTCGACGTATCTTATTTTGACTTACCTCCCGTCCTCATGGTGCAGGATGGACAGCTGTGGCTCCCCTGTCGACTCCACTACCACCGCTCGCCCTGGTGGAGTTCTGGAGTCGACAGAAGTGTGTTCGGGGATCGATAGATTGATCTCCGATAGATCGATCACTACTCGCTGATCCGGTGAGTAGTCTGGACGTACCCAAAGACACACTGAAAGTGTATCTCAAGAAAACTGATGTGGACATCACAAGCTGGAAGGAGCAAGCCACCAGTTGACCTCAGTGGCACCACATCCTCCATCAGGCAGTGGCCTGCTTTGAAGGGAAGCGCCTTGCCCTTGAAACTGAGACGAGAGAGGGAAGGAAGGAAACTTTCTCCCAGCAGGCAGCTGACCCACCAGGAAAAGTCGGTGCCTGGTGGTGAATCTGTGGTTCCAGGATTGCACTCCTGAATCATCTCAGGACCCATACGTAAATCCGTGGTAGAGATCATCCTCAAATTGAGGGATCGCTGAAAAAACTTTTCCCAAAACGTCATGCTTCTAATGAAGAAAAGAGACTGCACTCTCTTGATGTTAGATGTGCCTTGGCCTTTTATGTGTAAAGAACTAAACCAATTGGGAAAACACCCAGAATATTTGTCAATATAGCAGAGTAATGGCAAGAAAAAGCATTATCTGCCCAGAGACACTCCCAGTGCATCTCTGGAAGCTTCATTTTATGTTATCAGTTGGCACATATTGCTATGCCAGATGGGCCCACAGCATGAGAGAACAAGCAATGTCATAAGCACCTCTTTGAGAACTACCTATACTGGTCATTTGTATGATGGCTACCTGGAGCTCCTTCAAACATTTATGAAGCATTATGCCTTAGTCGTGATCTCTTCTGCAGCTGCAGCTGTGGGGACCACAGTATTACAGACCTGCATATCAACTGTGTCCTCACACCCACTTCCAGTATGAATACTGTTTATCAATCATCCACATGTGGAATACACATGGGGACCAGCACTCAAAATAGAATTGGAGATTACTTACCTGTAACTGAAGGTTCTTTGTGTGGTCTCTATTTGTATTCCACTACCCACCCTTCTTCCCCTCTGCTTCTCATCTTATATGATTTGCACTAAGAAGAACTGGAGGGGTGTTGTGTGTGCCACCTTTTATGTCCTTGGTTCAGAGCACGAGAAAGCAACTGTGCAGGCACAGACCTATGGACACTACTTGCTACAAATCTCCAGTCTCAGGTGCCTGGACCACATGTGTACCCACATGGGGAATACAGATAGGGACCACACACCTCAAAGAACCTCCAGTTACAGTTAAGTAACCTCCATTTCTCAATAATCAGAATATATTGCATGGACCATAATGAGCATAGTAGGCAGGCAGGGCTTTGGATATCCCAATGTAGCTCTTTGTGAATAATTACACTGTATAGCAGAGTATCTCAAAAGTCAATATTTATAGTTTAAATTATTGATGCAAATTGATAAATTCCTTGATATTGTAGTAAGTGCATTAAATAGCAATAATATTCAAATTCTAAAATACACATTTATATAAAGCCTAAATGTAATAAATGAATAATCAAATGTACTTGAAACAAGTAGCATGACATTTATCTATTAATACTTCTTTTGGATTTCTAGGTTTTTCTGGGAGATAGTCAAGAACCACTTGAAGTTTATCAGGTAAAACATTAATGCAAAACCTTTTATGCTGTAAAAGAGAAAATATTTTAAAGCTATTCACTTAATGTAAAAGAGTGCTTAACCGATCACTAATGTGTTTAAACAGAACTTCATAGGTAAATATTTCTCCAGACAAAGAAACAATGTTAATAGGATTATTGATCATAATTACTCCAGCCCTCCAATTCAAAGGTGACCAAAATATATAGTAGTTATTGGGACGTGATCAACGTTTTATTTGAATTTGCCTCAGGATGATGTGTGCTTCCCTGAAGATGGCCTGAAAAGTTTAATGATCTGATCCTTGAAGGTCCAACCCCTCTAGGAGAGAGAATAGTCTTAGACATGCAGTTCTTTGCTATAATGGATGATGTGATCTTTATTAAACTGCTCAGTTGAGTCACCTGAGCAAATCGCCTGTTACATATACTTCTTGGTATCAGTGATGCTTGACCAAATGAATGGGTATACTATCAAGCATTAATGTTTTCAAAATTGGTAGAGCTATATAATTTTCCATTTAATACCTGGATGCTGAACAACGTGACAGATGTTGTTACTTGAACTGATTATTTTCTGGATATTTGAGAATTTTAAGGGGGTTTAAAGGACTTTAAGAGAACCAAGTCTAGCACTGTGAGGCTTAAAGTTGCAAAATAAAAATAATGAAGTTTCTCATTTCTGTCTGAGAATTTGGATGAAAGTCAATATTGTAATAGCTTAAAAATGTACAGATGAATCTTGACTTTGAGATCTGCAAATAAAAGTATTCTCTAAAGTGTTGAATACCTTGCTATGAACATTAAAATACTACAAAATAACAGATCATTGTGATTTTTGTATAGGTCATCTTGGCTAAATGTGTGTAGAAATATATGTTAAAAATAGAAGTTTATATTTTATCTTAATTTACTGGTTTGCGTTGATGAAGTCATTGAGCAAGTGTTAAGTCTGCATTAATTAAATTGTAAGATTTATTATTAAGAATATGCTTTTTAATATAACATCTCAATGTTTTTGAAATAAAATACATGTGTCACGTGTAACCCCTTAACATTGCTTTTTTAATTTCTAGGATATTCAGCCTTATGTACAAGATTCTCCTAAAGCTTATGAGGTAAAATATAATACAAAGTCTTTCAATTACAAATCAGAAAATATCTTAAATAATCCTTTTAATGCATTGGGTGGTTATCACAAAGGGAATAGATTTACATAAAAATGCATAGTAAATATTTAGAATGAGGGGAACACATTAACATTAATTAATTTTTCTACAGACGAGGAGGACCTGAAATATTAAGAGTAAAAAATGTCCAGGGTTGACAATTCAGGGATAGAATGCCTATGTACTTTCAGCAAAGGCAATATGCCAGACAGTACCCCTTTGTCCTGGTTGAGACAACACACTGCCAAACAGCCTCTTCTTATAATATTATAAAACTATACCATACTTATATCCTAAACTCTCAAAATGCTTTGCAAAGGTTGGTAAACATTATTATGCAGTTGGTCCAGGTGGAAAACTGTGGCAAAAAGAGATTGTAGCTTGCCCAAAGTCACCTAACAAGCCCTGACAAAGTTGATAATAGAACTCAGGTCTCCTGAATCTCAGGTCTCTGCTCTAGCCGCTAATAATGCTCTGGGAGAAAGAAAAAAGCTGGATTCTGTTCTGAGTGGTCCAAGTTTTGTGCCTAGTCTGGGGTTTATGTGCCTCCCCAACACAACTTGGAGCACTCCCAGAGACTGCTCTTGAGGTCTGATAGCCTTTAGTGCTTGCCTGTGAGCCTATCCACCAGAAAGAATAGCCAGAGAGCAGTGCACTCAAGCCCGACTGACTCCCCATCTTGCCAATCTTCAAGCATGCCTCTTGCATGTCACTGGCATACTAGGGCCCATGTAGAAGGATGGCATAGGACTGTTCCATTGTGCTTCTGAATTTCCTAGGGTAGGCAAGGCCTTATTGTGTCATGTGGCTCCTCCTTTTCACTACTGTAGAGTCAACCAGGATAACTTCCCTGATCTGATAATAAAGTTATAAACAACACAAGTAGAAAAGACTACTAGATCACTTAGCTCAGTCCCACTGCCACAAAAAAATGACCTCATATATTTGCTGGTGTTTTCTACAGTCTAGTTTTAAATGTCCCAAATAATGGTGTTTCCACTTCTTACACTGGGAGGTTAATCACAGTCCAGCTCTAACAATCAGGAAGTTACATTATTGTCCATCTGCTATTCACTTTTTCAAATGGTTTTCTGGTTGAAGTTCAATTGTCATGTCCTATTGTGTTTCCTAAAGATAGTTTTCATTCTTTAGCATGCCCTCAGGGACAAGACTACAGCCTTGGGACTTGTGATCTGAATACCTCCCATTTCACCTTTAATTTTTATGAAAAGAAATGTGGCCAGAGTCTTTGCTGATTTGTATACTTGTATTTAAATAGAAAACTTGAGAATAAACCAGAAGCCCCAGACAATTTTGTTTTTCTATTGCACTTCCTGTGAAATTTCCAACCACTTAGACCCAGGTCCTGCCATGTACTTCATCTTCAAATAGTTTATTTTAACCCTGTTCATTTACTCGGACCCCTACACTGTTGTCAGTGTAAGTCAATAATGTCTTTCAGTATAGTGAAGATTTTGCTGTCTTTCAAATAAATGACAATAGTCAGTTCAAGGAGAAATCATTTTAAGCTCCAGAGGTCTATTTTACCTGACATTGGTTACAAATGTCCTCACAAAACCCAGTTGTCCAAACTGTCTGTCCCAAATCTGGAGGTCTGTTCTGTGAAGCCACAATGTTGTCTATATGGTGGTAATGTTAATTTAAAGTAGCTTAGCTCGATGAGAGCATCCAGTTTTTCATTAGAATTTGAACGGTATAAACAAGTAGTGGATTCAAAATCTGCTAGTATGGTTAGCCCTTTTCCACAGCTGTCCTGTTCTTTTTTCCAATCTAGTTTCTGATTCCTTGGGATTTGAAAGAGAGAAAAATTACAGTGTTAACGTTTTTGGCCTACTCTACCAGAACAGTTCGTTCCTTTCATGATAACTTCCCCACGTGGTAATCAGTGGCTTGGCAACATCCTGCCTAGCCTTTCTACAGTTTCAGCACAATCCTTCGTTAGAAAGAAAGAAATGGAAATTCTTCCACTTCCCCCATCTTTAGCTCATCATGTAAACAATCTCTGGAGTGGGGATAAACAGTCTGAGTTACCTCTGTTCCTTCAGGGGAAAAACAAAAGGAAAAAAATCCTTAAAAAGACTTTGTCCTAATTTCTTTGAGTCATAATTAGAATTGTTTATATACAATGTAGAGAGACGAAAGGAAATATGCTAAAAATTCCTTGTGTTTTGTGTTGTTCCTATTGCAGCTGCGTCTACATGATTACTCTGTAAACACTGTGCTGCCCCTATAAAATTTAACATAGCACCTTAATGCTTATTATGAAATATACTGGAGGATTGTAATAAGTAACACTTTTTATATTGCTTATTGATTTGCAGATGTTTGTAGAACTGTACAAAGATTAATTACGACATTTTTGTTTTTAGGATGTTCATGGGCATCTAGAAGAATTTCATAAAGATCAAAAGGTATAAACAACACAAAAAAGAAACATGTAAAAAGTATTTTTAGGGTATTCTTGAAATGTGAGTGCATGATAATCTAATCAATACTGTATTTGCAAAGTAGAATCTTCATTTACTGCAAATTTAGAGCTTCTAGAACCCACCTGTAGATATGACTTAGGGATAATAGCCACTCTGTAAATTTCCAAGTTGGAAAAGTTTTGAAAAATTAGTGTGTGTGTATGGGGTAGGGGGGAGAGTGAACCACATAACATTGTTCTATTGCATTAAATCGCAAAAAATGGAATGAAGGGGAGATAGGGAAAAAACAAACATTTAAAATTTAGAAAAAATTAAGTTTACAAATAAAAGAAGATTGCAATTAGAAAGGAAATAAACTTAAATTTCATTTCATTGTGAACTTTTCTATAAAAATTAAAAAAAAAATCCAGCTTGAATCAAAAATTTTTCCCAAACATTTTCACAGGGAAAAAACAGGTATTTCTGCTAGCTGTACTCATAACTGCTTTGACACCCCCACTATCTTTCTGCAAGTCGATTTCATTGTATTCTTCAGTGCATCCTTTATGTTCATTTCTCAAAACCATTTGCTAAGACTTTCCTTTTTTCTGAATATTGTAAGCTAATTTTGTGCCCCTTTAATATTGTTTTTCTTTCTCCAGAGTATATGAGATCATAGCAAAAAACCATTTAATGATCAAGATGTAAAAACAAAACATAAACATTTTAGGTAAAATGTAAAATAGAAAATATTTTAAAGTTATCTTTTTCAATGTGGTTGTATGATCATGTCAGTAGTAATGCCTTTTCAAAAATGCGTGAGTCATAAAATGCACTTTATCCAAAGTGCAAATCATTATACTTATCAGTGTGCATGTATATCTGTGTGCAATATTTTTTGAACTATGACTTTTTTTCAGTGAAGACAGACTGTGAGATCAGTGGGTCAGAGAATCGTCTTCCTTTGTGTGCCTTACTTGTAAATTTACTAGTTGCCTTAATTGTTAAATAATGTTATTTCAGTATTTTGAGGGATTCCGACCATTCCCTATAGTTAAGTTGAGTAGGTTTAGATACTACGGCAGCTATTGAAGTAACCTTTAGTGATCTAAAGCTACAGTGGCAAGTTTTTAAAGGTGACCATGGACTGTATGGTGCCTCAAACACTCAATGTTCAATAAATAAAAAATTTATAAAATATAGTATTGAGATTCAAGATTAACAATTTATATTGTAATACTATATTTTGATGATTTTTTAATCATAGGTATTAGAATGTTGTGGCATGTCACGATTCCATTATTACTTTTTGAATTCCAGGTTTCTCAAGAGGATATTCAAGGCCTTCTTAAAGATCATGAGGTAAAATATACTTTCAAATAATATGAAAAAATGTTTTTTAAAAACAACTTTTATATTTTGGAGCATGGTGATTTCTATAGTAATGTGTTAGCTAAGAAGTATCTTCAATATTAGCAAATTGGTCAAATGGAATTCCAAGTTCTATAAGTACTGTTGTTGAATAAATTAATTCTTTGGGTTATTTAAAATTAATCTACTTTTAAATCTTACTGTTTAATGTTGCATATATTAAAGGTCAAACCAAGGTCACTGGTTCACTGAAACTTCAGCCAGTTCCTTCTAAAAAATTGCAAATAAAGTTCTTTAATTCTTAAATGTATCTGGTTTGATCTGGAACAGACTGATGTTAGCTTTATCTGACTTCCTTCTAGAGTCAGTTTCTTGCAAATGATGTTCTAATATTGAACTAAATAGGTGAAGAAAGCAGTAAACTAGTATAGAATAACTACTGAGATTTCTGTTGTAAGTATAGATGCTTTATATTGAAAGATCATTGTTATTGTTACATGTCAACTTGGCTAAGTAAGTTTAAATAATAGCTTTTATTTTTAAAAAATTTAAGTTTTCATTTTATTTAAATTACTTCTTATTGATTTAATGGGAAGATTCCCTTGATTAAATCCCAAGATTTAATCTTGAAAAATAGATGTTACTTATAATACCTTAATATTTTCTTACATCCATTTTATATGTTGTTTTTTAAATACTATACATGGTGCCAAATTCCAGTCTGGTGCCCGGTAGTGGACATTTTTCTTTAAGTGTCCTCTACATATTCCCACTCATGAGATGCTCCAAGGAGAGTAATCTAAATGGTAGAACTCTAGCTAGCAGTCACTGTTGGAGAGCTGACATGTCTCGCTCACCACTCCCCTCAATTAATGTTGAATCCACCAGGATAAAGTGTATAAAATGGGCATGGTTCTCCAGCTGCCTCAGTTCCTTCCAGTGACGACCAGCAGAAGAGATCAGGAATGCTCCAGGATTCTCCCAGATCCACACTTGTTAATTATAGTGGTCTGAGTTAGTAGTTGTTAGTTAATTAGTATTACTTTAAGTTAGTTCTAGAGATGTCAGAACTGTAGGCTTAAAAGGCCAGTTTTAACAAATGTGTGTCATATCCAGCAGTGTTCCCAGTGTCCAATGCACATGCCAGATGCCGGGCATGTTTGGGATGACAATCACCCTCAAAAAGTTTGGTTTTCACAACACGGGGAAAGGAAAGATAGAACAGACTTCAGTTGATTTCATTGCAGGAAGCGTTCTCAGCGAAACCATCTGGAACTGAAAGTTGATAGGATTCAAGCAGACCTCAGAGACCAGTGTTGACTCCAAGTGAGTCAGTCAAAAAGAAGGACAAACCTTCCTCCTTGGTACTTATTACTAATCTGGGAGTGGCAAGAATCCAAAGAAAAAAATGACTGTGGTGTCGGCCTCTTTTTCCAAAGCCAATCAAATTCAAAAGGACTCAGCTGTTATGCCGAACACAAGAACCCTGTCCTCATGAGTGTTGGTCTCTGTGCAAAGAGCCAATCCAAGAGAGAAAGACTTATCTCACTAGATGGTCTTCAAGGGACCTGTTCTGAAAATAGGTTCTCATGGTAGGATCAAGAGCTATTCTTCTTCAGATCTGATTGTGTCAGATACAGATGATCAAGTTCCAAAAGGGAGAGCTAATGAGCTGAGGATAATGTGAATCTATAAAGATTTGATAATCACTACCTACATGGCACTGCAAAAGATGGTTCGTTCATTGGATCCGTATCCAGTTCTGTCAGTGACTGAACAGGTATTTCCTTTGAGTAGGCATTAGATATTTTGTTATAGCTGACCCAGCTGTCTGGAAACAGAAGGAGGCTTGCAGAAGTCAAGATCTCTCCTTTACTTCCTCCACCTAAGACCACTTCTGGATTCCCAGAAAAGATTTTTTCTCCACTTTCCTGGATTCAGCCAAGGAAGTTGTTGTCTCCAGTTCCTTCCAAATCAAGAATGGGCTTGGATAAGAAAAGGAATACATATTAGAGAATGGATCCTGAGAAAGAATAATGTAGGCAGTTCTATTCATATGCTCTGGAACCATATGGACAAAAGTACTTTCAACCAGATCTGAATAAGGGGTTTTGGCCTGAATGGCAAGTACCCCCTTGGGTTCAGTGATCCCAATTGGCAATCTTCTGCACCTTTTCAAGAGGGCTTTATGTAAGGAAATAGGTCTTCATCAGTTTAGTACTGACAGAGCATTCAATTGTCAGATCCAGGGGATACAGATCCGACAATGTGGGTAAGTCCTGATTAGTCCCCTACAGTAGAAAGGGAGTTGTTATCTGAGGAAGATGAATTATTGCAGTTATCAGAGGCTGATCCAGATTTTGGTGGGATGTCTTCTCCAGCTAAAATGTAAGGGCCTCTTCAGCATCATAGCCATTAGGGAATGTGGTAGCATTCCATGAGTTAGTGGATCACATGACAAAGACATTAAATATTCTCTCAGTTTTTATTAAAGAATTCTTTCATCCTATTTTTGATATTTTGGGGAGAGCTACTAGGCAAAGGGTCATGCTTCCTTTGTTGGAGGGATTGTTACAACAAATGAAGGCAATTTCTCTCATCCCCTCAGCCTTTGTTGAAAAAGGCTGACAAATTATACCAGTTCCCTCATGATGAAGGTCTTGCTATGTTTCATACCAGTCCATCTCTTAATTTGTTATTGGTAGAGGTAGTACTTCAAAGATCAAATTGTCCCAGATTCACTGTACTCCCTCTGATGAAGAAGAGAAAAGATTAGAAATATTTGAAAGAAAAATGTTTTCTTCACCTACATTAGCCATGCATATATCCAATTATAAGCTGTCATGTCTAGATACCGATATCATTTATGGCGGAAAATGTCATAGTTTCTCAATACTCTACCAGAGTAACACAGAAGGTTAGTGAATGCCCTTTACATGAAAGGAAAGAATGTTGCTGAACAGCAGTTAAGAGTAGCATTTAATTCTTTGGATGCTTCAGCTAGAGCAGTAGCTTTGGCTATTGCATTAGGAAGGCATGCATGGTTAAGATCAGAGAGTCTTCTTCATGAGACAAAGATGAGGATTGAATATGTTCATTTTGTAGGAGATGGTCTGTTTAGCAGGCAGACTGATGAAGTGCTAAAAATGAAAAATGTAAGATCTACAGTTAGATCTTTAGATTTAAGAACATAAGAACATAAGAATGCCTGTACCGGGTCAGACCAAAGGTCCATCTAGTATCTGTCTACGAGAGTGGCCAATGCCAGGTGCCCAAGAGGGAGTGAAGCTAACAGGCAATGATCAAGTGATCTCTCTCCTGCCATCTTTAATATAGCAAAGGGATCATCTTCAGCTCACTTAGGGAATCATTTATCTCATGTTCAGATGCAAAAGACAATACCCATCTACAGCTCTTGTGCCACATTTTGACCTCCAGGTTTGTCATTCCTTACACGGAACTGCACCTCAGGCGACTTGAGACATGGCTAAGCTCTGTGTAAACCTCAAACAGACACAGCCTTTCCAAACATATCACTGTATTGCTTAGAGTTCTGGGCTCTCTCAGCTAGTGGAAGGATTCACTGAAGGTCTGCATGGGAACATTATTCTCACGTCCCCCACCCTCAAAGATCCTCACAACAGATGCGTTTCTTATGGGATGGGGAGCTCACCTGCATGGGGCACAGCACAGGGCAAATGCTCTATGCAAGAGACCATGCTCTACATCAACTAATAAAGCTAATAGCAGTTTGATATACTTGTCAACACTTCCTTCACAACATACAAGGTTACTCCACCAGGGTAATGCAGGACATTCTTGTATTGTATCAACTGACAGGGTGATGCAAGATCCCAGTCCTTATGTGTAGAATCGCTAAAATACTGGAACTGCAGCATTTCCCATCAAATAGACATCTCAGCAATCTACCAGGCCTCCAGAATACAACTGCACTTCCTGAGCAGGAATTTCCATCAGGACCACAAATAGGAGCTCAATGACTCTGTCTCCATAATATCTACCAAACCTGGGGTCTCCCAGAAGCAAACCTCTTTGCTACCCTAATTGACATGAAATATCACTTTTTCTGCTTCAAGGGAGCATATGGGCACAATTCATTGATCTCATAGTGCTGTGGCCCCATACCTTGCTATATGCTTACTCACCTCTTCCTTTAATTCTCAAGTCCTTGCTCAAACTGCCACAAGAAAGAGCGAGGTTTATTCTCACAGCATCATACTGGCAAGATGATTGTAGTACTTGAACCTCCTTCACCTATCTGTGGTAATGCCTCTCTGCCTTCCTCTCAGGAGGGATTTTCTGTTACAGAACTCAGGGAACTTTGAACCTGAGAACATGGTTCCTAGATGGTTCTTGAGCATGGAATAACCTGTTCAGATAGTGTCCAGTCAGTTCTATCTAGCAAGAAATGTACTACTCACAAAACCTACCTTCAAAAGTGGAAACACTTCCATTCCTGGTGTTCTCTTCGTTCTTCTCAGGCACCAGAAACTCCACTCTCCAAGATCTTACACCCCTGCTGGATTTAAAGACACAGTGTCTGTCAATGAGCTTAGAGTACATTTGTCTGCCATTATGACCTTCCACTCATCCATTGAGGGCTTCTCAATTTTTGCACACCCTACTATGACCAGATTCTCTTACACAACTTATTTTCTCCCGTACAGAACCCAGTTCCCTAGCGAGACTTAAATTTGGTTATCAATGCCATGAGGAAACCCTTCTTTGAACTGATAGCTCTCTCCTCCACCTCTCCCTCAAAACTCTCTCTTCCATCTTTCCCTCATTCTTGATAGCCATCACTTCAGCTAAATGAATGGGAGAACTAGGTGCCCTTATGGCAGATCCACTATTCACTACCTTCTACAGAGATAAAGTTACACTACATTCCTATCTTATTTCTTCCTTAAGGTTTCTTCAGAATACCATAGTAATAGGGAAATCCGTCTGTCAGTGTTCTATCTAAAGCCTCATATTTGCAGGAAGGAAACCAGCCTACATACTCTAGATGTCAGGAGTGCTCTCACCTTCTACCATTTGTGGGGAGGCAGCGGTCTCCTCTGCACTCCACTTCAGGTCCTTATACTATCTTTTTCTCCCCCTCCCCTCCCAAGGGGCACGATTTCAGATTTTGGTAGGGGGTGGCAACTTTAACTGATTCCAGGAGCTACTTAGGCACCTGAAAACTGTAGGGTTTTTTTTTTTTTTTTTTTTTTTTGCAGATAACTTATAAATTAGCTCATAGGAGCACTGTAGCTAATTCCTATATTAAAAAAAGAAATAAATATTGGATCCACTCAGCTCTCATACTAACATTTTCTCACATCTTGTGTCAAGTCACTTAAGGAGCATTAGTTAGTTTTAAAATTTTAATGTATATTTTTACTTTGTTACTAACTCTTGAATACAAGAATTGTAGAAAAATCTAGATTACTTTCTATCACTGTTTTGCAGTTCACCAAGCTTGGAATAGATCATTTGACTTGGGAAATATCCTACGAGGGTAAGGCCCCATGAGTTTATACTGCATCTGCCTGGGGCTCTAAGAGTGTTATCTTACTACAAATAATAGACTAGAAACTGACCTTAAACAGGAGTGAAACTGACACTTTCAAGCCACTTTCACAGTATTACCAATCCCAGATATTCAAAAATCATGAATTGGGCAAACCAAAAATCATGAGATTGGCTTTAAAACCATGAGATAATGTAAAAATAACAGATTTGGTGTTATTTTTATTTGCCTTCTGCTTTTTGAGCCTTTGGGTGCACTGGGGTTACATTTTGAAGCTTTCTCCATTGCCACAAGGACTAGAAATTTCATTTGTCTTTAAGAATGAAGGCTGAAATCATCACATATTCACTTGACTCCAGGAGCTTGGGCTTTAAGGAAAACAATAGTTATCATAAGACTCATGACAAAATCATGAGAGGTGCAACAACTGCTTTCATTTGTGTTTAAAGGCTAGTTATTTTCCAGAAGGCTCTTAAACACAATACTGCAGTGATTGAGTTGCAGTTCTCACAGGAGAATATTTAAAACCAAACACCAAGAAAATTCCACATTTTAAAATTGAGAAAAAAATGGAGACTTCTGAAGTATATCAGGGCCATTGCAGTCAGGAAAGGAAAATAAACAGACACAGTAGCTTCGGGCGGATCTTCCACTTGAAAGAAAGTTAGAGGATCAAATCTTCTGGTCCTTAATCTAGTAAAACTTTTATTGCCATCAGGATCTCCACTCATAGATATTAACATGTGCTTAATAGCTATACACTTCATACTTAAATATCTAAGCCATCTTATCCAGGGCTACACATCTTATACATATTGGCTCAGGGACTGCATTTTCTGGCATATTCTGAATAGTGCTGAGCACACAGATGGTGCCCAGTGAATAATACAAATCATGACAATAATCGTCAACTTTATGGACCCTGGGGGTGCAGTTTCTGTTCTTTATTTTGGAATTTGCCTGAATACAGCTGAAACCATGGGTGGCGGGTATTGTATGCAGGGGGAGGCCATCCCTCCCCAAACAGCCTAGCATGGCCCCGCCTACACTCCTCCAGGCCCCCTCCTGCCTGCTGCTCCCTTCTGTGGCCAAAAGGCTGGGGCAGGCAGACTGGGGGCCATAGTGCACAAGGCCAGGCCATGCCACCCATCCTCTGGGCACTGAGACCACACTGGGGTTGGGGGGTGCTCTGGCAGCCCATCCAACACTGGAACCACACTATGGCCAGGGGCGCTCCAATGGCACCACCCACCCGCTGGGCCGTGGCGCGCTGGCCGTGCCACCCGCCCAGTGTTGGGGCTAGGGGCGTGCTGGTCATGCTGCCTGCCTGCTCAGTGCTGGGGCTGGAGCTGTGCGGGGGAGCCAGCGGCCGCGGAGGTCTGTGTGTGTGCTCTGGGCTCCAGTGGGGAAGCAGAAGGAGCGAGGCCTCAGGTAGAGAGGGAGGGACCGGGGGCTAGCCTCCCCCAAGGGCATGTCACCTGCCGCCTATGGCTGAAACCCTAAGAATTAGAGGCATAAACACATCTGATACTTATATGACACTTTCTGATTCCTTCCTTTTCTCAAACTCAGAACAAAAAAATGATTAAACAAAAGTGGTTTTCAGTTAAAATGTAAAATTGAACAGTAGCCATTGCTCTACAAACTAGCATGGGGCAGAACATGCCACCTCTTGGGATTTAAGTGATCCCTTCTCATCTGACTCTCATTCTCCATCCTTCCTGACTTCTGTGCTGCTTTTCATGCTGTCAAACATGATATCCATCTCAACCTCCTGGGACCGTTTGCTGGCATCTCAGAGAATTGGCCGCCTTGGTTTTGTTCCCATCTATCAGAATCCTCCTTTTTTACAGCATGCAGCAAAGAGATATTAGCTGCGCAGACCAGCCTAGGGAACGTAGACTGTCAGTAATATTTAACTCAGATGCATCTACATACGGATGGGAAGTCCATTCAAACACCAATTTGGTAGTTGGAGCTCACTGATCCTGTAGACGTGCAGACTCATCCCTGTGGCACCTCCTGCTGGTCTTCCAGGGAATTACCTCTTTTTCCAGCTCCGGATCACCCTCTGCCAGTGATCCTCCTGTCTTGTGGCTCCCGTGTCCCTCCCAGGATCCCGGTGCCCCATTTACATGGGATGCTGCCTCCTGGCAGTAACCCCTCAGTCTTAGGATCTCTCCTCCCCAGGGAACCCCCACCCACTATTCCCACCTTACCTCAGTATAAGCCTACTGCCAGTCATCATCTAGCCCCCACGCCCTGGGGCAGACTGCAGTATCAGCCTACTCAACACTGGCAAGGTTGAGTTTGGACCTGCTGCCTTTGCCTACCCTGGGCTGCCCTCTGCAACCCCCAATATTCCTTGGCCTTCTGCTAGGCCACAACCTGGTGCTTTCCAGGCTGGAGCTCCCCAGCTCCTCAGTCTGTCCCCAGCGCTGCTCCACTCAGGTACTCTGTCTCTAGCTCCCGGCAGCCAGGTCCTTCTCGCTCTGAATGCAGAGAGAGACTTCTTGGGCTTCTGGCTCCCAGCCTTTTATAGGGGCCAGCTGGGCCTGATTGGGGCATGGCCACAGTTGAGCCTACTTTCCCCAATCAGCCCAGGCTTCTTGCCACAGCCACAGCCCTCCCCTGGACTGTTTTAAGCCCTTCAGGGCAGGAGCAGGGGACCACCCCGCAACAGATCCCCAGAAGAAAAGAATCTACATATCAATATCTTAAAGTTGAGAGCTGTCTGGTTGGCTCTAAAGTCATTTCTGCCTCATGTCAAACACAAGGTAGTTCAAGTAGTGACAGACAATATGACAGCATTGTATTATCTGGACAAACAAGGCAGGGCTCATTTCTTTCAATTATGCATAGAGGCAAAGCATCTTTGGGAGTGATGTATAGAAAAGAATGTTCACCTGATAGCAATTCATGTATTAGGGGCAGGGCCGGCTCCAGGCACCAGCTTATCAACTCCGGAGTGGGGCGGCACTTTCAGGTATTCCGCGGCAATTCGGCAGAGGGTCCCTCACTCCCACTGGACGCGAAGGACCTCCCACTGAATTGCCGCAGATTGCGATCGCGGCTTTTTTTTTTTTGGCTACTTGGGGCAGCAAAACCCCTGGAGCTGGCCCTGATTAGGGGAACAAAACACCCTTGCAGATCATTTGAGCAGGATGATCTCTCAAATGCATCAGTGGTCTTTGAAAGATGAAGTAGTAGCACATCTTTTCAGGTCATAGGGGAATCTGGTAATAGATCTTTTTGTATCCAGCAACAACAGGAAATGTCAAGAAGTTTGTTCAAGGGCTGGGAGAGACTGGATCCAATATCAAATGCATTTCTAATATATTAGAGTCAGGGCTTAATGTTACATTTCCTCTCATTCAGAAAAACAAAATGAAAAACAAGACAAAGCTAGGGTAATTTTAATAGCATCAACGTAGGCCAGACACCAATGTACCCAGACTTACTATACCTGTCCATGGGGTTAACAGCCTCTACCATTAGTACTGGACTTGTTGCAATGACAAACGATGATTTATCAACCATATTTTTGGTCTTTTCATCTAATGGTATGGGGAGTCAGACTCTGGGATTTTTAGAAAACTATTGCTCACTAGAGGTACAAAATGTAACAATGAATTCCAGGGAAGAGTTCACATGAAATTGTTATAGTCATAAATGGAAAAGATTTTTATTGTGGATTTCTATGTATGTTATAGATCCCTGTTCGGCGCCAATTAGTTATATATTAGAATCTTAACAAAGCAACCCTGTCACTATGTTCAGTGAAGGTTCATCTCTTTGCTATAGCAGCAAATCATGTATCATGTTTATCATACAGTTAAAAGACTCATAAAAGGCCTTAAGAACTTATATCCTCCAATAAAGAAACTCTATGCCATCTTGGGATTTAAATTTAGTGCTCTTACAATTGATGAAACTTCCCTTTGAACCTTTGGGAGACTGGACTTTGTTCCATTTGTCTATTAAGACAGCATTTTTGATAGCTATGACTTCTGCAAGGCATATAAGTACCTTAATGGCTGACTCACCATTCACTGTTTCTCATAAAGATAAAGTAATTCTTTGCACACATCCTCAGTTTTTACTAAAAGTGGACTCAAATTTTCATATAAACAGATCTATAATTTTACTGGTTTACTTTCCCATCCTAACCATGAGGCTTGGGAAAGCTAAATTACATGTACTGGATGTTAGAAGGACCTTAGATTTTTATGTAGACAGGACTAAGCAATTTAGACAATCTTCATAATTGTTTATTGCTTATGAAAGGAAGAACAAGAGAAAAGCTGTTTCTGTGTAAACACTATCAAAATTAGTTAGATTATGTATTAATGAAGCATGTAAATTGGTGGGTTGTCCCTTCCCCAGAGAATTAGGACATTCTACTAGATCAAAGGCAGCCTCTGTGGCTTTTTGTAGACATATTCCTCTAATAGAGAGATGTAGAGCAGCAATGTGGAGTTCTGTTTGCATCCTTAGTAAACACTATTCCTTAGATTTAGATCTGTTGCAAAATCTGGCAAAACAATTATGCAGTCCTTATTCAATTAGGACTCTGTGGTCCACCTTTCTGGATCAGAATATTGATTATTAATCTATTTCATGAGTGGGAATATGCAGAGGACACTCAAAAAAGAAATGAAGGTTATTTATCTGTAAATGAGATTCTTCGAGATGGCCTCTGCATAATCACGCTCCCTGCCTGCATTTCCCCACTACCTTGGAGTTCTGCTTACCAAAGGGCTTGGGGTTGCACAAGAAGAAACTGAGTTGACTTTGAGGCATGCCCCCTTTATATCCTTGCTCTTCTTGGAGCATTTGACATTCATTGAAGGGAGGGGTGAAGGATATGTATGAGCTCACCAATGGCTACTGAGAGCTAGAGTTATGGCATTCAGGCTGCACCAGTTGGAGTATCAGAGCACAGTGCACAGAATATAGCAGTATGGAGAAGATACAGAAGATGGCAGGAAACAAGATAGCTATACATACAAAAAAGAGATTATGCAAAAGAGAGGAAGGGATGACTCAGTAAACAAAGAAAGGAAAACAATGTAAAAGAAATGATGGGGAAGGGTACACGATTGCTTTAGAAGGTGAGATAGCATGCAGGAGAAACAAAAGTAGAGGGCATGGAAGAAATGGCAGAAAAGTACAGTCTTAAAGGAAGAAAGAGAAAAGGCAAAAAAGATTGAGTGAAAGGGTAAAGAGCATGAATATAGGCGAGAAGAAGTGCCAGGTTAATTAGCCAAAAATGTGAAAATGGGAAACAAAACTCTTTGGGGCAGGGACCATCTTTTTTTTTTTTTGAGTGTAAAGTGCCTAGCACAATAGGGTCCTTTAACATTACTAGGGCTTCTAGGCACTATGGCAGTAATAAAATAACAACAACAATAATAAAACAACATAGGAACATAAAAATTGCCATACTAGATCAAACCTGAGGTCGATCTAGTCAAGTATCCTGTCTCTCACAGTGATTGGCATCAGACATGTCAGATGAAGTTGTATGAAATCTGCAGTAACTGATGTGGGCTAATTTGACCCCCACAATAAGTCTCATTGTGATATCTAGTAGTTAGAGATTGGCATACGGCCTGAAGGATAAGGTTTAATATACCTTCCACAAAATTTTTGTTAGTAATTATTAGGGCTGTCAAACTATTAAAAAATAATTGCAATTAATTGTGAGGTTAAAAAAAAAGTTGTGATTAATTGCATTTTTAATTGCTCTGTTAAACAATAATAGAGTACCAATTTAAATTCAGTATGGAAGCATGTCCCCTGGAATGGTGGTCGAAGCATGAAGGGGCATATAAATGTTTAGCATATGTGGAATGAAAATACTTTGCAATGCCAGCTACAACAGTACCATGTGAATGCCTGCTCTCACTTTCAGGTGACACTGTAAATAACAAGTGGGCAGCACTATCTTCTGTAAATGTAAACAGTCTTAGTGACTGGCTGAACAAGAAGTAGGACTGAGTGAACTTATAGGCTTTAAAGTTTTACGTTGTTTTGTTTCTGAGTGCAGTTATATAAAAACAATAATTCTATATTTGTAAGTTGCACTTTCACAATAAAGAGATTGCACTACAGTATTTGTCTGAAATGAATTGAAAAATAGTATTTGTTTTGTTTATTTTTACAGCACAAATATTTTTTAATAAAAACTAATATAAAGTGAGTACTGTACACTTTGTATTCTGTGTTGTTATTGAAATCAATATATTTGAACATGTAGAAAAACATCCAAAATATTTCTAATACATTTAAATTGGTATGCTATTATTGTTTAACTGTGCAATTAAAATATGATTAATTGCTACTATTTTTTTAATCTAGTTAATTTGGTTTGCATTAATTGCTTGCATTAACTGTGATGAATTGACAGCCCTTGTAATTATGGTACTCTAGGTAAAAGACAAGCTAGCCCTGATCTAACCTCAACTACTGTTCCTAGTTTAGAGAAACCCTTAGAGAAGTTGCGCATAAAGAAATGGCAAGATATAGACAGAGCTTGGACTTGTGAGCCTAAAGAGAGGTCTGAGTTAAAGATGACGCTCTGGTTATGAACCTGAGTTACATGGAGGTTCGTAGCATTGTCCATAGTGAATGACAAAGTAGGAAGGGGTGAATAATTGGTGGAAGAGTAAATATTAAGTGATCAGATTTGGCTATGGTTGTCTTAAATTGAAGGCTGGATATGCACAAGAAGATGTTAGAAAGACAGTCCGAGATTTTAATTTGACTGAACGGAGACTTGCCCAGAGTGGAGAAGTAGATCTGGGTAAAGACGACAGCTGAAGCTCTGTTTTCTAATAAGATTGCCTTGACATAAAGTGTAGAGGGAGTAGAGAAAGGAGCCAAGATCAAAGAGCACTGTGGAACCAGTACTGAAAGTTGAGGAGGGTCCGCTGAATAAAATGCTGAAGAAATGATTAGAGAGGTAGGAGAAGAACAATGAAAGGAGAATCATGAAAGCTGAGCTAAGACAAGATTACAAGAAGGAAATTATTGCTAGTGGTGTCAAAGGTACCTGAGGGGTCAGAAAATGAAGACAGAGTATTTGTCTTAATATTGGTGAGAGCTATTTTACTGGAATGTAAAAGGTGGAAGCCATATTGGAGTAGAACTAGGGAGATATTGGACCACAGGATCTTCATATAGTGGTTATACGCTGTGGTTCCTGAGCAGTGAGTATATTTAACCTAGAAAGAATTGCACAGAAGTGGTCACACATATTTCCATTAACCTAAAGAACAAACTTCACTAAGATGTTAAAAAAGAAATTGATTGTTGATATATAATTGAACTACCATTTCATATTATTTGCTATTCTCTTTTTATTGATAGACTGTAATTTTGGAGAATATTTTACCCAGTGAAAAAAGTCTTCCAAGGATTTACAAAGAGGCAGTAGATCTTAAAGGTAAACATTTTTTTTTCTCTTTTCCAAGAGATGGAGAATGTTTGATAATTGGAGCCATCATGCCAAAATACATTATGGAATGCAGTGTAACATATTTCACATACATAAGTGACTGATCTTTTATTAAGTGTATTCTGCTATACTTATTATAAACTGAGGAAAAAAATCTTAAAGCAATCAATTTATTTGTTAGCCAAATTGTATTTTGTGAACATTTACGAAAGGCATTCATTTATAATGATATTCTGGAAAAGATATTTTCCTTTGGGAGCTTTACACCCTCAAAAAAGATGGTTCATGATATAAATTTTTATTAAAGCAGGGGTGCACTGCTTTTAAAAATAGATTATATTGTATTGTCTTAAATAATCTCTCTTATGTAGATAAGAGATGAGCTGTCAGACAAAAGAAGGCTTTCATTTGCAAAGCTGCCATCAAACAAGCACAAACTCTTACAACAGTTCAGTTAGAACCAATAAAACCATTGACAAGTGAAGAATTAGTAACACATTGTTTGAAAATTATTACTTGCATAAAGTCTTCAGGGATTTTCATGGTTTATTTGCTATGCAATGTAATCATTCTTCAGTAAACAAAACAACATTTTCTTAAATGACATCTTAACTCCACATCACCTAAATTATCAAGAGAACTGAAGACACCCTTCACCCCTCCAGGGACACTATTAGGATTGCTGGGACTCTTGCCAAAAATCAGTATGGAACATTCACTCACATGGCTTGTGCACCAAAAAGTGTATCTCCTTGCTGAAAAGTGTAGCAACATAAACAAAACCTTAGACTTCTCTATGTAAATTAAAACCTCATTCTTGGTATATAATTTAAAATAAAAGCAATTAAAAAACCTATAGTTTTATGAATGGTACCTGTGGTGGAGTGGTGCCCCACGCCCTGAGGAAAAGGGCTGAACCAGGCCAGAGAGTCTCTGTGGACCAGCAGCCAATCAGTGAAGGCCTGGGGAGAGCCAATAAGGGCAAGAGAAGAGGCAGCCAATCAGGACCCGGCTAGGTCGTATATAAAGGCTGCCTAGCTGGGGAGATGGGCCTGCCTGCTGGGAAGTGTACCAGGGTACCTGAAGTGGAGGAAGGCTGGGGAAAGGCAAGAAGAGCTGAGGAGCTTCTGCCTGGCAACTCCCCAGGCTGCTGGCCTTGTGGAAGGCCAAATATGTACTGGAGTTGCAGGCGGAAGCCCAAAGGTAGGCGTCAGCAGCAGGTCCAAACCCCCCTTGCCTGTGATGAGTGGCTTGCACACTTCAGTCTGCCACAGTGAACGAGGTCTAGATGGTGACTGGCAGTAGCCTTATACTGAGGTGAGGGAAAGACTGCTGTTAACAACAACCCCCTCACCCCTGGAAGGGGGTGAGACTAGACTAGTGGGCACTGCCAAAGGGCAGTGTCCTGAAGTGGACGAAGACTGTCCTGAAGAGGGTGCTGCTGAGCAGGCAGCAACGCAGGTCCCAGGGCAGCAGCAAAGATGATGGGCCAGACACCATGCATTGAGGGTACTCCGCAGCAGTCGAGAGCTAATTCCCGGAGCGACCAGTCGGAGGTGCTAACAGTGGTGAGTTAACCCCGTCACAGTACCCTAAAAAAAAAAAAAATGTGATTTACTACATTTAATTGAGATCAAATTAATACCACACAGAACAGCATCGGTTTTAGAAAAATGAGTATTTCAATGACTCACCAAGAACACAAAGGCCTCCAAATACTTGGAGGAGAAATGAACCAAACCATTTGAAGAATGTGTGTGTGACCTTTGTACAGGAAGCAACATCGGTAGATGGATAAGGCAATGCATTAAGACTCAGATGATGTGGATTCTAGTCCCAGTTCTGCCACTCATTCACTGTTTGATCTTTTGCAAGTCAATTCACTTCTTTGTACTTAAGTTTCCACTTCTGTAAAATAGAGATGATACTTAAGATACTTTGTAAATCACTTTTTAGATCCATGGATAAAAGGCGCTATATAAGAGCTAATTATTAGTATTAGTATTATTATCATTATTATTTATCTCTGACTGCTAGAGGTTTGAAAAAGCTTGCAATATATTTGCATATGCTCTGGCTTGCATCTACACATACTACCATATGTGTAGTAGTGCAGTACTATGTATCAAATCTTCCCCAATACATTATACCTAGTATTTATCTCTTCAATGTGTATTTTTTACCAGCAAACCCAAAATGTTACTATAAACACTTTTTCTCAAGATCTGTATTAATATACTCATCTTATTTTTGCAGTGCAGTTTTGCAGATCTTAGCCTTTTCTATACCTTTGAACTTTTTGCCCACATGAATTCCACTAGCAATTATGTACCCCCAATATTTACTGGAAAGAATGCTTTCAACACAATAAATAGAGAAACTGGTGCCTTGTAAAGAGATAAATCAATGTCTTGGTCATATGGAGTTGTGGCAAATTACCCATTTGCTTATGCTGATCAGAGAGTCAGTAAACTGACAAGTCCATTTTAGCCATGTCCCTTTACCCAAATACTCCCTCTGTGCTGGTAAAGAGGCTTTTGTGGTAGTACAGCATTATTGTCACAGAGATGGGACTTGGAGGTGAGATGACTCTTGCAGTATTATGCAACAAACATATAGTCTCATTACTTACTCATATGTAAACCTGGCATATTATATTGTAAATGGTAATATTATCTCAATTCTTAAGAGAGGACGAGGAGGATCAAGACTTTATGTATCAATGGGAGGAATCCCTGTCAAACATTTCAAAACTTTTATTTTTCAAGATAAACTCAAAACATTGTTAAATGGGTGTTATTTTTACTGATGACCATAATGGTTTATTTGGAGTGGTTGTTTATTTACATAAAAAGCTTTAAATTTTCCTTTACATATTCCAAACACAATGCTAGTGATACGTGTTCACAATAACATTTAATGATATGATGACATACTGTTTCTTGAATAATATTGTAGTATAGGGTTTTTTTTACAGGATAACTTGCAAGTAAATGATTTAAAAAAGAGTCATTGTGCATTCAACCTTAACTTTTGTATTTCCGGAATTCTGAATGTTTAAATGAGCAAACGTAACATACATTAATTTTAAGCTTTCATGTAGACTAAAATATTCAAACTCAGTGCCTGATTTTCAGATGTGCTGAGTACTCATAGGTCCAGCTGAGATAATTGTAAACTGTAAATGCTCATTACTTCTGCATATCAAGCCTTTTATGACTAAAGGTAGGCTCTTAAATCTATATTTAGGCACAAAAAAAGGAGTAGTTTTGCTTTCTGAGGTGTTGACCACCCACAGCTCAGAGGTTAATTTAATTTCTGAGCCTAACTTTAAGTATATACATTTGAAAATATTTACCCCTCATTTCTTAATATTTTTTTAAATAAATAAAAAAGCAAGAAAAAATTCTCTGTTTTGTAATTAACAGTCCCAAGTGAGCAAAGGCTAATTGGTGTCTGTGTCATTAATAAACTGCGTATGTGCAATCTTAACACGCACTATTTGACTAAAGATTGACTAACAAATTATGAATGTAGTGCATTATCACTATCAATTTAAATTTGTTATATTTTTAAAACCATTGTATTAATTTTCCTCAGTTATTGTTTGAGTTTTATTGAGGTATACAAAACATACCAAGTTTGAAAAAAAATTGGTTTGGTTTTACAGTTATGAACGTTTAATTTCAGCAAGTTTATGAAAAAATTTCCTATCTGGTATCTCGCCACAAATATATATACAGTACATCTTTCTTTATGAGACACATTCTGGCCTCACTGTCTCTCGCAGGGAAGAATCAGCTGGAGCTCCTCAGCCTCACCTAGCTCTGTTGTTATGAACACTTGAAATCCTCTGCTAGGAAGGGAGGGTACATATAATATTTTGGTTACAGGGTGGTGGCAACATTGCAGCTAGACCACATGCTAGGGGCCTTTGGAGATGACATCAGGGAGGTCTTATGCGAGTGTAAAATGTCCATGGAGGTTGGTTTCCCTGTCTGATGTTGGAGATCCTTAAAGGAGCACAATAATCAAAACAGCAGATGACAGACTAAGGGCTATGTGACACACTTCAGTCTGTAAATGAAAGCTAAGAAACTGTAAAAACTGATGGGACTACAAGAGAACTGCATCTGCACTATATCACAGGGAAATAGCTTAGTCAAACATATTTCCATTTGTTACCATGGTATCTAGGTGCTTTTAGGCATATTAGCTGTGTATAAAATATATAAGTACACTATGGAAATATATTAAGCTAATGTGACAATGGGAAGGTAAGTTTTATGTAGGCCATAAGTATAATTGGATTTAAAAATCAATTAGATAAACTCCTGAAGGATTGGTCCGTCAATGGCTGTTAGCCAAGATGGTCAGAGATACAACCCCATGATCTGGGTGTCCCTAGCCTCTGATTGCCAGAATCTAAGGATGGACAACGGGGGATTAATCACTTGATGACTGCCTGTTCTGTTCATTCCTCTGAAGCACCTGGCATTGGCCACTGTTGGGAGACAGGATATTGGGCTTGATGGACCATTGTTCTGACTCAGTATAGCCATTCTTAGATGTTTTTTAACTGGTCTTAATGGACAGTTCTTTTAGCTTCCTTGTTTCCTGGTAGATGAGGACATAACAATATTAGAATTTTTAGATGTAGGAGAGAATGAACAGATAATTATTTCTTCTGTTTGAGACTGAAGAGTTATTAGAAAAAAAGACTTCACTTTGCAGGTCATGTGGCAGATCTGAAAGATATATACCAAGCGGAAACTTTTGCAGCACTCTTACTAGAACACATCAGAATGCTTGGTAAATGCAAATGTAATAGTGAAAGAATATATTCATCAAAAAAATTCTGAGTTAATTGAAAAACTTTGTATTATGAAAACAGGATACAATTTCTGATCACCAAAAGTCTGACAAAACTTTCCTAATTTATCTGTACATGTGATTTTAAAATTTTTTTTGCTGTATTAAAAGTGCAACTTATCCTGCAAAGAGTGGTCAATGGAAAAAAATTTATTTCTCTCTGAGGGTTTAAAAAATCCTGCCTCACACAGATATGTAAGGTTCCCTGCCCTATAACATGATAGGAACCTTAAAGGAGACTGTCTGCCTAGAACCAAGCCTAATCAGTACCTAAGGATTTTGCTCAAACTTTTAAAAAAATTCATCTTTGAGCAGAGATCAAATTTCAGGCCTAGTGATGAGTGGTTTGGAAAGTTATAAGTTTGTGAAAACAAGGTCTATCATAAAAATGATTTTAACCATAATATACCACTCAATACTAATTAGTGGAAAATATTTAGATTAGCTATTGCATAGTTTCTGAGAGAAGAACCATCATTAGTTACATGTGATCAGTTGTCACTTCTGATTAGAGGCAACTATCATTATGCTAGATACGTATTCTCAGTGTGCAAATATGGTTTATATAAAGAAATATTATTTAACTATACGTCAGCAGATAAACATTTGAGATTAGAAATTTAATGAATGAAATATATGATTATTCTGTTACTTGGATCCTACCTTAAAATTTGTGCAGGTTTCCATAAGGTTATGACAAACAGAATTTTCAACAAGTTACTTTCTCCTTCTTTTGCATTCCCCAATGAAACAGAAGATTTATCAGACACAGAAAGACTTCTGTTAACAAATCAGTTGAAAAATCTGAATGAGATTCAACAAGCACAGACTCTTATTCTGGTAGAAGCAGGACAAAACATTGGTGAGTGGAAGTTAATCATTTAGAGTTCTAGTAAGCAGTTATGAGTTCTCTGAAGACTTTTGTGTCTTGCCCTAAGTGAAGCTAAAATTATATATCTTTCTTTCCCTCAAAACTTGAACTCCTGCCACTGACTACCTCATAATACTCCAGAGTGCAGAAGATGTAGAAACTGCTCTACTGTTGAAGATGACTCAAAAATTACAGACTAATGATTGAATTTAGGATATTCCAAAGCAAAATTTGAAATCTAGAGGAAAGAACCCCAGAATTAGTTTGTCTAAGATAAAATTCTACATGATTGCCTACCATAGAAACTATGAACTTCCTCCCTTTTTTATGTATATTGTGCCAAAGGGGTCTAAGTTCTTCACAGAATGGGGTCTCTGTTACAAATGTACTTTCCAAAACTGAAATAGGCCAAAACCAAGTGCACCCAGATTGGAATAAACAGAGTCGTCTACTATTGAGCTAATAATAGTGTAGTGTCATAAGATAAGATTGTTCCAGAGGTTGAAGATGATTCTTTCAAACTCCTTCCTATCGGGACTCCTTTAACAAGTAAGTCTAGGTGCTAGATCATATTGTAGTCAAACTATGTGCCCTTGTCATTCAAGTTCACCTTGTACCGCATCCGACGAAGTGGGGATTCACCCACAAAAGCTCATGCTCCAAAACGTCTGTTAGTCTATAAGGTGCCACAGGACTCTTTGCTGCTCTGATACTTGTACTGCATAATGATTTAAACATCAGGTTTGAAATATTTAGATTACAGATTCAAATGGCAGACTCATCCCTTCATCTATCTGAAGTTTGGATAAATTGAATTTTTATTGTTTACTGTGTGTACGTCTTCTACATAAGAATTTTTTAAAATAAAATGAGGTCCTGTATGCTTTGTGTAGCTATTAATGGTCTCATAGCACTTATCATAATACAGCTGAACACTCATAATCAAAATTGACTAGAAGTGAACAGCCTTTTATCTCCATTAACATGCATTATCAATTTTAGAGAAGACATAATTTTTAATAGTAGACACAGACACCAGTATGTGATTGAATAGGATCTTGGAGATAGAAATGAGCTTGGACGATGGAGTGACTTTATTAGCCACTGACCTTCACTAAAGCAGCATGGACTAAAGAATAGTGGTCACTATCAGATGATCCCATGAAGTCTGAAGATTGTTATTATTTGTATTATGTAATTCCCCAAATGTCCTGTCACAGGCAGGGCCGGCTCCAGGTACCAGCCGACCAAGCACGTGCTTGGGGCCGCTCCTTCTAAAGGGCAGCCAATCTTGGGGTGGGGAGGCAGCACTCCACTTTTTTTATTTTGTTTTGTTTCGGCGAGGCTGCGCTTAGGGTTTTTTCTTGGGTCGGTGGGGCAGCTCTCAGGAGTTTTTGTTTCGGTGGGGGGGCGCTGAGGGGGTGGGTTGTTTCGGCAGGGCTGCGCTCATGGTTTTTCTTGGTTTGGCTGGGCGGCGCTCAGGAGTCTTTGTTTCGGTGGGGTGGCGCTGGGAGATGGGTTGTTTCGGCGGGGCAGTGCTCAGGGGTTTTTGTTTTTGTTTCGGTGGGGTGGCACTCGGGGGGATTGTTTTTGACGGGGCGGCAATGGGGGGAGGGTTGTTTCAGCAGGGCAGCGCTGGTTTTTCTTTCTTTTTTTTCTGCCTGGGGGCTGCAAAAAAGTTAGAGCTGGCCCTAGTCACAGGGTGACTAGTCCCTTTAAGGGGAGATAGGGCCAGCTACAGCTATGCCATAATGAACTAGATGCTTCCCAGCCTGAGGGGATGGGAATAAGGACGGTCAGATGAAAGCATAATGGTCACATGCGCCTTATAAAAGGCTTGAGTGAGCTCAGTCTGATTGGAATCACTGGGAGTGGGCAGGCTCCTGTGGAAGGCCAGAGACTCCAGTGAAATCAGCCTGGGAGCTCAGTGCTCTATACCAGAGCAGGGGAGGAGACAAGGAATAGAGCCTAGTAGGAGCTGAGAGTGGCATTCCAGGGAAACTCCCTGAGGGGTCGAGTTCTCGATGCCAAAGTCAGAAATATTCTAAAAGGTAGCCTAAAAAGGGGCTAGGAACAGGTCCTAGAGGACAGGCTGAAGGGAATCCCTAAAGGGCTAAAGAACCTTTTAATTTGTTAGGACTTGGGCTTTTGCTAGCCGGCAAGGGGTTAAGTTTGTTTGTGAGATGGCAGGAAGGATAGGCCACTCTCCAGTACAGACCAGTGTGTGGAGAGCTCAGGAGACCCATCTCTGGAAAGGGAACTGGGGAAGGAATCACCAGTAGTATCACACTCAGCTAGCAAGACTACTTGGGGGGCAGTCATGCCTTCTGTCAGGTCACAATCAGACTGGAGTCCCTTTGTACTGAATGTTGTACAAGAAACCCTTAATTAAAAGGAGTCCCTTCCTAAAGAGCTAATAGTCCAAGGTCCAGATTCAGCAAAGTATGTAAGTATGTGCTAAGCATATGAATAGTCCTGTTGAAGTATTTGTGGCTATTTGTGCTTAAAGTTAAGCACGTGCTCAAGTGCTTTGTTGTATCACTGCCTAAAGTAAACTGGCATAACAAAGGAAGAGTTTGGGGTAGGTAGAATGAAAGTAACATTGACAGACAAAAGGGGCCATACAGAATTACTAATGCAACATTTGAATTTGAGTATTTCATATTTTTAAAGAGACAGATAACTAAGATGTTAATGATGTCAATAATCCTTGCTGGCCATCTGTCTGGCCATTATCAGAACCTAGACAAGACATAGCATTTAAGGCCATCAGATCCATCCAGTCTGACCTCCTGACCACACTTAGACTAGTGAGACAGAGTCAAAAAGTTGCCATGCTGATCCATTTCTGAAAGATCTCTTCCTGACTTGTCTTCTAATATTGGTCACATAGAAATTGTAGAACCTAAGTTCCTGAAATGGATCCAGCCTTTGGTTTGCCAAACACTCAAGTCACAGCATTGCTCAGCTAGTGCTGGTCAAAAATTTTGCATTGGAGTGATCTTCTGACAAAAAATGCCCTTTCGACAAAACCAAAATTTTCCACAAAAAAATTTCAGCTTTGCTGACAAATTTCAATTTTCAATCCAGGAAAATCGAAACAACAGTTTGCTGGCTGCCCATCTGGAAGGCGTTTGTCAATCTGTTTACCTGTCCTTTAGCTGTGCGGATGGACACGTCTAGATCTATTTCACATCTGACATTGACAAGAGCCTTCCAGGTGGGCAACCTGGAAGCCTAAAAATTAAGTTTCAGTTCTCCCCAAATTAATTTTTTGTGTAAATAACTCTCCATGAATATTTTGCGTTTTCGGTATTTTGCCCCAAACTTTAGTTAGCTGTGTGCCAAAATACGTACCACCACGGCAGGCTGTAAAGACCCTCCCTTTCCAAAGAAAGCATTACCCAAATATGGGTAGAAAATAAATTGGGAATTTAAAAAATATTGCCACAACTGCAGACTAGTTCTGTTCCTGCCATCCATCATACAGGAAAGTAGGGATCCAAATAAATTCAGTCAGTACCAATGAAGCTGGATGAATTAGTTCACACTAAGCTAGTACATTTTCGGAGAGAAATTAGGGAAAATCCAAGAAATAAAACCTCTTCCCTCTGTTGCACCTTCCTATTCCTATGCTACTCTGTAGCCCCAGTATAATTTAGATAGCTCTGAAAGCCTGTCTAAGTTACCTTTCTATGTGCCCTAGCTTTCCTTGGGCCACAGCACTGCTGGGAATCTCTACAGGTCTGTGTACTGCATCTCCATTTATGACATGCCTCTCCTGCCTTCACTCACCCCTGGCATGCCCATACACTGGGCTTGCAATGGGGTCTTTCCCAGTTTCTGAACTAGGGGAATCTTCCTCTGGCCAGATATGCAGAGCTTCTTTTTACCACTCTGTCCTTTTTACCCAGCCGGTGTAAAGGGGCTGAGTTGGGGTGAGGAGCTCACCTAAGAGCTCTTACTGTTACAGGTTTAATTGGGGAAAAAAAGGTTGTGGCATTCTTCCAGGCTCTGCCTACAAAATAAATGCTTACTACTTGAGATGCCATAATGAAAGCCACTCTCAGTATATTGTGCAGATGGTCAAAACAATCAAGTGTACTGGTTGGGCTCCATGAGATTTGTCCCCCTCCATGGGATCAGAATATACCTCTGGGTTGTGATGAGCTCCTTGGGCTTGGCTCCTCCTCTTTGGAGCTTAAATATGCCTTTCTCTTCAAGTGCTGATATATTTAAGATAGTTATTTTTATTGAAGATAAAATTTCAGTATTTTCAATATTAAATATCTCATCTGTCTATTTCTAGCGAAACTTGCTAGAAATTGTTTACATTCTTTCTTTATTGGATGGTATCTCAGAATAAATTTTTGTCTCTATGCAGGGAAGACAATAGATGACCTCTCAGACAATAGAAAAAGTTTGCTTGCAAATATAGCAGCAAATACAGAAGTTCTTCAACGTATGGTGGCTGTTGAAGCTGGCCAACCAGGCAGTAGCACTGGTAAATGCATTGTTTCTTCCTTTTACTCACTGTAGCACACAAGAAAAGTCACTGCTCTGTGCAGCTCACAATCCGGACACAGAGGTAGATGGAGGTTAGGGAAAATTAACTGAAACATCAATAGTTGACTTAATTCACTATAAACATAATAGAAATTTGTCTTTAGGAGGAATTTAAATGTGGACAGGTTAAATGCTTTAAGAATAAGCTCATGGAAGTCATACCACACAGAGGTGGCCATGTAGAAGAATACAGATTGTATGACAAACTGCAAACAGGGAAGAAAGGCTAGGAGCATTAGCAGAATACAGATTATTAGAAACAGCATGAACTTTGAAGGGAGAGAATAAGTAGGGAGGGTCAGAGTTGTGGAGAAGTTTGTGTGGGAACAAGGGGTAAAATTTTGCAAAGTGACTAAGTCACTCAGGATCATAAATCCCATTCAAAGTAGGCTTAGGCTCCTAAATGACCCAGGCACTTTTGAAAATGGGACCCTAAGTCACTTAGGCATTTTTAAAAATTGTACTTGAAACTTAAATTTGATGTGATAGAAGATAGGAATCAAGTAGAGTAATTCAAATGGGGGAAGAGGACTAGCGGAGGCATCTACATGATCAAATCAATGGGCAAGGAAAATGAATTTAGAAACTGCATTTTGTATAGACTGAAGGGAAGCATTGTGTGTGTTTGGGTGATGAGAGAGTGGTGAGTGGCAATAGAAATTTGGCTGTGGGTGGGATAGAAAAGGACAGATCTTGGAGATGTTGCGAAAGAAAAGAAAGCAGAATTTGGATATGATCTGGATGTGTGGGGCAAGGTAGAGGGAGGAATGAAAAATAGCTATGAGATTGTGAGCCTGGGTGACAAGAAGCATTACTGACAATATCACAATCCTAGACAAGTGAGGGTATAGAGTGTATGGGAAGTATGTCTATTTTGCCCAAGTTTAGTTTAGATCATCTGTTCTCAAACTGTGGGTTGAGACCCCAAAGTGGGCCATGACCCTGTTTTAATAGGGTTGCCAGAGCTGGCGTTAGACTGGCTGGGGCCTGGGACCAAAGCCTGAGCCCCACTGAGGCTGTCAGCCCTGAGTGGCCTGGCTCAAATTACAGGCCCCCACCTGGGGCTGAAGCCCTAGGGCTCTGGCTTTGTGCCTGGGGCAGTGGGGCTTGGGTGGGCTCAGGCTTCAGTCCCCGCTTCTGGGATCATGTAGTAATTTTTGTTGTCAGAAGGGGGTCACAGTGTAATGACGTTTGAGAATCCCTGGTTTAGATGATGACAAAACCACCAAAGGAAGTTGAGAGACTGAGTTATGTGATAGGATAGGAGGAACCAATTTAGTGGCACAGTGGTTGAATTTGAGAGACATCAGCATAGAGTTTATAGCCTAAAATGGACTAGTTGATGAGATTGCCCAGAGACAGGGTGCAAACTGAGAAGAGGGAGCTGGGAGAGAATAGAAGGGCCTACCAAAAGATATACCGATAGAAAAGAGAGTTAGGAGGAGAACCAGAAGAGGACAGTATCTCAAAAGCTTGGTGTGTATATATCATCAAGAAGGAGAAGATGATCAACAGTATAAAAATGGTACAGTTAAGAAGGATGAAGATGTAGGAGGTGAAATATGATGAAATTCTTCATACATTGAGGACTTCAGTCATCTTCAGTGGTATGTACAGAGTTGATCTATACCTTTACTCAGCTAAAACTCAGTAGCAGTTCTCCATGGCTATGTGGAGAGAGATTGAGCCATATTCAATAGGAGTTTTGCCTGAGTAGGAAGTGCAGAATTAGGCATTTATAACAAAGATCCAATCAGCAAAATGAAGTGTTTACATGAGTCTCTAAGGGGAGAATTCTAAACAAATAAGGAATTGAAGGCAACACCTCTTTTGTTTCCCCTATGGGGAAGTGACCATATGCTAAAAGAAAGTGCTGTCCTCACATTGAATAAGGATGTTGTAGGCAGTAGGTTGCTGCTGTGTATTCTTTAAAGGAAACATGTTTGTTTTAAATGGTTGACATCATTTAATTATTAAACATTTTCAATGTCAGAACCATGATGGTCCAAATATGCTTCACCAGTCTACTTCTGGTCAATGTTTGCCATAGCAGAACACTATTATAATAAAAAGGTAAAAGTTTCGGCAGGCAGGAAACTGTTTCCTTTATTTGTCAAGATATATTTAGAGAATTCTTAATACACATACTTTTTTACCTTATAGACCACTATAGTTTGTAGAATTTTTTTCTGTAATCTAAATGATCTTTTTAGACAATTTTGGGCGCCTATTGTACCTTAAATATAGTTACCGTATTTATTACAGAAATGCAAAAGCCACTTTTCAATGTTGATTATCTTGACTATTTCATGTTTCCAGGAAAGCCTATGAAATGTTTTTGCTATTTAATGCATTAAAATGTTCCTCTTTCTGTAGAGAGCAAAGAATATGACCCAAGAGAGCAAAGAAGGATGATGGCTGCAAGTCTCAAAGCAAATCTACATGACCTGCAGCAAGCACAAGCTCTTGCAGCAGGCCAAGTAGGAAAATACAGATCTGATGGTGAATAATGACTTAATAGCCTATATGTACTATTAGCAAAAAATGACAAGTTCTTTAGGAATTCCATGAAATTTCATTAATTTGTGAACCAAAAATATAAATGATCTTTCTTCCACCTATGGGGGTTTCTCATTCTGCTTTTATGTACTCAATGGAGAAGAGATCCATATGGCAGTTGGTTGTAAAGGTGGCTATGGGAATAAATTAGTACATTACTTATTCATGTAGAGTGAATGAGGAGGATGTTTTCTAGGTAATCTGAACATTGTGGAAGAGAATGTGCTTCAAGATTGTATTGTCCTATCCAGAGGCTTGTGCAGAGCTGGAAAAGAATCTGGAAGCTGCCCCAAATCCCTCCCTACCCCTGGCTGACAGGTCTCAAAATGTAATTATATAGGGGAAATCATCACAGAATGGGTGTGGAATTGTATTATGGATTGGTAGACTATTTAGGATATGTCTAAACTGCAGTTAGAGGTGTAATTGCAGCATGTATAGATAACTAAGCAAGCTTTAGCTAGCATGTACAAATAGCTGTGAAGCCACAACTGGAAGGACTTCAGTGTGCTGTCAAGTACTATACAAGTAAGTACCAAGGGTCCTAGGTGGACTTGTATAGCTTGCACTGAATCCCATACTTCACTGCTAGTGATACTGGTGCTAGTTAGATTAAAGCTAGTTTAGATTTGTCTACATGTGCTGTAATCACATCTCTGATTGCAGAGTAGACATACCCTTAGATCAGTTATTGTTAATATACAGTGAACACTTTTTTCAGTTTAATAGTCTTATTTCACGTCATTCAGATTGAAAAGGAAACATTTAAATTCACTCTCTATTGATGATTCAACTGTTCCACCTTTATAGAGAAAGATATAAATAAACTATCAGAGAAGAGAAGATTTCTGCTTACCAGTCTGAAATCAAATATGAAAGATCTGCAACAAGCAGAGGCGCTTGCTGCTAGCCAACCAAGCAGTATGAATGGTAAGTAGAGAGTTATGGCTCGATGCTACTTCTTTACCTGAATAAAACTCTATAGTAGCTTTGGATTCACTGAGCCATGCTCAGGCATTTTGCCTGAGTTATGATACACAATTAGGCCTTTATTAACATTAAGATCTATTAATCAAGAATTAGTTCTGGGAGTTCTCCATCTGAATAATACTTATAAATTGCTAAGAGATTTCAAGGCAACATCTGTGTTATTTTCCATATGTAGTAGGGAGCATGTATTAAAGGAAAGTGCTGCTCTCATGTTGGCAAAAATGATCATACATAGCTTGTTTGCCATTCTGAATGCTTGAAGTGAAAGCAGGTTTGTTCTAAGTACTTGTCGTCATTTAGTTGATAAGCATTTCTGACCATTCCAATATGCTCTACCAGTCCACTACTGCCCATTGTCTGCCTTCACAAGAGGCTGTTATACTATAAAGGTAAAAACGTAAGCAGACGGGAAAAAATTTTTAGTTTTTCGAGAAATTTAGAACATTCTTTAAACATAAACAGTATTTTTACCTGATGGTTTCTGTGAAGTGGTTTAATTGTATAATCTGATCTTTCTGATCTTTATAATTTTTCTAGATGTTTTTCTGTCACTGTTGTAGAAAATGTATTTAGCAGAGTTATTAGAAAAATTGAAAAGCATTTTTTTTTGTTAAATATCTTGTCTATTTCATGTTAGAGAACATGTATCAAATGTTTAAATACCATTTTTCTAGTGTAGTGGTTTTCAACCTTTTTTCATTTGTGGACCCCTAAAAATTTTGAATGGAGGTGCAGACCCCTTTGAAAATCTTAGACATAGTCTGCGGACCCTAGGGTGACCAGATAGCAAGTGTAAAAAATCGGGACACTTCTTTTTCCAGAGGGGTGGGGTGGGGTGGGGAAGGGGAATAATTGCCTATATAAGATAAAGCCTCTAATATTCGGACCTTTGGTCACCCTAAGCCCAGGGCTCCCTAACACAGCTCAGATGACTCAAGTCCCACTAACCCTGCGCTTAAACTGTGGTACAGACTCACCCAAAGTGGCCACTGACTCTCCCACCTGACTTTATAACCACCCCTACCCCTGCTGCGGGAGATAGCTGGGGGGGCACACATGGGAAACTGCCCTACATCAAGGCACCACCCACCTCAGCTCTCTGCAACGGACCCCTTGGTGCCCTCCCCGCCTCTGGCCACTGCAGGCTGCAATCACCAGCCAAATGCCCTCATTGGGTCACAGCTGCTGGCCCAGGCAAGGTGGCATGGTGGGGGCCGGGGAGCTATTTACCCCGCTGGCATGCGCGGTGCCTGGCACTGAATGGAGCCCATGCGCCACATGGAGCTGTCCGTGCGGTGAGTGGGGAGTGGAGCTACACGGTCTGTGGGGCGGGGTGGTGTTGGGGTCCCCTCCAGATGCCCAGACCCAGGCAGCGGCAGCTTCCCCAGTGGCACTGCACAGCTGCTTCGAGGCGGGCTTCTCCCCCACCTCGCAGCTGCCCCAGCTCGCTGTGCTTCCCAGGATGGTGGGAGCCCAGGATGGCACCCTCCAGCGCTCTGTGCCACGCATGGGGCCCCAACCCTAAGAGCCAGAGGGACCTGCCAGGGGGTGAGGTTGGGAGTGCTGGTGGTGATTACCTGGAGCGGCTCCCAGAAAGCATCTGGCAGGTCCTTCTGGCTCCTAGGGTTGGATCAGGTGGGTGGGTAGGTGGAGGGCTCTCTGCCTGCTGCCGGTGCCTGCAAGCCCCACCCCCACAGCTCTGATTGGGCAGGAGGGAGCCCGTGCAGCATGCGGAGACCACCTCTGAAAAAATTCTCTATGCCTTTGTGCCTAGGGGCTACCAGCACTGCAGGCTTCTGCTGACAGGCAGGCAGGCGCGCCACCAGGAGCTGCCCCAGGAAGTGCCGCCACGCCAGCCCCTGGACTTTGGCGGTGATGGGGAGCAGTCCCCGATATTGGGACAAAGGGCATCCTGACCAACGTGTGGTCGGGACGTGAGACAAATATGTTAAAACTGGGACTGTCCCAATAATATCGGGATGTCTGGTCACCCTAACGGACTCCCAGAGAACCGCAGACCACAGGTTGAAAACCAGTGTTTTATGATAATGACACCCTTTTGCAGACCCCCTAGACATCGTCTACAGATCCCCAGGGGTCCGTGGACCACAGATTGAAAGCCACTGTTCTAGTGAACATACTAAAAGCTTTCTGATTTCTGTAGAGAAAAAAGTATATGAGATAACTGAACAAAGAAAGATGTTGACTTCAAGTTTAGAAGCAAATCTACAAGATCTGCAACAAGCCCAAGCTCTTGCAGCAGGCCAAGTAGTAAAATGCAGACCTGATGGTGATGGCGAGTGCAGAATTGATAACTTACATGTACAGTCAGAAAAATTGAGTTCTTCTGGAGATTCCTTTTTATGCTAATGATGAAATTCTTAAAAGAAGAATATAAATTAATTACTTTTTTATCCACTTATAAGGCTTTTAAGTCTGTCGTTTGGATACTTTATGTAAACTGGCAAGAGGCTCAACAATTTCCCATTTAAAAGAAGCAGTCCACATATGAGATGATTTACTAGTGTCTGAACTGAATATGGACTATGGAAAGAATCTCGCAGAAGATTAAAAATTGACTGCCTCCTCAGCAACTAACTCCTCAATAGTTTTCCCAAAAGTAGATTTCCCCCCAGAAAAAGACCCTTGACAAAACATTCCAAGCATGGTCCCTGAAGTTAGGCCGTAAATCCATGTTTGGTCCCTAAATGAGTGGCCTGATTTTTCAGAGATACCCAGCTCTGATTCAAGTCAATTGAAGTGGATAGCTCAAGGGACCTGTTTTTTATGGTTCACTTTTGGAGACTGATGGAAACACTGAGTTCTTCTTTGTGTGGCTTCTGTATATTCCCACTCTGGGGGTGCACCGGCTGCTCAGTTCTGATGGAACTTTCTTATAGCAGTCCTGTTGGAGCATTCTCATGCACCCTTTTTCCCTTCCCCTCACTGTTTCTCAATATTCTGAAGGCAAGGCTATAAAAAGGGGCATGGCACTCCAGCAACCTCAGTACTTTTGAACTCAATTGGAAATATACCAGGAGCCTCCTTCAGTCAATCTGATCCAGCTTCAGGATATGTCTACACTATGAAATTAGGTTGAATTTATAGAAGTCGATTTTTAGGAAGCAATTTTATATAGTCAATTATGTGTGCCCCCACTAAGCACATTAAGTCAGCGGAGTGCATCCACGGTACCATGGCTAGCTCAACTTTCAGAGCATTGCATTGTGGATAGCTGTCCCACAGTCTTTGCTGCCCATTGGAATTCTGGGTTGAGCACCCAATGCCTGATGGGGCAAAAACATTGTCGCGGGTGGTTATGGGTACATGTTGTCAGTCGCCCTTCCCTCCGTGAAATCAATGGCAGACAATCATTTCACTCCTTTTTTCCATGCAGACACCATACTACGGCAAGCATGCAGCCCTCTCAGCTCACCAGTACTGCCGCTGTTGTGTCTTGGGTGCTGCTGTCAGCAGACGGTGCGGTGGGACTGCTAACCATTGTCATACACTGCTTCCACTGCAACTCTGCTCTCCTGCGCTTGTCTCGATAGTGAATTTCTCCATGTTGTCTGTCCTGGAGTCCCGCGTATATGTGTACTTTCTCGGGAAAAGTGTGTGGTGCTAACCATCCTCCACCACTTCCACTGCACTCTGTTTTCCTGCTCTCCTGGTGCCATGAATACACCTCACAGGTCCTCTTGTCATTTTGTATAAATATATATATTCTCATGGCATCCGTCGTCATCTACCGCTTCCGCTGCTACTCTGCTCTCCTGAAGACGCCATGCCACGGCAAGCATGGAGCCCGCTCAGCTCACCACTGCTGTTGTGAGCATTGTAAACACCTTGCGCATTATCCTGCAGTATGTGCAGAACCTGCAAAAGCAGGCAAGAAGGCCATGACAACGCGATCACGATAGTGATGAGGACATGGACGCAGACATCTATCAAAGCATGGGCCCTGGCAATTTGGACATCATGGTGGCAGGTTCCTGCCATGGAACACCGATTCTGGGCCCGGAAAACAAGCACAGGCTTGTGGGACTGCATAGTGTTGCGAGTCTGGGATGATTCCTAGTGGCTGCAAAACGTTTGCATGCATGAAGGCACTTTCATGGAACTTTGTGACTTGCTTTCCCCTGCCCTGAAGTTCAAGAATACCAAGATGAGAGCAGCCCTCACAGTTGAGAAGTGAGTGGCAATAGCCCTCTGGAAGCTTGCAATGCCAGACAAGAATCAATTTGGAGTGGGTAAATCTACTGTGGGGGCTGCTGTGATCCAAGTAGCCAATGCAATCACTGACGTTCTGCTATCAAGGGTAGTGACTCTGGGAAATGTGTAGGTCATAGTGGATGGCTTTGCTGCAATGGGTTTCCCTAACTGTGGTGGGGTGATCAATGGAACTCATATCCCTATCTTGGGACTGGACCACTTTGGCAGCCAATACGTAAACTGCAAGGGGTACTTTTCAATGGTGCTGCGAGCACCAGTGGATCACAAGGGATGTGTCACCGACATCAAAGTGAGATGGCTGAGAAAGTTGCATGACGCTCGCATCTTCAGGAACTCTGGTCTGTTTGAACAGCTGCAGAAGGAACTTACTTCCCAGACCAGAAAATGACCATTGGGGATGTTGAAATGCCTATAGTTATCCTTGGGGACCCAGCTTACCCCTTAATTCCTTGGCTCATGAAGCCATACACAGGCATCCTTGACAGTAGTTAGGAGCTGTTCAATTATAGGCTGAGCAAGTGCAGAATGGTGGTAGAATGTGCACTGGATGTTTAAAATCTTGCTGGCACAATTTACTGACTAGGTTAGACCTCAGCGAAACCAATATTCCAATAGTTATTACTGCTTGCTGTGCGCTCCACAATATCTCTGAGAGTAAGGGGGAGATGTTTATGGTGGGGTGGGAGGTTGAGGCAAATTGCCTGGTGGCTGATTACGCACAGCCAGACACCAGGGCTATTAGAAGAGTACAACTGGGCACCCTGCACATCAGAGAAGCTTTGAAAAACCGTTTAATGACTAGCCAGACTACGGTGTAACTGTTCTTTTTGTTTCTCCTTTATGAAAACCCTCACCATTGGTTCACTCTACTTCCCTGTAAGCCAACTGATCTCCCCGCTTCGATCTCCGCTTTCAGAGGCAATAAAGTCATTATTGTTTCAGAATCATGCATTCTTTATTAATTCATCACACAAATGGGGGAAACTCACAAGGTAGCTTAGGAGGGATGGGTGAGGAGGGAAGCACTGGGTGAGGAGGAGGAAGGACAAGGCCACACTACAGTTCAAAACTTATTGAATGCCAGCCTTCTGTTGCTTGGGCAATCCTCTGGGGTGGAGTGACTGGGTGCCCATAGCCTCCCCCCACTCCCCCACATTCTTGGGCTTCTGGATGAGGAGAATATGGAACTTGGGGAGGAGGGCAGGCGGTTATACAGGGGCTGCAGTGGTGGTCTGTGCTCCTGCTGCCTTTCCTGCAGCTCCACTAGATGCCTGAGCATGTCAGTTTGCTCCCCCATTAGCCTCATTGCATCCTGTCTCCTCTCAGCATGCTCCTCACACCTCTCATCACATTCATTTAACGCTTTCCTGGGCTCTGCCATTGTTTGCCTCCATGCATTCTGCTGAGCTCTTTCAGTGCGAGAGGACTGCATGAGCTCTGAGGACATGTCATCACAAGTGCGGTTTTTTCGCCTTCTAATCTGTGCTAGCCTCTGGGACTGAGATGATGGGGGAGCGTAGAAACATTTGTAGCTGCAGGAGGAAAAAGGAAGAGTAGTATTTTAAAAGATACATTTTAGAGAACAAAGGGAAGACTGTTTCACACTGAATCAAGTGATTCACATTACATAGCACATGTGCTTTTGGTACAAGGTTGCATTTTGCCTCTTATATTGAGTGCCTGCCAGTTTGATGTGAGACATCACACACGCTCAACTGGGCAACAGAATTTGGCTTGCAGGCAGACATGGTAAGGCAAAGAGTTTACGCTTCTTTAACCTTCATAACATGTGGGAACGATTTCAAACAGCAGCACCCTCCTTTCCCATACCAAGCAAAGCCCGTTGGGTTGGCCATTTAAAAGGAAGGACTGCGGTTTTAGGGTGAAGGTGCAGCACAATCCAACCCCACCCCCAGCACCCAATTCTCTGGGATGATCGCTTCACCCCCCACCCACCCTCCCACCACCACCGTGTGACTAGTATCAGGGAAGATCCCTGTCAGCCAAATACGAACAGCTCAGCATGAACAGGCCTCCTGCCACTGCGTGGCTAGCAGTGGGGATGATTTCTTTTCAGCCAAAGGCAAACAACCCAGCAGAAACAGGCACCTCTGAATGTTCCCTTAAACAAATTTCCCATATTTCAACCAGGTGACCATGAATGATATCACTGTCTTGAGGCTAATACACAGAGAGAAAGAACAGATGTTGCTTGAATGCCACCAAAGCCTGGGGCCATTCACTGCAATGTTTTGTTCTGCAATGATTCCAGGCTACTTGCTACCGGCTTGGCGTGGTAAAGTGTCCTACCATGGAGGACAGAATAAGGCTGCCCTCCCCAGAAACCTTTTGCAAAGGCTTTTAGAGTATCTCCTGGAGAGCTTCATGGAGATGTCCCGTGAGGATTTCTGCTCCATCCCCAGATATGGTAACAGACTTTTCCAGTAGCTATACTGGCTGCGAATGCATGCCAAGTCTTCAGGGCAAATTAATCATTAAACATGCTTGCTTTTAAATCCTGTATTATATTTACAAAGGTACACTCACCAGAGGTGCCTTCTCTGGCTTGGTGGTCCGGAAGCCCGCCTTGGGAGGGTGTTGGCTTCAGGGTGATGTACAGTTCCTGGCTGCCAGGGAGAAGGGATTCTCTGCTTGCCTGCTGTGTGCTATCCTCAACCTCCTCCTCCTTCTCATCTTTCTCATCCACAAAATCCTCATCTCTGTTGCATGAGACTCCCTCCTTGCAGGTGTCCACGGACAGTGGTGGGGTAGTGGTAGGTTCCCCTCACCCCCAGAATTGCATGCAGCTCATCATAGAAGCAGCATGTATGGGGCTCTGATGTGGAGTGACCGTTTGCATCCTTTGGTTTTTGGTAGACTTGCCTCAGCTCCTTAACTTTCACACGGCACTGCTGTCTGTCCCTGTTGTAGCCTCTGTCCATCATGCCCTTGGAGATATTGGCAAATATATTGGCATTTCATCTTTTGGAACAGAGTTCTGCTTGCATGGATTCTTCCCCCCATACAGTGATCAGATCCAGTACCTCCCATTCGGTCCATGCTGGAGCTCTTTTGCAATTCTAGATTGCATGATTACCTGTGCTGATGAGCTCTGCATGGTCACCTGTGCTCATCAGCTCGCCATGCTGGCCAAACAGGAAATTAAATTCAAAAGTTCCTGGGGTTTTTCTTGTGTACCTGACCAATGCATCTGAGTTGAGAGTGCTGTCCAGAGAGGTCACAATGGAGCACTCTAGGATAGCTCCCAGAGGCCAGTACTGTTGAATTGTATCCACACTACCCCAAATTCAACCCAGCGAGGTCGATTTTAGTGCTAAACCCTTTGGCGGGGAGGAGTACACAAGTTGATTTTCAGAGCCATTTAAGTCAACAAAACAGGCTTGGTTGTGTGGACAGGTGCACGGTTAAATTGACCTAGCGCTGCTAAATTTGACCTCATGACAGATCTGAAAGAAAAAAGGCCAGGATTTACTAAGTGTGCATCTTGTCTTTCTGTATTCTCTGCTTCTTCTTCAAGTACTTGTTGCATATATATTCCATTTTGGGTATGTGCACTCACAACGCACTTGAGCAGGAGACTTTTGGTAAGCAGTTCAGATTGGCATGTGCCTTGACTGCTCTTGTGCCTCCAAGCAAAGGCATAAAGGGTGGGCCACCCCAACTCCCTCTCAGTTTCTTCTCACCACTCAGGGCTACAATTTGGAGCTTGCTGTCCCACCTTGCAGGTCACTGTTCTCCTCCAAGTGATTGTGCACATATATATTCCACAGCAGGTGTATACGCACCCAATGCATTAGAGTCAAAGACTTTTCGCAGCAGTACTATGAGGGGGGTGGGTATGCATAAAAAGGGCATCTGCTGCCTCCTTCTCAGTTCTTTCTCATCACCTGTGACAAGAACTGTCTGTAGCATTTGCTTTGGTTAGCAAGCATCATAAAGCTTTAGTGAATATAGTTATATGTGGTGTTGTAGCCTTTTCGGTCACAGGATATTGGAGAGATTTCCACTACAACTGCAACAACCACCCCCGTCCATTAAACTCTCTCCACACAAGCATCTACTTCCTGGACACCACAATCAGCTTCAACAATGGAACCAAATAGGCAACTAATACAAGAAACTCACGGATCACCACACCTACCTTCATACATCCAGTTACCTAAATACATAACAAAATCTGTCATCTACAGTCAGTCACTCACATACCACAGAATATGCTCTGAGGAGGAAGTCCAGAATATACACCTTAACACACTCAAAACTGCCTCCTCCAAACAAGGACACTCACCAGAGAAGCAGACGGCATAATGGAATGGGCCACACAAATACCGCAAAGAGAACCTGCTTCAGTACAGAAATAAACCCCCCTCTGACAACACCTCAGTAGTTGTCATGTATCACCCCACCAGGATACACCAACTCAAAGCGGCACCTAGAACAACAGATGCAAAACCTGCAGACATATTTCCACTGCTACAATGATCAACACCCCCCATGACACAATTTGCAAGATCCCTGGGTCCTACACATGCCTACCACAATATGTGGTGTACCTCTTCCAGTACACTAAATGCCCTAATAGCAACTTTGTGAGTGAAGCAAGGCAATCACTATGGTCTCAAATGAACTCACACAGGAAAATTATAAAAGACAAAAACCCTACATTACCTGTGGGTGAACACTTTTCAAAAAGCAATCACTGTATATCTGACCTATCAATCCTCATCTTCAAAGGAAACCTTGAAAGCCCAACACTTCCAGCCCCAAAGCTCAAATTCATAACTTTGCTAGACACTGAAAATCACAGACTGAATAGAGTCAATGGATTTATGGCTTGTTACAACACTCTATAACCCACTAACAACCTCTCCATCAACTTCCCCCACTCCTTCCTTCCTATGATTGGAGGGGTGTTAACAGGCCACTTTACCTTGTATGGTTCTTTGAAATATCTGTTAACCACTTATTCTAAACAATCTGTTTCATCTTGTATTTAGCTGTGACTCTCTAAGTAAGTTTCCCAGACCTGAAGAAGAGCTCTGTGTAAGCTCAAAAGCTTGTCTCTCTCAACAACAGAAGTTGGTCCAGTAAAAGATATTACCTCACCCACCTTGTTTCTCTAATATAGTTAGACATATTCAGTAGTAGTTTAGCTAGTTATAGTTTAGTAGTTCTCTGGAGGATTTTAGTATGAAAAAATCCCCAAGTTTTAAGCAGTGTACCACATACAGGGATGTTATCTCTGTCAGATAGGCACAAAACCCTCTTGTTGAGGACCACATGAAGGCCAAATGCTTCATTTGTACCTTCTTCCCCATCAGGAGTAACAACAGGGATTTTCATCTTAAAGTTCACTTCATGCAAGAGGTGATTTGCCCTGTGTTGGCATTTAGCCCCATCCATGAGGCAGGGGACTCAGAATTGACCAGGAGTGTCCCTCCAGCTGTTTCTGATTCCAACCATGAGTCTGGTGGCAAATGTCATGCTTTGTCTTCACTGTCAGCCTTATTAAAGCGCTCCAGGCATGTTGATGCTGACAGGTGCACAAAGTGTTGGATTTCTTACAGAAAGTCCTCTGATAAAAGGTGTGAGATTTCACAAATCCAATGCTCATTGGTCTCATCTGAGGCAACACTGGCTCCGGGTCCTTCAGGGCTGTCAAGACGAGTATCTTCACTCAGGCTGGGTCCTTCTTCCTCCTTTCAGCCAATTCAATGTACTCATTCCACTGGGACTATCAGCACCAATACCCTTACCTGAGGTGCCCTCTACTCATAGAGTCATAGACTTTCAGGTCAGAAGGGACCATTATGATCATCTAGTCTGACCTCCTGCACAATGCAGGCCACAGAATCCTACCCGTCCACTTCTATAACAAACCCCTAACCTATGCCTGAGTTATTGAAGTTCTCAAATTGTGGTTTGAAGACCTCAAGCTGCAGAAATACTCCAGCAAGCGACCCGTGCCCCATGCTGCAGGGGAAGGCAAAACACTTTAGGGCCTCTGCCCTTCTACCTTGGAGGAAAATTCCTTCTCAACCCAAATATGGCGATCAGTTAAACCCTGAGCATGTGGGCAAAACTCACCAGCCAGCACCCAGGAAAGAATTTTCTGTAGTAACTCAGATCCCATCCCACCTAACATCCCATCCCCAGACCACTGGGCATACTTACCTGCTGATAATCAAAGATCAGTTGCCAAATTAATTGCCAAAATTAGGCTATCTCATCATACCATCCCCTCCATAAACTTATCAAGCTAGTCTTAAGCCAGATATGTCTTTTGACCCATTACCCCCTTGGAAGGCTGTTCCAGAATTCACTCTCTAATGGTTAGAAACCTTCATCCAATTCAAGTCTAAACTTCCTAGAGTCCATTTGTATCCATTGTTCTTGTGTCGACATTGGTACTAAGCTTAAATAATTCCTCTCCCTCCCTAATATTTATCCCTCTGATATATTTATAAAGAGCAATCATATCCCCCCTCAACCTTCTTTTAGTTAGGCTAAACAAGCCAAGCTCTTTGAGTCTCCTTTTGTAAGACAGGTTTTCCATTCCTCAGATCATCCTAGTAGCCCGTCTCTGAACCTGTTCCAGTTTAAATTTATCCTTCTTAAACATGGGAGACCAGAACTGCACACAGTATTCCAGATGAGGTCTCACCAGTGCCTTGTATAATGGTACGAACACCACCTTCTCTTTGCTGTAAATACCTCGCCTGATGCATCCTAAAACTGCATTAGCTTTTTTAATGGCCATATCACATTGATGACTCCACTAGCCTTCTTTTTGGCAACATATCTTATTTGCCTTTCCCTACTGAGCTCTCCTTTGCTGCAGCTGACATCAGTGTCCTCAGCTCCATTGATGCATCTGGCGCCATGAATGTGCCTGGTACTGTCAATGCATTCAGGGGCATCGGCACTTTCAGTTCTATCTCATATAGCATCAGCTTTTTTACCTATTATAACAGCACTTCATCCTAACCACTTTGTCCTGACCACCCCGATCCTCATTTTCCTTGGAGCCCAATGTATCTTCTATACCCAGACCATCTAGAATCCCAGTGGGGACTGCTCCTGCCTATTCTGAAAAGTTTTACATTTCTTCTTTGGACTCTGAAATGGAGGAACCCATTTTACCTCCAGTTGATTTTAGATCTGTTCTAAATTTATAGCTGTTCTACCATTATGAGACTTAAAGTCCAGGACTGGTTTTCCTATAGGGAAGCTACAGCATGGGATCTCCGACCGTGGGTGGCTCACACCATGCAGTCCCTTCATAGCCTTGTTGGTCTTGGGCTGCTCTGAGAGCTTGGAGACCTCCATCATGATCACTTTTAAGAGGAAGTCTTCTCCTCCAGTGCAAGAAACTTCTACCCAGGGTCCTACTACTATCTCTATGCTGGACCCCACGGAGGAGGGGGAATTAGATGTGCCCTCAAATATTTATTCATCTTCATCATATGAAGCTGTTACTCCAGAGTCAACATCTCCCTTCACATAGCACTTCAAAGTTTTTCAGGATCTCATATGGAGGTTGGCCACTTCTCTAGATATATGGGCAGAGCCTGTGCAAGAGAACCCTCACACGCTCCTTGATATTTTACAGACTCCTGTTCCAGGAAGGACTCCTGCTCCAGGAAGGACTCCTGCTCCTGCCCTTTGTATCAATGAAGCATTACTGGAGCCAGTAAAAACCCTCTGGTAGACCCCAGCCTCCATACTTCCTACAGCCAAGTGAGTGGAAAGGCCAACATCAAGTCCCTCAACAAGATTTTGACTGTTTCTTTACTCATCCTATTCCTAGATTTTGGTGGTCAGAGATGCTAAGGAGCAGTCTAGTCCTGTCCTCAATTCATTCCCCAAAATAAGGAATTTAAGAGGCTTAATTTATACAGCCAAAAGATTTATTTCACTGCCACTCTTCAAATGAGAGTTGTTAATTACCAAACTTTTTTTATCAAAATATAATTTTATTAATTTCTCTGAAATTTCAAAATTTGATGCCAAATTGTCAGATGTCCAATAAAGATCAGTTTTTGGCTTTGGTTTCTGAAGGACACCTTACAGCTCAAACATCTCTTCAGGCAGCAATAGACACCACTGATATGGCCTCACATTCCATAGCCACTGCAATGGCCATGAAGCGCTTTTCCTGTCTGCAGACTTCTGACGTTCCAAAGGAGCTGCAGAACACAACAGAAGATTTAACTTTGAGGGGTCTAAATTGTTTTCTATCAAAACAGATGACACTATGCACTTACTGAAGGACTACTGTACAATGCTTCATTCGCTAGGAGTTTGTATTCCATTTACACAAGGGTAACAGTTTAGGCCTCAATCTTACTCCAGGCCCTCTCTCCAACAGAGGTCGCAGTATTTTTCCTAGAGAAGCTCAAGACCTCCTTGATGTTGCCAGCTGTCTTCATCAAACAAAAGACCTTCTTACTATACAGCTGCAACCTCCAAACAATCATTTTGACTTTTTGATCAAGAAGAGCACACTAACTGTATTTTGTCCCATGGATTATGCCAGTCCTCTTTGACTGTGCTTGAGAAGACATTACATCAGACAAGTTGGTGCTCAGCACAGTAAAAGAAGGATATGTTATCCAATTTGTTTCCATCCCTTTTCCCAGCCCACTTTCCCCATCCCTTTTCAAGGATCCTTCTCATGAGACTATTACTTCAAGAAGCATGGTCTCTTCTAGATTTGGGAGCAATACAAAATTACCAGTACAGAGGGAAAGGTTTCTATTCCCAGTACTTCTTGGCTCCAAAGAAATCTGGTAGTCTTAACTCCATTCTAGATCTAAGTAAGCTAAACTATTTCATCAAGAAAATCAAGTTCAGGATGGTCACCCTCACTTCTGTTTCCATTCCCTGGAGGCTGGAGATTGGTATGCTAACTTGATTTACAGGGTGCATACTTCCACATGGCACTACATCCCTGTCACAGGAAGTACCTTTAATCTGTCACAGGCAACAACCAATACCATACACAGTGCTTCACTTCGGGCTGTCATCAGACCCAAGGATCCTCACCAATTGTATGGCATAGGTGGCAGTCTACCTACATCCTTTGGGCATCCAATATTTCCTTACCTGGACCAATGGCTGATTCATAGAATATCAAGCAACCAGGTCCAAAACAGCACCCTCATCAACTGGACTGGGCCTAGGCCTGCAACTAAATTTGGACAAGTCACAGTTACAACCAACAAATAGAATCATAGAACTGGAAGGGACCTCGAGAGGTCATCTAATCCAGTCCCCTGAACTTGTGTCAGGACTAAGTATTATCTAGACCATTCCTGACAGGTGTTTATCTAATCTGCTCTTAAAAATCTCCAATGATGGAGATTCCACAACCTCCCTAGGCAATGTATTCCAGTGCGTAACCACCATGAAAGTTGGAAAGTTTTTCCTAATGTCCAACCTAAACCTCCCTTGCTGCAATTTAAACCCATTGCTTCTTGTCCTATCCTTACAGGCTAAGAAAAACAATTTTTCTTCCTTCTCCTTGGAACAACCTTTTATGTACTTACAAACTGTTATCGTGTCCCCTCTCAGTCTTCTCTCTTCTAGACTAAACAAACCCAATTTTTTCAATCTTCCCTCATAGGTCATGTTTTCTAGACCTTTAATCATTTTTGCCTCTCTTCTCTCAACTCTCTCCAATTTGTCCACATCCTTCCTTAAATGTGGTGCTCAGAAATGGACACAATATTCCAGTTGAGGCCTAATCAGTGCAGCGTAGAGCAGAAGAATTACTTCTCGTGTCTTGCTTACAACACTCCTGCTAATACATCCCAGAAGGATGTTAGCTTTTTTTGCAACAGCGGTACACTGTTGACTCATATTTAGCTTGTGGTCCACTGACTCCCAGTTCCCTTTCTGCAGTACTCCCTCCTAGGCAATCATTTCCCATTTTGTTTGTGTGCAATTGATTGTTCCTTCCTAAATGGAGTACTTTGCTTTTGTCTGTATTGAATTTCATCCTATTTACTTCAGACCATTTCTCCAGTTTGTCCAGATCATTTTGAATTTTAATCCTGTCCTCCAAAGCATTTGCAGTCTCTCCCAGCTTGGTAATGTCTGCAAACTTTATTAGTGTAATCTGTATGCCGATATCGAACACTGATGAAGAAATGAACGGAACCGGACTCAGAACTGATCCCTGTGGGACCCCATCTTTATGCCCTTCCAGATGACTGTGATCACTGATAATACTCCTTGGAAAGGTTTTCCAACCAGTTTTGCACCCACTTATAGTAACTCCATTTAGGTTGCATTTCCCTAGTTTGTTTATGAGAAGATCATGCGAGACAGTATCAAAAACTACTAAAGTCAAGTATACCAAATCTACCATTCCTCCCTCCACAAGGCTTGTAAGCTATCAAAGAAGCATCAAGCTGGTTGAACACAATTGTTTTTGACCATCTATGTTTGATTGTTACTTTTCACCTTATTATCGTTCTAGATGTTTCCATATTGATTGCTTAATTATTTGCTCCATTATCTTTTCGGGTACAGAAGTTAAGCTCACTGGTCTGTAATTCCCTGGGTTGTCCTTATTTCCCTTTTTATAGATTAGCACTATATTTGCCTTTTTCCAGTCTTCTGGAATCTCTCCCATCTTCCATGACTTTTCAAAGATAATCGCTAATGGCTCAGATATTTCCTCAATCAGCTCCTTGAGTATTCTAGGATGCATTTCATCAGGCCCTGGTGACTTGAAAATATCTAATTTGTCCAAGTAATTTTTAACTTGTTCTTTCCCTAGTTTAGCCTCTTCTGATCTTCCTCATTTTCACTGACATTCACTATGTTAGATGTCCAATCATCACCAACTTTCTTGGTGAAAACCGAAACAAAGAAATCATTAAGCACCTTTGCCATTTCCACATTTTTCTGTTATTATTCTCCCCCCTCCCCATTGAATAATGGGCCTACCCTGTCCTTGGTCTTCCTATTGCTTCCAGTGCATTTGTTGAATATTTTCTTGTTACCCTTCATGTCTCTAGCTAGTTTGATCTCGTTTTGTGCCTTGGCCTTTCTAATTTTGTCCCTGCATACTTGTGTTATTTGTTTATATTCATCCTTTGTAATTTGACCTAGTTTCCACTTTTTGTAGGACTCTTTTTTGATTTTTAGATCATCGAAGATCTCCTGGTTAAGTCACGGTAGTCTCTTGCCATAATTCCTATCTTTCATACGCAGTTGGATAGTTTGCTCTTGTGCCCTTAATAATGTCTCTTTGAAAAATTGCCAACTGTCTTCTATTGTTTTTCCCCTTAGACTTGCTTCCCATGGGATCTTACCTACCAACTCTCTGAGTTTGCTAAAGTCTGCCTTCTTGAAATCTATTGTCTTTATTTTGCTGTTCTCCCTCCTACCATTCCTTAGAATCATGAACTCTTATCATTTCATGATCACTTGCACCCAAGCTGCCTTCCGCTTTCAAATTCTCAACCAGTTCCTCCCTGTTTGTCAAAATAAAATCTAGAACAGCCTCTCCCCTAGAGGGCATAACCTTCATAGGGGCAGACCTCAGTGCCATTACCGCCATGGGTTACCTTGCAAAGCAGAGAGTCCTTTGGCAAATAATTATCCACTGACCATCTCCAGTCAGAATACAACTTCTAATCAATTATAGCAGGCCAGAGAATCCAGCTCATATAATCAAATATCTCATGTAAATCAGATTTTAAAGGGAATGTTTAAATACAATTTAACTGTTGATGAATCTAAAGTATTTTTCTTTCCTTAGAGAGGAAACTATATGAGCTATCAGAAGCAAGAAGGGTTTTGCTTGCAAGTCTGGAATCAAATCTGAAAGATCTGCAACAAGCACAGGCTTTTGCGTCTAGCCAACCAAGCTCTATGACTGGTAAGTACAGAGCTAGGCTCTGATCCTGCACTCCTTACTCAGACAAAACTGAAGTTGAGTTTTGTGTTGCCATATAAAGGCTTTTTGAGCCTTTATAAAAAGAGCTTTTGCCAGGTTAAGGAGTGCAGGATAGATACTTTAGTAATGTTGTATTGGTAAAGCGGACGATTCTCAGGCTGAGAAAGCTGTTGGGTTTGCAAACCTGTTTTTTACTATTAAAACATTAAACTTAAGTTTGGTTTGAGCTTTGTATGGTATAGTGCTTTCATTGCTTACAATCAGAATGAAATACTTTTAAAGCCTTTTGTCAAGCCCACATGGAAAGAAGATAAACATTTGGAAAAGTTAGGTCAAACTTTAATTTCAACTATTTTCTTTATTCCCTTTTTAAAGGAATATTTTAAAAGGAAAATTTCTTTGACAGTTTTTTAGGGGGCATTAAAAGCCCTTATTGGCATTAAGAGAATAAGTTGGTGAAGTTTGACCATGCTTCTTTTTTAGGACAAAACAAAACATGCAACACAGGGAGAGAAGGAAGATAAGTGAGGTTCTGTAACTTAAAAATAGTAACTTGAAGGTTAGCTGCTGGAAAAAATGACAGCTACAACATTGTTTCCCAGGGTAAATTTTTACCAGTATTAGCTTTCCTTTGTGAACACCTCAGTGTTATAAGAGATTACTTGTCCTGGGCTGGCTAAGCTGGACGCCTGTTAGAGAAGTCATAAAGAGAAAGAAGAGTTAGAAAGATTAAGGTGGGGGGAACTGGCACATTAGAGATGTAATAATAGTAGGAACCTCAGATTCACATCTCATATATTGCTCAAGATTTAATCAAGCTGATGGATGGGGTGATGTAACTTGGTTCCCCCTCCTTACTCAGTCTGATCAAAGGGTACGTCCAGATTACCCACTGGATCGGCGGGTAGCGATCAATTTATCAGGGATCAGTACATTGCGTCTCATCTAGATGTGATATATCAATCCCCGAACATGCTCCCCGTCGACTCCGGAACTCCACCAGACCAAGCAGCAGTAGCGGAGTCGACGAGGGAGCCACAGCCATCGATCCCGTGCCATGAGGATGGGAGGTAAGTCGAAATAAGTTATGTCGACTTCAGCTATAGTATTCCCGTAGCTGAAGTTGTGTATCTTACATTGACTTCCCCCACCAGTGTAGACCAGGCCAAAGCAACTTTCTGGATTAGGAAAACGGAAGTCCAATATTGTAAATTTGTGTGGCCCAACAGGTGGCAGCAATTGTGATCATGAGGCTAGCTGATATGCTGTGCATTCTCTTTCTTCTCTCAGTACTTTCTTTGTGTAAGCTTAAGATAATTGACATTGAGAAAAACAGTATGCAGAAAGAGGATGGCAACTTGGTCCTATCAAAAACAACCAATCAAAACACATATATTGACATCATTCCAATGCTATCTTAGTATGTTGCTATAGCAAATTTGTAACCTCACAAGGAATTTTGAACACTCATTTAGCTTAAGCACATCCAGTTTGTACTAGTTCTTTGTCTCTAACTTTTGTTTATCTTATGAAATGATTATATTAATAGATTCCAAGGTCAAAAGGGACCATTGTGATAATCTAGGCAGACCTCTGTATAACACAGGCCATAGAACTTGGCCAAAATAATTCCTAGAGCATATCTTTTAGAAAAAAACATTCAATCTGGATTTTAAAATTGTCCATGCTGGAGAATCCACCACAACCCTTTGTAAATTGTTCCAGTGGTTAATTGCTCTCACTGTTAAAAACTTATGCTGTATTTCTAGTCTGAATTTGTCTAGCTTCAGCTTCTAGTCACTGGATCATCCTATAACTTTCTCTGCTTGTTTGAGGAGCCCATTATTATATATTTGTTCCCAGTGTAAGTACTTGTAGACTATAATCAAGTCAACTCTTAACCTTTTCCTTGTTAAGCTAAATTGAACTCCTTGTCTGTCTCTATAAGGTATTGTTTGCTAATCATTTAATCATTCTTGTGCTCTTCTCTGAACCCTCTCCAAATAGTCTTCCTCCTTCTTGATTTGTGGACCCCAGCACTGGACACAGTATGCCAGTAGCTGTCACACCAGTGCCAAATACAGATATGATATAATCTCTGTACTCCTACTTGAGATTTCCCTTTTTATGCATCCAAAGATTGCATTAATCCTTTTGGCCACAGGATCACACTGGGAGTTCATGGTCAGCTGATTATCCACCACGATCCCTAAATCTTTTTCAGAGTAGTTGTTTCCCAGGGTAAAGTTCCCCATTGTGTAAGTATGGCCTACATTCTTTGTTTCTAAATGTGTGTATGTGTGTATAATTTACATTAATCTGTATGTGTGTATGTGTGTATAATATACATTACATATATTAAAATGCGTATTGTTTGCTTGAGCCCAGCTTATCAAGCAGTCCAGATCACTCAGTGTCAGAGACCTGTCCTCTTCCTTATTTACCACTTCCCAATTTTTAAGTCCTTTGCAAACTTTATTAGTGATGATCTTATGTTTTCTTCCAGGCCATTAATAAAAATGTTAAATAGCATAGGGTCAAGAACCAATCCCTGTGGGATCCCACTACAAAATTCAAGGATGATCCTCCATTTCAATTACATTTTGAGATCTATCAGTTAGCCAGCTTTTAATCCATTTCATGTTTGTATTGTTAATTTGTATAACTTTCTAGTTTTTAATCAAAATATCATGCAGTACCAAATCTAATGCCTTACAGAAGTCTAAATATGTTACATCAACACTATTACCTTCATTAACCAAACATGTATTCTCATAAAAAAAAAGTCAAGTTACTTTGAGAGGATTTATTTTCCATAAAACCATGCTGATTGACATTAATTATATTACCCTTCTTTAATTCTTTATTAATTGAATCCTGTATCAGCCACTCAATTGCCCAGGATCAATATCAGGCTGATAGGCCTTTAATAACTCAGGTCATCTTATTTATCCTTTCTAAACATTGGCATAACATTAGTTTGGTTTCAGGCTTCTGGAACTTCCCTACTGTCCCAAGACTTATTAAAAATAAACATTAACAGTCCAGAGAGGTCCTCAGCCAACTTTTAAAATTTTCAGATGAAAGTTATCTTGGCCTGCTGATTTAAAAATATCTAATGTTGTTAGCTGCTGTTTAATATCCTCCTGAAATGCTAGTGGAATGGAAAGAGTTATCATATGATATAGCATCATCTCTTTTTTTCCCCAAATACAGAATAGAAATGTTTATTGAACTCTTCTGCCTTTTCTGCACTATTATGGATAATTCTACATTTCCATCCAGTAATGGACCAATACCATTGTTAGAATTCTTTTTATTCCTAATAGACTTTAAAAACTTTTTCTTATTGCCTTAACTGTGCTGGCCATATATTTATACTTATGTTCCTTTGCTTCCCTTATCAATTTTCTACAATCCCTAGCTTCTGATGTATATTTATTACTATCAATTTCTCCTTCCATTTAATATCTATGTTATTTTTGTAGCTGCCTTCACTTCCACTTCATGTACATTGGCCAAACTGGACAGTCTCTACGCAAAAGAATAAATGGACACACATCTGGCATCAGGAATCATAACATTCAAAAACCAGTGGGAGAACATTTCAGCATCTCTAACCACTCAGTGACAGACTTGAAGGTTTTGCAACAAAAAAACTTCAAAACAGACTCCAAAAAGAGACTGCTGAACTCGAATTAATATGCAAATTAGATACAATTAACTTAGGTTTAAACAGAGAATGGGAATGATTGGGTCATTACACTAATTGAATCTATATCCCTATGTTAAGTTCTCCTCACACCTTCTCTAGGTCATCTCAATTATCACTTCAAAGGTTTTTTTTTGTCCTACTGATGATAGCTCATCTCAGAGGTTTGGACTCTTCCAGTTGGTATGCATACTTCCACCTTTTCATGTTCTCTGTATGTATAAATATCTCCTGTCTGTGTGTTCCATTCTATGCATCTGAAGAAGTGAGCTGTAGCCCATGAAAACTTATGCTGAAATAAATTTGTTAGTCTCTAAGGTGCCACAAGTACTCCTGTTCTTTTCACTTCCCCTCTAAGTCAGGTGGTTTTTTTTAAAAATACATCCTTCTTATTTGATTGTGGCTTATGGGGCATCTAGAAAAGTGTTCTTAAAACATCCTCAGGGCAGAGTGGGAATTGGAGCAGCCGTGGGGAAAAATAAAAATCAGCATTTATGCACTGATCCATGAGCATTCAAGATCGGTTTCTTCTGAGTTGTCAGTGACTCAGAAACAGGTAATGCCATTTTTAACATAGACTGCAATTCCCACTCCTCTTTTGCTCACTTGATACTTTCTAAAATCAAATGATTATAATGTATATAACCTTCCAGTCATGGGAATTATCCCACCAGATTTCAGTAATGCCACCTAAATCAAATTTATGCTCATAATAAGCTATTCCAATTCCTTTTTTGTTACTTTTTGTTTATATAATATGTTGAGATGAATTTTGTAACCATTCACCTGGAAAGATTTTAAGTGCACAAAGCTTAAAGTGGAACAGAAGACTGAGTCAGTAAAAGTTAGTTTTTTAATTCTTCCTCTGGGTATCCCATGTAGACTAGTAAGGAGGATAAAGAAAATACTTTTACTAAGTGTGGAATGGAGTATGTGCTAAAGAATATGTTGTTCTAACACCAGAAAAATGTCTCATAGGTTGACTACAGATGTGTATGCTTTAGAGAGAATATGTTTTCTTTTAAATGTTTGCCATTATTTGGTTAGATAATTAGAAATTAGATATTTCCCAGCTCAGGACTGTGACAATTCAGATATACACTGAAGGCCTACTTTTGACCATTGCCCGCCTTTGTAGAATGCTGAAACAGATAAAACAATGTATAAGAAGGAAGGAGACTTTGTTTTATTTTTCTAGATGTACTCTTAAATATAAAAACTAGATACAGTTTTTACTGAATGGAACATAATGGTTTATGTGGTTTCATTCTATAGTCTAAAAGATCATTTTAGATTATTGTCTGTAGCAATCGTAACTACATGTACGTAGAGTGGTTATTGCGGAAATGCAAAAGCCCCTGTTTAGTGTTCTATATTTTGTATATTTCATTTTACAGAGGGTACCTATTCAACATTTTCTCTATTTAATGCACCAAAATCTTCCTCTCTCTTTAGCAAGCAAAGTAGATGAGCTAACCAAGAAAAGAGAGATTCTGGCTGAAAAGCTGGAAGAAAATCTAAAGGATCTGCAACAGGCACAGGATTTTGTAGCAGGCCAGAATGGAAAAGAGAGATCAAATGGTGAGTGCAAAGTAAATAACGTACAGTCAGCAAAAATGATGATTTGTGGGTGAGGGGGTCTTCCATGATCCTCTGTGGACTGAATGCTTGAACTAAGAATATAAATTCTGTCATTTTCACTTATGAATACTCAGGGTTAGATCCACAACGGGGAGTTAGACTCAGCATTGCAACATCTAACATTTAGGTGCCCTACTGCTTTTTTGAATCCACAATCCTAAATTAGGTTCCCAGGCTCCTCCCCCTGGACAGAATTAGGAGCCTAAGAATGTGATTCACAAAAACCAGCACACTGTGTGGGGAGTTTCCTAAGCTGGCAGGTAGGAAGCTGTTCCACTTTGTATAAATACTTAAATATTCATTGGGCCTGAGAGAGAATGAGAGTGATTCTGTAGGCCAGTGGTTAGGGCACTGGGAGACCCAGGTTCAAGTCCCTGCTGCAGTGTGTATTTAAGTATTTCAGACGAAGTGGAACAGCTTTAACAAAAGATTGAGACTCACCCCAGAATATACTGTATAGCCAAGTGATAAGGGACTCTCCTACAAGGTAGTGGGTCTAAATTCTTACTCCAATTCAGGCAGAGTAGGAATTAGAGCTTGATCATCCATATTCTGGATGAGTGTCTTCTAACTATCGCAAATTAAATCATGCAGTTTATAAACGATAATGAAGAACAAAGTGAAATGTTTAGGATTGGTAAATGACACTATATGCAACCCATACTGTTAAACGGCCATTAGCCAACCACTGTCCTTTTGTGGTTTCACAGTGAGGTATATATTTTCCAGGGATAATGTGAAGTACAGTTGTTCTGCATTTGTGAGTGTCTTCAAGGCAAGATGTGAATCTCTTTAGCACCCATGAAGTCAAGTTGACAAGTGGTGACATTTGACTCCCAAATATCTTATGAACATTACAAAAACATGCCGATGTTCCTAAACAGTGACATTTGTATGGGAAACATATGTACAGGTTTACATTGATATCAACACAGTCTACCAATCTGTTTGCCTCAGGCACAGTAGGTCAAATTCAGCCCTGACGTAAGTTGGTACACCTATTCCTGTACTCAGTGAAGTTTCCCCATACATATGGAATTGAGTAACTTATATTTTAAGACTGAAAATAAATTCTAGTTGCCTGGAAGACTGTAATAGCTTTTGTGAACACATTACTTTCCATCATTCAAATATATTTGTTAAATTATTGTTAAATGAACTAAGTAAAAAGAAATCTCTTTTTAGTGTGAAGTATTTTTGTTTTAAATTTAGGTGGGGCTGCTATGTTATGCTGAAATAGGAAGCATAAATGTTTAATAGGTTAAATAATCTCTCTGTAGAGAAAGAGAGACTACAATTACCAGACTTTAGGAAGGTAGCAAGTCAACTATCAAATTCGCAAATACCAAAGTCAGTGTCATCACTTGCAGGTCTGCAGCTAACGTTAGGTGAACTATCTGGTGAGTACAGAGTTAATATTTGTTAAAACTACCACATATTAAATGCCCCCCAGTGTCATTAATGCAGAGTTAAGACTGCCCAGTGGTGCCTTGTGCCCTTCCAGAATATTGAGAATGGCTAAACTTGAACCTCTGAAAACAAGGAAACCACTCCATCCGCATAATGCAACCTTAATTCTGCCCTCTGGAGCAATAATCCCTGGGAATGGTTCAGTAATGTTGGTGCCATAATAAGTAGAGCTAAGGGAAGACTATGAGAAGGTCCCATTTTTGGGCTGAGTTCAAGATTTGAATTGCATAATTTATCTGCATGTACTCCAGCTTCATTTACTGTGTATACTGAATGATGGAGCAACATCCAAGAGAGTTGGAAGAGTTGTCATTGTGATGCAAGAAGAGGTGCATGTGTACCTTGAGGGATTAAGTATGCATCATTTCATAGCTGAGTTCTGTCCTTGTCTTGAGGTCTTGTCATGAGACCTGTCAGCAGTTGGCTGTTACATCCTGCGGCTGCTTCATGTACAGCAATATCCCTCACTGAGCAGCTATTAACCCTAGTACCTATCAGAGGCTCCAGTTTGGCTGACAAACAGAGCCCCACAGCCTGGATGAAATTGAATCCTGTGTCCTTACCATGACAGTGCCAGGAGGCTGATCTAGATCTTGACGAGGATCTACGGTGTCGGGATTGGCTGCGAGGTGACTGGTACCAGGACTGATGCCAGGACTTGGATCGGTACCAATCGTACCAGGAGGGAGACCTGAGTGAAGTGGAGAGGCACCGTGAGTTTGACCAGCGCCGAGATGGAGATCGGTGCAGGGACTGTGAGCGGTGCCGGATCCAAGACCATCAACTGGATCGGGACTGTGACCTGGACTGGGATTGAGATCAGTGCTGAGCTGTCTCACTCTGCGAGGAGGGTCTCATGAAGGCACGTTTGCCTATAGATTGGACAGTCCACACCGGCAGTGCCGGGGGCTGAGGCAGTCCAGGATCCATCACGAGTGGTGGAGAAGGTCTCCAGAGTAGACAGCAGCAGAGCTCAACCACAGTGCACACCGGGGAGCTTGTGTGCACTGGACTCAACGGCCCTTGTGGCGGCGGAATCGACAGTGCTGAAGTCGGCAGTGCTGGAGCTGGAGCCTTAGTGGGACGGTCCGGTCTGGGCTGTTGCTCCAATGGGGCAACAGGCGGTGTCTGCAATTGTACAGAAGCAGCAGGTGGTTTGTACTGCTTCTTGGGCCGCGGAGACAGTGAACGACGTCATGACTGTACTGGTGCTGGAGACGTCCAGTGGTGAGAGTCTCTGGGGGTGCCAGATTGTTCCAGTCCCAGAGGTGCGCTTCGGACCGATGGCGTCTTGTCTGCGCGCAGTACCGAAGGCGCCAGGCTAAGTGCCACTTCCATTAGGAGCTGTTTTAAACGAAAGTCCCACTCCTTTTTGTTCGAGTCTTGAAAGCCTTGCAAATGCGACACTTATCTGGTTGATGGGATTCCCTGAGGCACTTCAAGCAGGAGTCGTGGGGGTCTCCTGTAGGCATCGGCTTGAGACAAGCTGAGCAAGGTTTGAAACCTGGGGACCTGGGCATAGACCCTGGTACCAGGGAGGAGAGAAGGGGATGAACCCCGTTCCCTCCAAATACTATCTACGCTATATACAAACTTACTATTAACTAAACTATAACTGCTAAACTATTACCAACTACACTAAACAACTATCTACAATACAATGAGTAAAGCTAGGGAGGTAGAGATCAGCTATGCCACACTCCACAGTTCCAACAACCGTCACGGGTGATAAAAAGGAACTGAGGGGGCATTGGGTCAGCAGGGGCATATATGCGGTGTGTCATAAACAGGTAGTTAAGGGTTAATGTCTTTTACCTGTAAAGGGTTAACAAACAGTGAACAGGAACACCTGACAAGAGGACCAATCAGGAGACAAGATACTTTCAAATCTCGGTGGAGGGAAGCCTTTGTTTGTGTTTTTTGGGTTTTGCTCTGTTCTCTCTGGGTTCTGAGAGGGGCCAGACATGTAAGCAGATTTCTCCAATCTTTCTGAAAAAAGCCTCTTCTGTTCAATTTAGTAAGTACCAGTTAGAAAGGCGGTTTAGTCTTTTGATTGGTTTCTTTATTTGCAAATGTGTATTTTTGCTGGAAGGATTGTATCTCTGTTTGCTGCAATGTGTACTTGTGCTGGAGGGAGGATTCTCTCTAGTGTCTATAAGCTGAAAGACCCTGTAACATTTTCCATCTTGATTTTACAGAGACAATTTTTACTTTTTTTTTCTTTTATTAAAAGTTTTCCTTTTTAAGAACCTGATTGATTTTTTGGTTATCTTGTGTAAGACCCAAGGGGAGCGGGTCTGTACTCACCAGGGAACTGGTGGGAGAAAGGAGAGAAGGGGGGAGGAAAAACCTGATTGCTCTCTGCATTAGTATCACTGTCTCTCTCTCAGGGAGAGTCTGGGAGGGGGAGTGAAGAAGGCGGGGGGAAGGTGGATTTCCTCTCTGTTTTAAGATTCAAGGAGTTGAATCACAGCAACCTCCTAGTGTAACCCAGGGAAGGAAGGATCAGGGAGGAAGAAAGGAGGGGAATGGTTTATTTCCCTTTGTTTTGAGACCCCAGGGGCTTTGGGTCTTGGGGTCCCCAGGGAAGGGTTTGGGGGCCAGAAAGTGCCCCAAAACACTATATTTTTGGGTGGTGGCAGCTCTACCATTTCTAAGGTAGTAATTAAGCTTTGGGGGGTTCATGCAGGTACCCCATCTTTTGGACGCTAAGGTTCAGAGTGGGGGTTCATACCTTGACACGGTGCCATAAGGGCGCCATTCCAGGGGGCGCCTCAGCCGATCCACCGAGTGTTGCTAGTGCGCACATACCTAATTGGAATCTATATGAGCAAGCACTCGAAGAAGAATAATGAACTGTTTTTCACTATGTCCCTTATCAATCTGTCCTTGAAGAAATCATCCTGTCTCCAGTTGTTGTGATTCTTCTGGCAGGTCTGCAAATACCGAGATTTGTGTGTCCTGTATTTGCAATGTTCCTGAGAGCTGTGAACAGCTATGCGGCTTCCATGCTTCTATCAAAGATAGCAGACACAAAAAGTGCCACAAGCATTTGTAAGATTTTTTAAAAAGGTTCAAAAGTTACAGGCTATGGATGGCTTTATGAGATGGAGAAATTTGCATGCTGGGATCTTGAACCCTAGCTCCAACAGATCCCTGCATGACTCATTTCTACCTAACAACACATTGTGAAAACTTTCGAAAAGGTATTACTCTGAACAATGGCACATGGCATGCTGGGATACCTACCCATGGTGCATCGCACTTTCCTCAACACAAGCACTCTTGGTGATTATGCACAGTGCCGATACAAGCAGCCAAGTATGCACACATGCAAGCATTATACTAACGTGGGCAGCTGTATACCAGTGTTACTTGGGTCTGCCGAAGTTTGTGATGTAGACAGTGCCTTAGTCTGTTTTTGTCTTTTTAGAGCATGATGCTGCAAATTACAGTGTGGGAGGACAATGTGTTCTGTGCCCCTGTAATTGAAGGAGCAGGGCCTTAGATTAATAATCTTCAGGGCAGGAATTATCATTTATCATCAGCATCCAGCTCTAGTGGGCCCCTTTCCTGTCTAGTACCTTGAAACACTGAGGCCCTGGTCCTCCAAATGCTTAAGCATGGGTTCAACTTCACTACAATGAGTAGTCTCATTGATTTCAATGGGATAGATATAGTAGTAAAATTAAGCAGATGTGGGTCTGCAAGATTAGGACCAAATACAACAAAAACAATAGGTACAATTACTTGCTGAAAAAGAGGTTACACTACACAAAGTTTCTAGACTGGTCTCTCAACTGGTGTTTCATCAATGGGGAAGGATAAAACAGATCATGCAATGTGTTGATTTTTCTTAAGATGCTTAGTTTTTTCTGTAGTTTGTTTATATGGCACAGAACTGACATGAGAGTAAAGAGTACAGAAGATAACTCTCCCTGTTTCAGGCAACAGTAGGTTGACGGTGGCTCAGCACCAATCAGAAAGGTGGTTTTACTGCATATGGGGCTTATTTTGGCTGGAGATAAATTTGAGCATAGACACATGCACAGATAGGTTGATGCAAGGCAATTTATGTGGACCTAACATTGTAGTATGGACCAGACCTAAGGGATGGAAAATGGGATATAAGATAGACACAAAGTGATGATAGGCACATGCCTTGTTAATTTCAGTGTTTTTTAAAGTTATCCTATGCTTTGCCTTTGTCTAATTTTATATTATTTTAATCATTGCCTTTATTTCTATATATTTTTCTAGTCTGTCTGAATTTCCTCCATATCAGACAGTCTTCACAGTCAGGCAGGCATTCCACATCTGTATGGCTTCTGGGGACAGACCAGATCTTTGCTATGAGTCTGGACTTGGGGCTGCCCTTTGGGAAGAACTCCCCAGAATTCTTTGCCTCCAAGTGGTACATACAACAAACTCTAGATCTCCTTTGTCACTGAGCATTCTAAGAATTTTAAAAAGATTTTTAACTAAATTTCTATCCATTTCTTCATTGCTTTTTGGTTTTTTCTCCTCCAAAATCGTTAAACTAATCTTAAAAAAAGATAGTTTGGCTTTCTGAGGAAGGTTTGAAGGACAGCGCCTCTCCTCCTCCCTCACTGAAACAGTAGGCTGCAGAAAACCAGTTCCCAACTGGTGGGTGAGTGAGGTCCATGCTGAGATTGTTGAGCAGGCACCAGTGAAACCTGGCTTCCTGCTGATATGTGGATAAGGTCCATGCCAATACAGTTAAACAGGCCACATAGATGCTCCCTTCACTGAGACCAGGCCAAACTCAGTGGCAAGAAGCTGAATATAGGTTTTTCAAAAACCCTCACGCCACCCCCAGGCATGGGAGTCCAATTCCCAAAACTTGCAGAAATAAACATGCAGGCATAAAAGGCAGAGTCGCCCCCACACCCCTCAGTTCCTTCCTACCATCAATGACAGTTGTTGAAGCTCCCATTCTTGCCTGTGCAAGTCCCTTCTTCTCTTCTTGTAAATAAATTAGTAGTACCCATTACTGTTTAAACACTGTGTAGTTTGATTAGTGTAGCATAATTGGAGTAGCTTAGCTTAATAAAAAAAAATGTTTGTTTGTCACTGGTTCTCAATTTGGCTACCAATACTGAACTATACCGTGCCATCTGGGCTTCATGCTCTGCCACTTTTGTGGCAAACCAATGCCTATTAGTGACCTGCATCCCAGCTGCCTTAAGTGATTGGGGGAGGCTCATGTTACAGATGCAGCATCTGTAGGGGGTTAAGCCCCAATCCAAAAAGGACAGGGCAGTCAGGCTTAAGTACCTACTGTTTGCTCCACCCTCCATCAGAACCATCCACTTCTGTGTGGATGCCAACCACCTTGGCATTGGTCAGCAGTGCTCCTCTGGCTTTGCCAAAACCAAGAGGTATATCAGTGTCACCGATGCCAAAGAACAGCTCAGACTCAGTACTGGGTACATCAAGACCAGAGACAAGAGGCCGATCTTTCTTGACTGGGGACTGATGGATGTGCTGGAACACACTTGAAAACAGGGGAGTTCGTTGACTTCAGAGCCCAGTATAGGCCTATTGAGATGGACTCCTAAAGTACCATCATCATCACCCCTGGCTCTGGTGCCACAGAACCACAATGCTTTCCAAGTACTGTCTACTCCTGAAGTGTCTGTGGCTGTGAGAGAGTTGTTGAACCTCCCAGTGCTACCTTCACTGGCAGTTTAAGAGGTACCCAAGACAGGAGACAGGATGGACTTCTGTCTGAGTGCATCAAACACAGACCAGATAATTCCTATGCTGGACAACATCTGTAACCTGGAATGACCTCTTATCAGCCAGTAGTCCAGGTAAACGATGACATGGACTCCTGACTTCTGAAGGAACACTACTACTACAACCATACACTTCATGAATACATGAGAGGCAGCTGGCAGAACAAAGGGCAGTACTGTGAACTGACACTGGGAACCATTGATGGTGAAACTTGGATATTTTCTGTGGCTTTGATGAATAACCGTGTGGAAGTATGTGTCCTTTAATTTGAGGCAAGCATACAGTTCCCTGGCTCTTCAAAAGGAACAATGGAAGCTACAGTGACCATCCAGAATTTCAGTTCTTTAGGAACTTGTTTTACTGTCTCAGATCTAAAATGGGCTTGAGACCCCTTTTTGCTTTTGGAATCAGGAAGTATTGGGAATAAAACCCTGAGTAACTATAGCTCCTACAAGAAGCAGCAATTGTATGGATAAAGTCTTACTGCCACCAGCAAGGTTTTAGATATAAAAGACTTATGCTTTCACTATGGTAAGAAGGTGTTTGAGACTGCTAGGGTTCCTGGCAGTGTGCGCTTATGTAGTCCAATATGTACCTATGTAGTCCAATATGTTTCAGAGAGCTACAGGGCTGGTTGGCTGAATTGTATTCTCTAAGAAAGCACCATATGGACACGATAGTTCACATCCCAAATTGAATCTGATCCTCCCTAGATTCGTGGACAGATCATACCAACGTTTGCAAGGGAGTTTCCTTTGCCCTGCATCAGCAATCAATCATTTTAGTCATGGATTCCTAGATCTGTCGGGGGCTCCCTTGGCTCTCCTACAGACGCCAGGTCTCAGGTCTGCTCAAGATCTGTCTGTATGTAAATGTCAAGGAGTTGCGAACTATCCAGTTAGCTTGCATGGTGTTACTTCCACACATCAAAGGGAGGAGCTTTTCGGTCTGACCAACACTACAATCGCCAAGTTTTATGTAAACAAACAAGGAGGACCCAATCTTTGCTGCTGTGAGGAAATGATTCTACTTTGGGACTTCTGCATTGCCAGTTCTGTACTCCTGAATGTGGTTTACCTTCCTGGGATCCCCAGTATGCTGGCAGATTTCCTGAGCAGGCTCTTGATCAATCACTACAAGTAGTCAATTCACCCAAACATAGCAAGGTCCATTTTTCAGCTCTGGGGAACTCCCCAAGTGGATCTGTTTGCAACAGAAGATGTGTGTTTTGCTCCTGAGTGGGTCACAGCCTGGATAGTTGACTGACACTTTTCTACTGCTCTGGTCAAACAAACCCCTGCATGTTTTCCTTCTCATTTCTCTTCTCTATGAAGCTCTGTACAAAGTAAAGCAGGACAAAACTCATCTCATACTCATTGCCCTGGCATGGCCCTGTCAACACTAATTTTCAGAGCTATTAGACCTATCAGTCACTCCCCCATTGTCACGCCTGTTACACACAAACTTGATTTTGCAGAGTCATGGCCACTTCCTCCATCCCAATGAACAGATCCTTCACCTGATGATCTGGAGGCTTTGTGGCTAATGATCTGCGGAGGAGGGGAGTTCAGGAAGTGCTACTAACTGATAGAAAATCATCAACTTGGAGTACTTGGAGTAAATAGAAGAAGTTCTTCATCTGGTCCAGACAAAGGAGTTTCCCTGGTCCTCACTTCTATTCAGCACATACTGGATTATCTTCTGTCCCTAAAACATCAAGTACTCAGAGTGCACCTAATGACTATCTTGACCTTCCAGCCACCTGTTGATGACCATTCTCTTTTTTCCAATCTGCTGTCTGTAAGATTTTTAAAGGGCCTGGACCGACTAGTCTGAGCAAAGTTGGTGGGTCACCCTTTGAACCTCTGGCAACTAGCTCCCTGTTCCACCTTTCGATAAAGGTGGCGTTTTTAGTGGCATTTTGTCAGCCAGGAAAGCAGGGGAATTGAAGGCATTGGTATCAAATTCTCCATATACCGTTTTCTGCACAAAGTAATCTTCTTACCAACCTTCTTCCCAAAGCCTCATGGTCATGAAGATGAGGAGAGGTTTCATACTCTAGATGTTAGAATAACTTTTCATGTAGAACAGACTAAACCTTTTAGGTCTTTGTCACAACTGTTCATTGTATTTGTGGACAGAATGAAGGACTGGCTTTATCCACTTAAAGAATCTTGTGTTGGATATCCAGTTGTATTTGATTATGTTACCAGGTAGCTAACGTGAAGCCTCTGGATAGAATGTTGGGTCATTTGACTGGATCCCAAGCAGCCTCTGTGGCCTTTCTGGCTCACGTTCCCATATTTGATGTTCGCAAAGTGAAAATCTGGTCATATGTCATACGTTTGCCTCTCACTACATTATCTCTCAACTGTCTAGAGATGATGCTAAATTTGGACAAGTGGTCCTCCAACCCTGGTCAAATAGACTCTGAGCCTACCTCCAGTTTGGACTGCTTGTGAGTCACCTACAGTGGACTGGACATGTGCAGTCACTCAAAGAAGAAACAATGATTATTAAACTTCTGTAACTGGTATCATTTGAGATGTGTTGCACAGGTCTGTTCCATGACTTACCCTCCCTCCCTTCTCTATCTGAATCTTTGTGGTAGGAAGCAACTGAGAGTGGGGTGGCTCTTTATGCTTGCATGCATGTGTGAGACAGCAGAGGGTGCTCATGCTACTCTGACTGGTACTGCTAAGGGAAAAACTCTATGAGGGCTGTGCATGGAGCAAACATACACTTATAATGGAATGGACATGTGCAACACATTCATAGAATCATAGAATCATAGATTTTAATGTCAGAAGGGACCATTATGATCATCTAATCTGACCTGCACAATGCAGGCCACAGAATCTCACCCACCCACTCCTGTATCAAACCTGTATCTGAGCCACTGAAGTCCTCAAATCATGGTTTAAAGACTTCAAGGTGCAGAGAACCTTCCAGCAAGTGACTCATGCCCCACACTGCAGAGGAAGGCGAAAACCCCCCAGGGCTTCTGCCAATCTGCCCTGGAGGAAAATTCCTTCCTGACCCCAGATATGGCGATCAGCTAAACCCTGAGCATGTGGGCACCCCCCCCCATCTAACATCCCATCACAAGCCTTGGGCATATGACTGCTGTAGTGAAAGATGACTTAATTGCCAAATTAGGCTATCCCATATCATCTCCTTCCATAAGTATCAGCTTAGTCTTAAGCACGATATCTCTTTGCCCCCACTACTCCCCTTGGAAGGCTGTTCCGAACTCACTCCTCTGATGGTTAGGAGCTTAGTCTAATTCAATGTATACTTCCTGATCGTCTTTATATCCATTGTTATTGTGTCCACATTGGTACCTGGCTAATATTCCTCTCCCTCCCTGGTATATCCCTCTGATTATTATAGAGAGCAATCATATCTCCCTCAGCCTTCTTTGGTTAGACTGAACAAGCCAAGCTCTTTAGTCTCCTTTCATTAGACAGGTTTCCATTTCGGATCATCCTAGTACCTCTCTGTACCTGTTTCAGTTTGAATTTCCTTTTTAAACATGGGAGACTAGAACTGCACACAGTATTCCAGATGAGGTGTCACCAGTGCCTTGGCTAACAGTACTAACACCGTATCTCTACAGAAACTGCCTGGATGCATCCCAAGACGCATTAGCATTTCTGGCCATATCACATGGCGGCTCAAAGTCATCCTGTATCAACAATCAACCGGGGTCCTCCTCCTCCTTGTATTTTCACACTGATGCCTCCTCCGCTTATAACAGTAGTTCTTATCTATTATATCTATCGCAGTGACCTGCATTTCACCTACTTTAATCATTCCTAACTCAGTTATACAAGGTATCAGACTTTTCTCTGTAGCTAATCCCCGGTCTGTCTCTGTCATTGGCAATACCCTCCCATTTGTCACCACAAACTTTAAGCCCTTTCAGCATTTGTGCAAGGTTAGTATATAAAAAGATTACATAGATTGGTCCAACACCAATCCCTTGGACCCAGCTAGTAACCTTCGCTGACATTCAACAGTACGATCCGCCTTACCAGCTATCCACCACTTTCGTTTTCACGATCCCACAATCATCCATAGTACCTGATCCCCATCTTTACCAATTTAGCTAATAATTCCCCATGTGGAACCGTATCAAATGCCTTACTGAAATCGAGGTAAATTAGATCCACTGCATTTCCTTTGTCTAAAAAATCTGTTACCTTCTCAAAGGAGATCAGGTTGGTTTGGAATGATCTGCCTTCTGTAAAACCATGTTGTATTTTGTCCCAATTACCATTGACCTCAATGTCCTTGACTACTTTTTCCTTCAAATTTTTTCTCAAGACCTTGCATACTACAGATGTCAAACTGACAGGCCTGTAGTTGCCCAGATCACCTTTTTCCCCTTTCTTAAAGATAGGAACTATGTTATCAAATCGCCAGTCATATGGTACAACCCCTGAGTTTAATGTAGACGTGATAAATTGATCCCCGATCACTCTCCCATCAACTGCTGAACTTCAGCTCAGCAAGAGGCAGAAGCAAAGTCGACAGGGGAACGGCGGCCGTCGATCCTGTGCCACAAGGATGCAAAGTAAGTGATTCTAAGTCGATCTAAGATTCTTGTAGCTGAAGTTGTGTATCTCAGATCAGTTCCCACACCCCCCCACCCCAGTGTAGACCAGGCCTATAACAGGCACTTCAGGCTGGGCCCTCATCTGGGAGTTCACTCATTGTCCCAGGGAATTTTTCCCAAAGTTAATTAAAATAAATCAACACTATCAACAAGACCTTCATAACATCAGATGATGAAAGATGCAATAGTCCATCTCTTTCACATTGGAATGATGAAACCAGTTCCTTGATAGATAAATATTTTGGAAAAAGGACAAGATTATTTGTAGTAAAGAGAAGAATAATCACATGAAACCCATTAGAGACCTTGGTTCTCTGAACAAGTCCATAAGCAGATCAATATTCGACGTAGAAATACTGAAATTCATCATTACAGTATTATCTTTCCAAAACTTCTGCTGTAGATCTGCAGAAAATATGATCAGGGACTGTCATCCAGAGATAATTCAGCTTCTGCTACAGAAATATTTTCAATACAGAGTATTCCCACTTGGAATTGTAACTTCAAAGTGAGTGTTCACAAATTATATATCTGTCCTTTCTTCAAGTAAACAGGATACCTATCTGCCCTTGCCTGGCAACCTTCTCACCTTCTAACACAGCTCAGCAGCCATTGCTAAAAGACTTCAGAATTATAGCTTCAAGGAAACAAGTGGAAGTGTCAATTATAGCGCTCACATAACTCTGGTATCTAAGTTATCATTCAAGACATCGTTATTTCAGAAGAGTGACAGAAGAAGATAGCTAGTATCAGAGGGGTAGCCATGTTAGTCTGATCTGTAAAAGCAGCAAAGAATCCTGTGGCACCTTATAGACTAACAGACATTTTGGAGCATGAGCTTTCGTGGGTGAATACTCACTTCATCAGATGCATCAGAAGAAGATAGCATTTGGTTTGCCAAATATTAAGTAATCAGTACAGATACCAGACTCCATGTAGGGGGAAAATATATGGACTCAGAGAGAAGCCCAAGAAAGAAAAGCGGTGTGTAGTCTATCTCCTGCTTGTTTGGATCAACAAACTCACTTCTCCAATTCCAGCAGATGATTCTTCAGAAACATGTTGTATATATATAACGATTAAGAAGGCAGATAACTTTCAGTATTGTTTAGCAAGATAGCTTTGTTCATATCTTGGGCAGAAATTCTTGTCTACAGGATTCTATACCAAGAAGGAAAATCAAGGTCAGCTGGCTCAGCAGGACACACTTGAAACTGAGGGAATCCAGTCTAGAGAGATTAGTCTTTCAGCGCATCACAGGCCAGGATGGAAGCCTATTGATTAACTTATTTGCATCCAAATCCATGTGGAAAACCAAGAGGTATTATGGGAGGGAAAGGCACTTGAAAGCAGAGGCTTTGGTCCCTTTATCTCAGAAGTGTGCTAAAAGGTTCTCTTTGTGTCTTTGGCCCCCTAGCCACTGAGACTAAAGATGGTAAAGAAAATTTAAAAAACGGGCCACAGTGATTATAATCACCTTATCATTAGCCTTCAGGTCTTCGTTCTCAGACCAGAGTTAAACTGGAATCTGCTCTCTAACTCTAAACACACATGCAAATGCAAAACATAATGCACCAGCGACCTATCCTGAACCATAATCCAGTGCTGTGTATCCCATCAGTGGGGAAGCTGAAAGGAGGATCAGTCACTTGTTCTAAAAAGGTGATAAACCACCATCTAACTTCTTGAAAAAAATTAAAAAATGATGTCTATGTATTTATAAAAAAACTTGCCTTTTTAAAATTTAATGTCACTCTTTACTGTTTTTATTTTTTATTTTTAAATTGCTTAAAACTTTTGCCCTTTACATTTTTGCATCTTGTTTATGTTTTGTCACTCTGACTCCCTTTGTGCTTGAGATAATCCCCTGGTGATAATATTTTCTAAAAGATAACTACTGAGCATGTGCTTTAATCACTTCTCAGAGTTAAATTTTTTGGTGTTTGTAACTGCAGTTGCTTAAATATCTATACATATTTTCTTTCCATTGGGCAACCCGTAGGCAGCAAAATGGCACATTTAGAGACAAAAAAACTCCTGCCAGAAAGACAACTATTAAGTAGTAAAAGTGCACAACTGGATCATACTCTTTCAGCACTCCTGCCTCAAGACCAAAACACTAGTAAGTAAAGAGTTTGTAATTTGTTAAATTTATTTAGATGATTTTCTGTTTTCACTTCTTCTGGTCACACCATAGAAAATGAAGAAATACTATAGCTGTGTGACCAGATGGTGTTTGGCAGGTTTCTCTCTTTGGGAGAGAAAGGAGGACTAGGTGCTACTGGACTAAGAGAAAGTGGGAGGTAATAGGTTCCTAAAGTAGCTACTATTTAATCACAACTTGAAGGTTTTCTATCCTTTCACTGAATGTTGGATTGTTCCAAAATATTTCTCTCCAGATAGATAATAGATGCAGTTTGTTGCCTCTGAAAATGCTTTTTTTTTAAAAAAAAGAGGAAATTTTAGTCTTGCAGTTATATGGTAGCAAAAACGTTTTTTAAAAAGGTCTGGATGCCTCAAAAATACAAGAGAGACAAGATTGGTGAGGTTATATCTTTTATTGGACCAACTTCAGTTGGTAAAAAAGAGAAGCTTTCAGACTTACACAGAGCTCTTCTTCAGGTCTGGGAAAGGTGCTCAGAGTATCACTCCTTCAACAATGAAAGCCTATAGACAACTATACACACAAGAAACCCACCAATCACCACAGTTACCTTCTCAGATCCAGTAACCATCCCAAACACACCAAGAAATCTGCTATTTACAGCCAGCCACTTAGACATCACAGAATATGCTCCAAGGAGAAAATCTGAGATACACACCATAATACATTTAAAACAGCCTTCACCAAACAAGGTCACTCCACCAGAGAAGTAGATTGCATTATGAAACAGGCAACCAAATACCCTGAGATAAGCATGTTCAATATACAAAAAAAAATGCTCCAACTGCACACCCCTAGTTGTCACCTATCACCCCGCGCTGGACTCTACTGTACCATTAAACAATTACAACCCATTCTCAATGAGGATTCCATCCTGAAATAAATCTTTTCCAAACTCCCTTTTTTGGCCCTCAAACCCCTAAACTTCTCCAAGTCATTATCAGAAACAAGCTCCACACAAGCCTGCCAACTCAAAGTGGTAGTAGACTTTGCCATAACAACAGATGCAAAACCTCCAGACATATCTCAAGGCTACAATGATCAGTAGCCACCCCCAACACATCTTTCATGATCCTTGGGTCCAACACATACCTATCATAACATGCCATGTACCTCATTCAGTGTACCAAATGCAGTAACAACTATATGGATGAAATGAGACAATCACTATGCTGTCAAATGAACTCACAAAGAAAAATTATAAAAGACAAACACTATTACCTATGTGTGAACACTTTTCACAAAATGATCACTCCATATCTGACTTCTGTCCTTATCCTCAAAGGAAACCTGAACAACACCTTCAAAAGACAAGTCTGGGACTTAAATTCATAACTTTGTTAGACACTAAAAATCATGGAATCAATAAACACACTAATTTATGGCTCATTACATATAAAAACATTAGAATGGCCATACTGGAATTTCCAGGATCACCTTTGGAGCCTTTTTTAAAAACCAGCATTACATTAGTTATTCTCTAGTCATCTGATACAGAGCCTGATTTAAGTGATAGGTTACATATCACGGTTAATGAGTGAATACCATCTGCTCCTGGTGACTTATCACTGTTTAATTTATCAATTTGTTTCAAAATCTTCTCTATTGACACCTCAACCTGGGATAGTTCCTCAGATTCGTCACCTAAAAAAATGGCTTAAGTGTGGGAGTCTCCCTCACAGCCTCTGCAACAAAGACCAATGCAAAGAATTCATTTAGCTTCTCCACAAAAGCCTTGTTGTCCATTAGTGCTCCTTTAGCATCTTGATTGTTCAATGACCTCACTGATCGTTTGGCAGGCTTCTTGCTCATTTGTAGACTCATAGACTTTAAGGTCAGAAGGGACCAATATGATCATCTAGTCTGACCTCCCGCACAAAACAGGCCACAGAATCCTACCCATCCACTTCTATAACAAACTCCTAACCTATGTCTGAGTTATCGAAATCTTCAAATTGTGGTTTGAAGACTCATAGCTGCGGAGAATCCACCAGCAAGTGACCCATGCCCACGCTGCAGAGAAGGCAAAAAACCTCCAGGGCCTCTGCAATCTGCCCGGAGGAAAATTCCTTCCCAACCCCAAAATGGCAATCAGCTAAACCCTGAGCTGTGGGCAAGATCGACCAGCAAGCACTCAGGAAAGAATTCTCTGCAGTAACTCAGATCCCATCCCATTCAATCATCCCATCACAACTACTGGGCATATTACCTGCTGATAATAAAGATCAATTGCCAAAATTAAGTTATCCCATCATACCATCCCTTCCATACTTATCAAGTTAGTCTTAAAGCCAGATATTTCTTTTGCCCCCACTATCCCTGGAAGGCCTGTTCCGAACTTCTACCTCTAATGGTTAGAAACCTTCAGGTCTATTCTCAGTCTATATACTTCCTGTGTCCAGTTTACACCCATTTGTGTCTTTTGTCTACAGTTGGTTACTAAGCTTTAAATAATCCTCTCCTCTTTCCCCTAATATTATTCTTCTTGATATATTTTTTAAGAGTCAGTCATATCCTGCCCTCCTCTTTGTGGCTAAACAAGCTCATAGCTTCTTTAATGTCTCCTTTGTTCATAAGTACAGGTTTTTCCATTCTCTTTATTATGCCTGTCTCTGAACTGTGCTTCCAGTTTTGATTCATCCTTCTTAAACATGGTTGATGAGACCAGTAACTGTCACACCAGTTATTTCAAATGATGGTTCCTCATACCAAGTGTGCCCTTATATTATATTGGTTTTATTACTTAAACCTTCCTTTCTCTTTGTTGGTGAATTTACCTCACTTCCTGATGGCATTTCCTAAATCCGCTATTAGCTTTTTTAACTGGCCATAATCAAACATTGGCGAATCTTCATAGTTATCGGTTCGTGATCAACCAATACTCCTATGTTCCTTTCTCTTCTCTGTTGCCTTCCATCTAATTTTGTTGTCTCCCAATTTATACTAAAATTTCTTATTATTATTCCCTAAATGGACCTTGCACTTTTCACTTATTAATTTCTCCTTTTGACTATTCTCCAGTTTACAATGTATGGTCATCAGATCTTCCTGTTATATATTTCCTGCGTCCTTCTCTGTGTTAGCTTGTACCTCCCGCTTTTGTCATCTGCAACTTTATTATGTTACATTTCCGCTTTGTGCCAAGTTGTCTTAGTAATAAAATGGTTAAATAAGATGGTCCAATTACTTGTATCCTTTGAAGTACTCCACTAGTAACCTTCCTTCCTGTACCTGGACAGTTTCACCTTTCAGTACAACCCGTTTGTAGTCTCCCTTTTAACAGTTCCTTTTTTTCCATCCTTTCAATTTTCTATATTTGATCCTCATCTTTTCCTAATTTTTAACTAATTAATTCCTCTGCATGTTTTTGGAACCTCATTCAAATGCCTTACTGAATCGAGTTATTAATTAGATCTACTGTTTCATTTCCTTTGTCTAATAATCTGTTTTCACATATCAAAGAGGCGATCAGGTTGGTTTTGGCACTCGATCTTTACCTTTTGTAATAATCCTGTTGCTAATTTTCCCTCAATATATACCATTGATCTTTTAATGTCCTTATATACCTACTTTATCTTTCTAAAATTTTTTTCCCAGGACCTCATCATACTTTGCAATGTGTCAAACTTTACAGCCTATAGTTATCTCGGATTCACATTTTTTCCTTTCTTATAATGATAGGAACTAGTGTTTAGTGCATTTTCTCCTCAGTTATTATGTGTACGATGCCTCCTGAGTTTTACCTGATTCATTAAAAATTCTTGCTAATGGGCTTGCATATTTCTATGTGCCTAGTTCCCTTTTATATTTTCTTGGATGAAGATTATCTGGGCCCTTCGATTTTTGTCCCTTATTAAGTCTGTTTCAAGGTTTGGCTTCTACTCAGATATGTGTAATATCTACTTCCATTTTCTCATTCCTTTGTCATCCTTCTCAATTCTATTTCCCTAAGCCTCCTTCATTAGCCTTTTTAAAGTACTGAGGCAAAGTATTTATTAGCATTGGCTCCATGCCTAGTTATCCTTAACCTCCATTCCATCCTCAGTGTTTAGTGTGTCCCACTTCTTTCTTTCCTTTTGTTTTCTTTTATTTATATAGGCTTTTTAGGAGCCTTTCTATTTGTTGTTTTTTAATTCCTTTTGCAAGGTCCAATCTCTTACATGCTTTTCTTCTTTCTCATTCTTTTTATTTCCTTACATGTTTCTGATCCTCACTAAGGTAGCTTTCCTTTGCTTAATCCCACCCATCTTCCTACTCTTGTAGCTTTCTTGCTTTTTCTTATCGCCTCTCTGTGTATGCTTGCCTTCATCCAGTTGGTATACAACTCCTGCCTATGGTTTTTTTTCGCTCTTTCTTAGGGATGCAGGCTTCTGATTAGTTTCTGCAGCTTTGACTTTTCTAAGTTAATTCCTAGGCTCTCCTCCGATTTAGATTCCCAAGTTCTTTTTTTTTTCATGTCCAATCCACTTCCTTAATCTAATTTCCCTTAATTCTTTAAAGTTAGCCCTTTTGAAGTTTCAAAACTCTAGTTACCAGATTCTATTTTGTTTATCCTTCCATCCTAGTTTGAACTGAATTAGCTACATGATCACTTGAATCTAAGGTTGTCCCCTGCAAAATCCATTTCTTCTATGGGTCCTTCACTACTCCCCAGAACTAAATTAAATGGCAATCCTCCCCTCTTGTTGGTTCTTCAACTACTTTGGTGAAGAAATTCCATCGCTTATCACATCCAGAAATATTCTAGCCCTTATTATTTCTTACTAACTTTGTCCTCCTAGTCTATAATTGGGAAGTTAATAGTCTCCATGATCTCTTGAATAATATCTCTTATATGTTTTACTCTCTTATAGGTTTGTTCAAACTATTTACATAATAATTAGATTGTCTCTCATCGCAAGAATAAAAAAATAATTCCTGATTAATTTCAGTTATCACGTTACTGTTTAAAATAACAAATAATCATTTTATTTTTATGTATTTTTGTGATGTATTCCTACATTTTCAAATATATTGATTTCAATTTACAACACAGAATAGAAAGTGTATCAATTAACTCACTTTGTATTATTATTTTATTACAAATATTGCTACATGAATAAAAAGGATAAACAAAGTTATTTTTCAATTCACCTCATACAAGTACTGTAGTGCAATCTCTTTATCATGAAAGTGCAATATTTACAAAATGTAGAATTTTTTTTTACATAACTGTACTTCAAAAAATCTCAATGTTTTAAAACTTATTAGAACCTACAAGTCCACCCAGTCCTTCTTGTTTAGTAATTGCTATTGACAACTGTGTGAGATATATGCTGCCTGGCTTCTTATACATATGTCACCTTGAAATGTGAAACGGGTGTTCGCATGGTATACTTGTTGTATGCCTTAGTAGTTTGCAAGGTTATTTACTGTTTCCAGATATTTTTAAACTTTGTATTACCCTTTTATGTTTGCTTCACCATTCCAGATAGATGTTTCCATGCTGATGAACAGAGTTCTGCTTTTTTAATTAATGATCCAAGCGGTTGTGTGTTTTTAGTTTTGCATGCGACGCTTTTCATTCTATTTTATTCTGAGTTGAGATGCCACCAACAGAATTGATTTTCTTTTTTGTGGTTTTAGAGTTCTGTTAGTTTCTGCATCCAGTGTTGCTCTTTTAAGAACTTCTGCCAGCATGTTTTCACAACCTGTCCTCTCTAGATTTTGGAACGTACTTCAAATTCTTAATTCTTAACCTTAGGTTGAGTGCTGTAGCTGTCTGTAGAAATCTCACATTGGTACCTTCTTTGGTTTTGTCAAACTTACAGTGAAAGTGTTCTTAAATCGAACAAGTTATGCTGTGGTCATTATTCAAGCCTCCTGCCATAACACAAAACATATGATAGAATGAGGGTATAAACCGCAGAGCAGAAGACATACAATTCTCCCCATGGTTCAGTTTATAATTTAATGTAATGCTAGTATTATTTTATGGCTCATCAGCATGGAAGCATGTCCTCTGTATGGTGGCCAAAGCATACAAATGTTTAGGATCTATGCACATGTAATACCTTGCAACGCTGGCTACAACAGTGCCAAGCGAATGCCTGTTTCTCACTTTCAGTGGTAGATTGTTTAATTAAGAAGCAGTCAGCATTTATCTCCGTTTAATGTTAACAAAATCTGTTTGTCTTAGCGATTTGGCTAACTGACAAGAAGTAGAGCTGACTGGACTTGTAGGCTCTCAAGATTTACTTGTTTTTTGTTTTAGTTTGCAGTAATGTAACAAAAATCTACATTTGTAAGTTTGCACTTTCACTTTTAAGAGATTGCATACTAGTTCTGTTATGAGGTGAATGTAAAACACTATTCTTTACAGTTGCAAATATTTGTAATAAAAATAATAATATAAAGTGAGTACTATACACTTTCCATTCTGTGTTGTAATCGAAATCAATATATTTGAAAATGTAGAAAAACATCCAAAAATACTTAATAGAATACAAATTTAAATTTATATTGTTTAACAGTGCAATTAAAATTGTGATTTGTGATTTTTTTTAATTGATTTAATTTGTTTTGAGTTCATCGCTTGAGTTACCTGCAATTAATTGACAGCCCCACTCCTTATGCCAAGCACTCTGTTCCATCTTTTATTTAGCTGTGACACTGAGTATCTTTCTGACCTGAAGAAGAGCTCTGTGTACGCTTGAAAGTTTGTCTCTTTCATCAATAGAAGTTGGTCAAATAAAAGATATTACTTCACCCATCTTGTCTCTCTAATATCCTGGGATAAACATAGCAAAAACAATACTGCAGATTTAAATCGTTCATATACTGCACTGTCAGAGTTTAAAACTTATCACTTCATTAGTCAAGTTTAAAATCATCTTATCTTTAAGAAAATGACATGGAACAGATAGCATTAAGAAAACGTCTCCTGCTTGCAAATCTGCCTTCGGCTTTTCCAAATATACCTCCACTGCCAAATCCACCACCACTCCAATTAAGCCTCACTGGTAAGTAGGGGATTACTAGAATAAGGCTTTATTCAGACAATGTTTTATAAGATTGTAATTTTTGGAGAAATACAATGGTGGGCTATCTTGGGGGTCTTACTCACTCATACTCACATGTACAAAGATGGCACATAAAAACACTTGTAAAATCTAATATAACAAATAGAAAGTAATTACAAACACTGATCATTTCTCAAGCAAGTGTTAACAGTTACCCCCTTTAAAACTCGAGTGGTTAGCCAATGTTTGTGGACTTGAGGGTTGTTCTAGCTGGGAGTAGAAATTGATGATGGACTCTGTTAATTTCTTTGATGCAGTCTTGTTTATTTACAAAGAATGTTCAAAGTCCTGCTTCTCTGATCACAGGATGAACCAAAACCAGGAGAAAGCTTCCTTGCTTTCAGCACTAAACTCTTTCAACCAGCTTGTTCAGGCTGTGTGTCTGACTTTCCATCTGCTTATCTCTCTCTTTCCTTTCCTTTTCCTGGGTGTTTCAGTGTGCATGCAGTTCCATCAATCAAAGCCTTAATGTTTGCATTTGAAATCCTTTGCCACATGTTTCAGCTTCTACTCAGTTTTCTATAGGCCTATGGTTTTGGGTACTACTGCTATTGTTTCAGCCACCTGATTGCAATGGCTTCTTTACATCATTCTGAATGGAAGATAGTGGCCATACCTGACCCATAACAATGCTGTAGCTAGTGTATCTGCTCTGCTTTCTTGAATTCTTAAGGTAAAGTTCTAGTTCAAATTATGATGTAACTAGTGATCAAATATGAACTGGAATTTGTTAATTCCAGTGTTCTGGCCAAATTCCATCTCTAGGAATTTCATTCTGTTTAAATTTTCTATGAAACCTCAGTTTGATACAATGTTATTTTTCACCATATGCCTGAAAATGTAGTGTAGTATTGCTGTGTGCTGTGAAAAAGATATTTTTTTCACTCCACAGATAGCTGCCTTTCAGTCCTTAAAAGTTCTATGTAAATGCCAGGTGGAATTAGATGGCATCAGTTTAAAAGTTACATATGGGAAGAATAGTAAAAAAGTAACTATTGGTATGATTTCCCCTCTTTGTGTGTTATATATGTTTCAAATTTAGTGAATGATACATCGTTTACATATTTTCTTTGTGAATCATATAATAGTTATTTTGTCTCAACAGAGAATGAAATACAAGAATTATTAGACAAAAAAAGGCACCTGCTTACAAGTCAAAAATTCAATCTGGACTATCTATCACAAGCAAAGGCTCTTGCACAGATCCAGTTACAACAAAACAACATCATTGGTAAGTAAAGAATTAACAAATAAAGGATGCATTCATATAAATGTGTAAATTCCACAGAAATGCCATAGACTCCTCTCCTGTGGAATCTACTCCTGATTAAAAACAATCTGCTGTGATGCAATCTTCTGGTAAACCAGTGTTTCTCTGGGTTCTGTAACTTTGACACATTAATGTCACGAGATGGCACTTGTGATGTTATTCAGACTCTCTAAGTTTATTTTAGGCTGGCACTCATGCATATTTGAATAACAGAATATAGAAATAACAAAGTCCTACAGTAGTTAGTCATTTAGGCTCAGATCCTCAACATATTTAGGTGCCTTCAATTGGAGTTACATGCCTAAATATCTTTGAGAGTCAGGGCCTTACTCAAGAGTACATTGACAGGAAAATAGACTGTTTTCTAGTCCTTTGTCCAATCCCTTTAGAAATAGAGATTCCATCATTTCATTTCAGAAAGTATTTTTGCAGTATAATAGATTTTACTTTGTGAGAACTCTGTCCTGATTTAATCCACTCATATTGCAACAATGACTAGTGTGGTCATATCTGATGATTGAATTAGAAAATGAGCAATATCTGGATCTTCATTTTCAATTGTTTGTCCACGTAAATTCTGTTTCTGGGCGTCTGCACCTTATAGCCACAAGATTGGATTCTTTTGTCTAGCAGTTTCCATTGGGGTTGCATCTGTGCCATGTGTGCCCTTGTGCAGCCCTCACCCCTGAGGGCATAAAGGGAGGAATATGTCCCAAAGTTCTTTCTTATTGCCTATGGCAATGAGATGAAACTTAGCAGTGCCCACCTGCTACCCTGTAGCTTTTTTTCTTTCTTTAATTAATTAGTGTAGTTGGGCTAATTAATAGCATTACTTACTCCATTTTAGCACATTGGCAAAAATAAATGAATAAAGTAATTAGTTGAGAGAATCCCCTTGGTACCAAGGCCTCAGCTTCATTGTTGAGGCAAAGTTCTTGGGGTTGATTGTTCTTCAGGTGGTTGCAGATGTGTATTCCACTCAGGTATGTGTGTGTCCAGCACACCAAAGCCAGATAACTTTGCTTAGCAGTACCTATTGGAACAGCACCTATGCCTTTTGGCCTTCATAGTGCCCTCCCCACAATGGCAATACAAGTCCGGCATGGACCAACCTCCTTCAGCTGCTTCTTGTCCCCTGTGGCTCGAGTCACAGTGTTCAGTGTGGTCTCTCACTAATGTTCTTTATCACAGTGTTTCTGTGATTTTTTCTGTAAATAATTAAGTTTAGTTATACCTTTGGATTTAATTTAGCTTAGTGTAGTTAGTAGAATCTTCCAATATGTGAGATAGAGCTGGGTCATCAAATGGCTCTCTGGTACCAATGCCTGATCAGTTAGGCTCTATACTACGACTAAGTGGGTATTCACCCACGAAAGCTCATGCTCCAATACGTCTGTTAGTCTATAAGGTGCCACAGGACTCTTTGCTTGCTACTTTTTACAGATTCCAGACTAACACGGCTACTCCTTTCTGATATTAGGCTCTATACTGTTGACTCTGTTACCACTGTGGGGGCATCTGTTGAGTCTGGTATGAACGACATTTGGTATTGACACTCTCAGTCTCCACACTCTCTGCTCAGGCAGCAGTGGACTTGCTGTGCCAGTTTATTTCCTGACTCACTATTATTCAAAACATTTAGACTGTGGCGGCTTCATCTTTTGGTGTCTCCACATCTCCTAACTGTCTGACTTATATTGTCACACTGTTATCAGCATCTGTCTAATAGCCCTGGTTTACAAGCTGTTTCCTGTTCCCTGGAATCCCTGGAAGGTTCCTTGTTCTCTGAGGTACCAATTGTTTCCACTCAGTCAGGACTAGATCACTAGTTCTGTGGGTGGTTCTCGTTGGCTGGGCCACCTTCTACAGACAAAGGCAGCAGGGGCTTCCTTTGGTTGATACATCTGAACCCTTGGTGCAGTTTAAATGTGTCATGACTGGTGGTATGATGTTGAGCAATCTGACCTAGTGGTTAGAGGAGTTGTGAGTCAGGCCAGGTCAGATACCAGGATGTCACGAGTCTGAGACAGGACAAAAATCAGATGTCAGGAGCCAGGTAAGGTTTCAGGTTACCAGGAGATAAGCAGCATCAGTAGGAAGCAGGTAGCACCGGGAAGAGGTCCAAGGCAGGAAGAACCGAGTTGCATGTATTCCTGTCCCTGTGCTGGATTTATATGAAAGCTGTGAACCAATCAGTTATCGGAACCCCGTAGCTTCTTCGAGAGAGAATGTCCCTGTGGGTGCTCCACTCTAAGTGTCGGTGCGCCCCCCTGCGCCTTTGATCAGATATTTCTGCAGCAGTACTCGTGACCGGCCACGCATGCTCAGAGCTGGCCCCTTGCTCTGAGTATACCTCTAGTGAGCATGCACTGGCCGGTTCCCCAGTTCCTTCTCTACCGTCCCTGGCTTGAGACGGAGCTCAGCAGACTCCTTAAAGAATTTCTTTCCTCATCTTAAAATAACTTGTAGTTAGACAGTTTCTTGTTAGTTAGTTGTTAGTTAGTGTTATTTACCCTTTTTCTACTGTTAAAAAAAAATTAGAAAAAATTTAAAAAAAATTTTTGTCTTCAGCCGCTTCAGATATGCCTGGCTCCACAGGCTTTAAGCGCTGCTCCTCCTGTTAAGGACTCGCTATCCCTCTCTCCAATGGACATTCACAGTGCATAAAATGTTTGGGGGAGACCATATTCCCCAAAAATGTGCTCACTGCACTAAACTAAGCTCCAGAGCGAGAAAGGACAGGGAGCTAAAACTTAAACTTATTCTACTTCAAAAAATCCCTAGGGTCCGCTTCAGACCCTGGCGCGGACTCTGCCTCCTCCGCTTCACCGACACAGCTCTCCCACTTCTAAAAAGCAGAAGAAAGCAGCAAAACGAGGGCACCTTCTGTCAAATTCAAAAGAACCCCTTAGACACAAACCTTCTCCGGTCAGATCCACAGTCTCCTTACCTGAGCACTTTCGACGAGCTGGGCTCCTCCGGCACCACATTAAACCCACCTGTGCTTTCGGCGGCAGCGCGAAGCTCCGGTGCTGAGGCGACAGGCTTTCAGTTGCCTGCCTCGATTATGGCACCTATCGGCACCGTAATGAGCGCGGTGCTGACATTTCAGGGCGCTCCTGAGGCACTGCAGCCTGCTATTAATAGCATGGCACCAACTCCAGCACCAGCATTAACAGCACTACTTGGCACGGAGCCAAGATTAAGAACTCCGGTGCAAGCCCAGGTTCCCTCACAGCAATTCTATCAGCCTTCACCTTCAGCTGCCTCAGTGCTGCCGTTACCCAGTCAAGTGACCTCTTAGTGTCACCTACGCTTCAATCGCCCTTCCTTAAAGACTGCTTCTCCCTTACGAATGATTCAGGGTCCGAACAGCCTTCCTCCAGTGAGGAGGAGTCTGAACTACAAGGTGATGTTTCAATGCAATCAGAATTCCATCCTCGGAGTCCTGTCACCCACGGGCACAGGAAAATTGTCTCAGACTATCCTCAAGACCCTGCCTCCTGATGTGTTAACCCCTGAATGGCACTAGCTATGCCTTTTCCATCACCATGGCAGTATTGGGCCCCATGGACACCTTTCCCTCGGCAGCACACCCGCTATTCCAATCCGATGAAACACGAACGTCCAAATGATATGACTCACTTAGCAGCACCCTCCCATTCTCAGGATCAATTAACTCCTGCTCCTGACCCAGTACTAACTGAAGTACCAACTGAAGTAATACCTGAAGAAGCTTTACTTCTCTCCCCTCTACCGTCCTCAGACGATCTTTCGAAATTCCAGGATCTCTTTAAAAGGGTTGCCAGCGAGCTTACAATCAATCTAGAGGAAGTACCGGACCAACAGCATGAGTTAACGGACATCCTGCAATCCTCTTCTTCATCCAGACTGGCATTACCAATCAATGCAGCCCTTCTGGAACCTGCTAAATCCATCTGGCAGGCTCCAGCCACAAGCCAACCTACCTGCAAACAAGCGGACCGTAAATACTTCATTCCTTCTAAGGGCTCTGAATTCCTTTTCTCACATCCTGCGCCAAACTCACTGGTAGTGGACGCAGCCAATCAAAGGAAAAAACAGTTTTTTCTGCCATACTCTAGCCAGCAAGGAAGGCAAACGCTTAGACCTGCTGGGTCGCAAGGTGTATGCCTCTTCAACATTACAATTTTGAATTGCCAATTATACCGCAATTCTGGCAAAGTACAACCATAGAAACTATAACAAGTTCATGGACTTTATTGAACACACTCGAGACTACAAGAAACAACAGTTTACAACTTTAGTTTCCAAGGGCCAAATCATATCACGCACGGCTTTCCAAGCAGCTCTGGATTCAGCCAATACCGCAGCAAGATCCACCGCTACAGCGGTGGTCATGCCCCGAGGTTCATGGCTCTCCTCTTCCCTCTTTCCTCGCGAGGTTCAGAGCACTATAGAGGATATCCCTTTTGATGGTGATAAACTCTTTGCTTCCACCACTAATGAGGTGCTCCACTCAATGAAGGACTCAAGGGCAACTCTTCGGTCCTTAGGCGTCCAAACCCCGACAAACAGAAGGCGACAGTACAGATATCAACCTTACCACCGTCCATGCTACCCCTCATATACTCAGCACTTCCCAAGATCTCAGGATCAACAACAACACCACCAACGCCAGAGATCCAGATACCAGCGGCGTCGCCCCAATTTTTCCGGGATGCCCCAACTTCACTAATAAACAGATTTGAACCTTTGGTCGAGGGTCTCGTAAACACCCATCGTCCCAACTTCAACATATGCACTGCCTACAACTATCTTTGGACACCGCCTACAGCAATTTTGCACCAATGGCAGAATATTACCGAACAAGTGGGCTTCTAGAGGTCATCACAAACTGGGTATTCTTCTTCGAGTGCTTGCTCATATCCATTCAAGTAGGTTGTGCGCGGCCGCGTGCACGTTCGTCGGAAAAATTTTCCCCAGTTAGCAACACCCGGCGGGTCGGCAGGCGCCCCACCTGGCGTGGCGCCCTTGCGGCCCACATATATACCCCTGCCGACCCGTCCGCTCCTCAGTTCCTTCTTACCGCTCGTGTCGGTCATTGGAACAGTGGAGTGCGGCTTGCTGTCCTCCACTTCCCTAGCGTTTCACCTGTTTTTTCTCATCTCTAGTTCACAGTTACTTCTGTAGTTAGTGTTAATTCATAGTTGTTAGTTCTAGTAGTTAGATTAGTTTTTGTATATAGTTGAGGGCTGAGGTTTAATCCTCCTCACCCCTCCTGGGATCGGGCTCATGCCTGGCTCTCCCGGCTTCAAGCAGTGCTCGGCCTGCCGTCGGCCGATGCCAACGGGAGACCCCCATGATCGCTGCTTAAAGTGCTTGGGGGAATCCCATCTGACTGACAAGTGCCGGATCTGTAAATCGTTTAAGCCCCGGACAAAAAAGGAGCGGGACTCGCGCTTAAAGCAGCTCCTTACGGAAGCGGCGCTGACCCCTGCAGCTCCGGCACCGAGCACATCCGCACCGGGCAGAAGCTCTTCATCAGCACCGGAGACGACCGGTACCGCCAGAACACCGCGTCACCAGTCTCCGGCGCAGAAGCCAGCCCGGCACCGCTCCCTTTCGCCGAAGGCGAAGAAGTTGAAGGCTCCTGTGGCTGCGACTACAGCACCGCAGTCTGAGCATGGGAAACCGTGCCGGCCGGCACCGTCATCTGCCACGGCACCGGTTCTCCCAGCACCGTCGACTATGGCCACGCAAGAGCCATCGAGTCCGGTGCAGGACAGCTCCCCGGCGGATGCCCTGGTCGAGCTTACCGTTCCCACTACACCAGAGACCTTTGCGTCGGCGAGGGAGCTTATAGCCTTCACTGAGCCTTCCCTGCCTCAACCCCCGGCACCGCCGGTGCGGGTCCTCTCGTCGGCAGGGAAGCCAGCAATGCTTAGGCCAGTGTCCCTCGGAGCAGAGGACAAACACCGATCGAGATCACGGCACCGCTCCCGCTCACACCGCCGATCTCCCTCGCGACGCCGCTCGCAGTCCCGGCACCGATCCTACTCTCGGCGCTGGTCGTACTCGCGGCACCGGTCCAGATCACCGGACCGCTACTTAACCCGACAGTCTACCTCCTGGCACCGCCTTCAACGGAGCCCTTCTTACCGTCGCTACTCAAGATCCCAGTCGACCTCCCGGCACCATGCTGGTCGCAGGTCCCGGTCCCGGTCGACCGCCCGGCACCGTGCTGGTCGCAGGTCCCGGTCTCGGCACCGGTATGACTCCCAGCACCGTTCGCCAAGACAACCCGATGCCCGGTACCGGGCTCATGAACTATCCGCTCCACCCTGGCCGTCGGGACATCCCTCGGGCTCGTCTCGCCCGGACAGCGCCCTCTATGGGGATGTGGCGGAAAACCAAGGTCTGGAGCAGCCACAGCAGTGGTCCTTCTGGACGCCTTGGGCCTACCATCAAGCCCAAGGCGATCCCATCCCACCGGTCCAGTATGCATCTGCCACCCGTCGAGTGCAGGAGGCCACTGTCAGTCGCCCACCGCAAGATGACGACAGGTCAACTGCGACCCGGGACCCTGAGGCCGCCCCAGAAATGGCCCCCCCTACAGAGCAAGAACCTCAGGAGGAGCCTGTGGTTCCCGGACTCTCCTCCTCCTCCTCACCGGACGAGGCGGTAGTGGGCACTTCAACATTGGGCCCGCCCCCCATCGACCTCCGAGCCCACCAGGACCTGCTCCGCCGAGTTGCGTTGAGCATCAACCTCCAGGCGGAGGAGGTTCCAGAAGTTGAGGATCCTGTTGTGGACATTCTCTCGTCTGATGCCGACGAGAGTAGCCCTGCCCTTCATCCGCTCGATCCAAGCGAAGGCGGATTCTATTTGGCAGTCTCCGGCGTCCATCCCTCCGACGCCAGAGGCGTGGAGAGGAAGTACATGGTACCCTCTAAAGGGTATGAACTACCTGTACACCCATCCTCCTCCATGCTCTCTGGTCGTACAATCCGTCAACGAAAGGGAGCGTCATGGCCAGCCAGCCCCCGCCCAAAATCGTGGGAGGCTAACGTATGGACCTGCTGGGCCGCAAAGTATATTCCGCAAGGGGTCTACAGTTGCGTGTGGCGGTACCAGCAAGCACTGCTCAGCAGGTACAATTTTAACACCTGGCAGTCCATTGACAAATTTACTGAACTGGTCCCGGTAGACTCCCGCCCTGAGTTCAGAGCCTCCTGGAAGAAGGGAAAAAGATCTCCAGAACCTCCTTACAGGCCGCCCTCGATTGCCGCAGACTCGGCGGCTAGAACCATCGCATCGGGAGTCACCATGAGACGGATTTCGTGGTTGCAAGTCTCCGGCTTACCTCCGAACTGCAACATACGATCCAAGACCTCCCGTTTGAGGGCAGGGCCTCTTCTCAGAGAAGACGGACCCAAGGCTACAAAGCCTTAAAGACGATCGCATCATAATGCACTCCCTGGGCATGCACACACCGCAAACCCAGCAGAGGTCCTTTCGGCCACAACCTCAGCACCCCTATCCCCCACCAACGCCGCGCCAGGACTTTAACAGACGGCGCGGCTGAGTGAACAGAAGACGTCAACACTGGTTCCCAAGGGAGGCAAAAACAATGGTTCCGCCAAACCACCGGCGGGACCGAAAAACAAAACTTTTGAAGGTGCGCTCGGAGCAGAGCACCAGTCCTTCCCCGGACTCCTTTTCTTTTTTTTCCAACCGCCTTTCTCCTTTCCTCTCCGGTGTGGACCCGAATAACTTCAGATCGTTGGGTTCTGCGCACGGGGGTTCGGCTACCACCTACAGTTTATTTCGCCTCCTCCTCCCACCCACCCTCCCCCATCCTCTTCAGGACCCCTCTCTCACGGAGCATCTCCTTTACCAGGAGGTCCTCACGCTTCTCGAAATGGAGCAATAGAGCAGGTACCTCAAGACCTCAGAGGGAGAGGTTTTTACTCCCACTATTTTTTAATCCCCAAGTTGAAAGGAGGTCTCCGACCCATCCTGGACCTCCGCGGACTCAAACGACTTCGTAAAGAAGTTAAGATTCCGCATGGTGTCCTTGGGGTCTATCATCCTGTCCCTGATCCGGGAGACTGGTTCGCTGCTCTCGACATGAAGGATGCGTACTTTCATGTTTCTATCTACCACCACACAGAAGCTTTCTCCGCTTTATGTGGTGCGGGACCGCCATATTCCAATTCACGTCCTCCCCTTACGGTCCCTTTCATCTGCCCACAGGGTATTCACGAAATGTTAATGCAGTAGTGGCTGCTTTCCTTCGTCGAACAAGGCATATGTGACTTTACCTTACCTGAGACGACTGGCTTGTCTTTGTGGAGTCTTCGGAGGCTCAGGAATCGCCGCGCCATATCATAGCGATCAGGGAACTATTCGATATGCTGGGTCTATTAATCAATTCGACAAGTCCATCCCTCGTACCATCTCAGAGGATAGAGTTCACATAGGGGCTTGTCTTGACCAACGCTCGCGACCAGCCTCTACTTCCACCCAGCCGGTTCCGGGCTATAGTCTCTGTGATAGAGAGCCTGCCTCGCCTTTCCCACGACCTGGCCCGCGTCTGTCTCAAGCTGCTCGTCACATGGCGGCCTGCACACCTTGTCACTAAGAACGCCAAGCTCCGTCTTCGCCCCTTCAATTTGGTTGGCCTCCGTTTACCACCCACGGAGGGACAGCATGGACGTGGTCGTCACACTCTCACAGACGGTATTGCAATCTCTCCGCTGGTGGCAAGAACCCCTCCCTGGTGTGTGCGGGCATTGCCGTTCGCACCCCAGGGAATCCGTCCATATCCGTAACCAACGGCATGCTTCCTCTCTGGATGGGGAGCTCCCATGGTCACATTGGACACAAGGCCTCTGGTCCTCTCAGGAGCTGTTCGCTCCATATAAACGTTCGGGAGCTACGAGTGGTACGCCTCGCCTTCAGGCTTTGATTCCTCACCTGCAAGGCAACCCAGTTTGCGTCTTGTGCTCACGGACAACACCCACCGCATGATGCACATAATAAACAAAGCAGCGGGAGGGACCCGTTTCATCTCCCTCTGTGTCAAGAGCACGATCAGGCTATGGAGTTTTGTATAGGCCCACTCCGTGGATCTGCTTGCCTCCTTCCTTCCCAGGAGTGCAAAACGAGTTAGCCGACATCTCAGCAGGTCCTTTCTAGCCCACGAGTGGTCCCTCCGCCCGGCATAGCCCATTCTCTCTTCCGGAGGTGGGGTTTTCCCCCAGATCGACCTCTTCGCCTCACGCAGCGAACCAGGAAGTGCCAGCAGGTTCTGGCTCCTTTCGATAGTCTCGCCCCGGGTTCGATCTCGACGCGCTTCCTCCTGTCTGTCGACCCTCCTCCGTATATGCCTTCCCACCATTTCCACTGGTGCACAAAGTCCTGGTGAATCTGCGCAGGGACAAGGCGTCGAAGTAATCTCATCGCCCAGCGTGGCCCTCGGCCAGCAACTGGTACACCACGCTGCAAGACCTATCGATAGCCGATCCCAATTCTCCTGCGGCCCACTCCAGGACTTTGATATCCCAGACGCACGGCAGGCTTCTCCATCCCAACCTCCAGATCTCCTCCACCTGACGGCGTGGTTCCTGGTTGGTTGAGTGGCTCGAGAACTGCGCTGCTGCTACCTCCAGTGCAGAGGTACTACCTGGGAAGCAGGAAGACCTGCAACCAGGGCTACTTACATGGCAAAGTAGGAGAGGTTCTCCTGCTGGTGATCAGAACACAATCTCAAGTAAACACCTAACACAGGTCTCTCTCGACATTCCATGTCGATTTTCGGACTCACTTATGGCACCTCCAGAACAACAGGGCCTCGCGCTTTCTTCCCTGCGAGTTGCCACCTAGCTGCCATTTCCGAAGCATTTCCACCCAGGGCGAAGGGCCTTCCACTGTCTTCTTCACCTCTCCCGTCTCACTGGCTTCCTACAAGGGGCCATAGGATGCGATCTCCTTCATCCCAGGGTCGCCCCGCCCCGCCCCCTCTTGGGACCTCTAATCGTGGTTACTACTCCAGGCTTAATGGCCCATACACCTGACTGAACTGTGAGCATACCAATTGGCTACTGCTCTGCATCTCCTTGTATCTCTCGTTGGTCAGGTACGGCGTTCCTTGTGGCGATATTGACAGATCGGCCAGGCGAGATCTCGAGAGCTCTCGAGCTCATTGGTTGTGCACCCATCTTACACGAGATTGCCAACAGGGACAAAAGTTCAAGCTGCAACCCGCATCCTGCCTTCCTTCCCAGCGTGGTCTCCTCCTTTCCATCTTAACCAGGAGACATATTTCCTCCCGGTATATTTATCCCATAAACCTCCATGCATTCACGTAGAAGAAGCAAGAGCTATCACCTCGGCTCGATATCGTTCGTAACTTAGCGCGGCTGGGCGTTCTACATCGGATAGCACCAGACACGCTTTCGCAAGACGTTCCCACTTTTTGTTGCCGTGGCAGACAGGATGAAAGGATCGGCCGGTCTCATCTCAAACAACTTTCGGTCCTGGGTTACGGGCACTCGCACTCAGTGATCTTGCCTACGCACTTGGGCCCACACCTCTCTGGGCCGAGGTGACTGCACATGTCACAAGAAGCTCACGCCTCGTCTAAACTGCCTATTCTCGCTCAGTGTCACCAATACACGACATATGCGTCGTCAGACTACGTTCGTCCCTCAGTACACACCTTCTCTGCCCGTTACGCCTTGGATACCAGCAGTCCAGGGACGACTGCACGCTTCTTTTGGTTAGGCTGTTTTGCAATTCGGCCAGTGTCGCAAACTCCGACCCACCGCCTAAGTTAAGGCTTGGGATTAAGCCTACTTGGATGGGATAATGAGCAAGCACTCGTAAGAAGAAAGAGACGGTTACTCCCTTTGGTAACTGTTTATCTTGACGATGTGTTGCTCCCTTATCCAGCTTCCCCACCGACGCCCCTCCATTTCCCACCTGTCAGAGTAGCCCGCCAGAAGGAACTGAGGAGCGGACGAAGTCGGCAGTCCGGTATACGTGGTCCGCAGGGCGCCACGCCAGGGGGGCACCTGCCGACCCGCCGGGTGTTGCTAGGGGAAATTCTACCAACGTGCACGCGGCGCGCGCACACCTACTTGGAATGGATATGAGCAACACATCTCGAAGAACAACAGTTACAAAGGTGAGTAACCGTCTTTTCTATCCCCTTCCTCTCCTTACCTCCCACCCACTCACCCTCCCAGTCTGTCTGCAAGGACACCTCTCATGAGCTACACCTCCAACAAGAAGTACAACATCTCCTTCACCTGGGGGCTATCGAACTTGTGCCCAAATGCCACAAGGGGAGAGGGTTCTACTCCCATTTCCAATACAGAGTTCTACCATTCGGCCTTTCCACTGCCCCTTGAGTTTTCTCCAAGCTCCTAGCGGTAGTCACTGCCTATGTCAGGAAAAAAGGAGTCATAATATTCCCTTACCATGACGATTGCCTCCTGACGGCCTTCACGTTCGACGAGGCCCTCCACTTCACACAACTTACCATCGATTGCTTCCAATCGCTGGGCCTGCAAATAAACAAAAGCAAATCCACATTAAGTCCTACCCAGCATCTGGAGTTTATAGGAGCGAACCTCGACTCCACAACCGGACTGGCATCTCTCCCACCCGACTGATTCAATACCATAAAACTGCTGGCTACGAGACTTCGCAACAGCCTCCGGGTGACCGCCTGAGACTGCCTTCAACTACTAGGGCACATGGCCTCGTGCACCTTCGTGGTCCAGAACGCACGTCTCTACATGAGGTGCTTCCAGGCTTGGCTGGCCACGGGTTACAAACCAAACGTGCACTCACTAAACAAACACCTGGCCATACCCTACCAAGTCAAAGACTCTCTCATAGGGTGGACAGTCTCCTACAACCTCTACTCTGGAGTCCCCTTCCTCCAGACCTCCCCAACTCTGATAATGGCGACCGATGCATCCCTCACGGGCTGGGGGGCCCACATCTCTCACCAAACAGTCCATGGGCTATGGTCTCATTCCAAGACCTACCTGCACATAAATGTTCTAGAACTTCGAGCTATACGGAATGCCTGCTGCCACTTCCTTCCACTAATCAAGAATCAGCATGTACGCATAATGACAGACAACATTGCCTGCGTGTTCTACGTAAACAGACAAGGAGGGGCTCGACAGGCCAAGGTGGAGGCTATCCAAAAGTGGCCTGTCCCAAAGTCAAACAAACAGGTCCAATCCTTCTTAGGCTTGGCCAGGTATTACAGGCGATTTGTACCACACTACAGCCAAATCGCTGCCCCACTGATTTGACAAACCATTCCTAGTAACCACCGATGCATCTGAGCGTGGTGTAGGAGCAGTTCTCATGCAGGAAGGACCGGATCACACTTCCATCCTGTAGTGTTTCCTCAGCAAGAAACTGTCTGAGAGGGAAAAGCCACTGGTCAGTCAGTGAAAAGAATGCTACGCCATTGTGTATGCCCTGGAAAGCTAACCCATACGTTGGGGACGGCGGTTCCAGCTACAAACTGACCATGCTGCCGCTAAAGTGGCTTCATACAGCCAAAGGGAAACAACAAGAAACTTCTCGTTGGAGTTTTAGCTCTCCAAGATTTTGATTTTGAAATTCAACACATTTCAGGAGCTTCTAACAAAGTAGCTGATGCACATCTCTCCGTGAGAGTTTCCCAGCTAAGGTATGTTCCTTTACCTGTAAAGGGTAACAAGAGAACAAAACCTGACCAGAGACCCAATCAGGACAAAGATTTTTCAAAGCCTGAGGAGGGAGTTTGGCTTCTGTGTCTTTGTCTAGTTGGTGCTCTCTCAGCTATAGAGGGTCTATTTCCAGTCCTCTAATCTCTGTTTCCCAGTGTGAGTACAAAGGTAGCAAAAAGTATAGTCTTTAAATTGTTTGCTGTATTTGCATCTGTGTATCTGGCTGGATCTTTATGTCGTATTTGGCTATAAGTACTGTTTAAATTGTATGTGTGTTTGGGTAGGCTGTATTTCCCTTTTCTATTGTTATTCATTTTCTAAGTTGAAAGCCCTGTATTACATCCTGGTACAAAGAACTGTATTCTTTCTTTCTTTCTCTTGTTTAATTAAAAGTTGCTTTTTAAACCATGTGATTTTTTTTTCTAGTTGACCAAAACAGAAATTGTGGAAAGGAAAGACAGGGAGGAAAGCTGCTCTCTGTGTTAACTCTCACTAGCTGCTCCAAGGGGGGAATGAAGATAAAGGAGAAGAGAGAGATAGATCTTTTGTTCCTTGTCTTTGGGGTTGTCTCTTTGTGGAAGAGAGGAGACAATGGCTTCTTGGTTATGTGATGTAAAGAGTTGCATCCAGTAACTCTCAGATTTCGTAGCCCAGAGCAGGAAATCTGGGTGAGAGAAAGGTAGGGGAATTGTTATGTCCTTGTTGTGAGACTCAGAGTCCCTGAGTCTTGGTCCCCCAGGAGGTTGTGGGGACACCAGAGGATGCCAAAACCTGGAATTTTGGCTGTGGCACGAGAATTCAATCTCTAAGCTGATATTAAGCCTAGAGGGGTTCATGCTAGCTTCTCAGTGTTATGAACTCTAAGGTTCAGATCTGAGTAGGAGAAGCTAATGATAGCTCGTTCCCACTCTCTGTGTCAGAATGGCCATAAAACGCTGGAATGGTCCTTTGTGAACACATCGCATTCAAGCTGCTTATTCTCCAGGGGTATGAACACACTGGCGATGAGTTAAGCAGACGTTCCCTTCGGAGATCATGGAATGGAGATAGGACGAGGAATCATCTACAACATATTTCACACTGGGTTCACCCAACCATAGATCTCTTTGCACCGCGGAAAACACAAATGCCCTCAATTTTTTGCTCCAGGCGGTGGGACGGCAAAACAGCTCCCTCGGAGACTCATCATATCCCATTGCACCGGAATTAGTCTATGATTTCCCCCAATACCAGTTGCTCAAACAGGGTCTCATAAAGATACGAACGATCTGCCGGGGTGATCTTGATGCACCTTCAGGCCGAGACCAACCGTGGTTCCCTTTCCTCACCAGAAGTCAATTTGAACCACCGATCTCCCTGCCTCCCATCGCCGGAAACCTTTTATACAAGCACACAGCTGGCTGCTTCACCCAATCTCTCCATGCTTCATCTCAAGCTGGTATCTGCATGTTCTCCAACGAGAACTGACTGTTCCGACCAAGTTCAGAGGTACCTTACACAGGAAACACATCCCCGTACCACCTATCTCCGAAAGTTGGAAACGATTCACAAAATGGGTGTTCAAACTAAACAACTGTCTCCTACCTTGTGCACTCTTCCCTGGCATACTCTACTAGTCTATTGACATTAAGCAATCCGGCCTTTCCTTCAGCTCCATCAGAGTCCACTTAGCTGCCATTCACAACCTTTCATGGTACAGTTGACAATACTCAGTCCTTGCTCATCCCATCACAAAGTTTTCTGAAGGATTCAATCCTTATATCCAGACGATAAGGCCACTTGACCCCTTCCATGGAATCTTACCTAGTATTGTCCTGTTAACTCATCACCCTTGAGCCCCTAGCCACCTGCCTCCCTCGTTGCACTCTTGATGAAAAATCAGCCTTTTTGGTGGTGATTACTTTCGCCAGATGGGCAAAGCAGGATAGCACACCATAGCACGATCCACCGTATACGCTCGTTCTTCAATGGACAAAAGTACTCTACGCCTACACCCAAAATTCCTTCCAAAAGTTCACGCTTTCATTTCTACATCAATGACCAATACATCTACCAACTTTCTTCCCGAATCAATCAAACTCCTTCGAAGCCACAGTGCACACTTGAGTGTGCACAGGGCCCCCCCATATCCTTCTATTGGACAAACAACCCTTCAGAAACTCTCCTAGACTCTTTTGTCCATCGCGGACGCTTTCAAGAGGCATGCCTATCTTATCCCAGAGACTTCGAACGGATCTCCAATTGTCAATGGACTCTGGCTATCAGATAAAAAACGTTACACCTCCAGCTTTGATCAGAACACATTTCCACTAGCTCTTATTCTACCTCTGTTGCTTCTTAGTTAAATACCATTGACTGACGTCTGTAGACAAAGCCACTTTGGCCTCGATCACAATTTGTCAAACACTATGCCCTTACTCAGGGCCCTCTCTCTACACTCGATTAGGCAGGGCAGTATATATCTACTGCATTCCTGCCAGATTCGAGAAGTTCCTATCCCTTGGATACCTTGCTTCGAAGTCGCCAGATTGAGCACCCCAGGGACATCCCAAAGAAGAGAGGAGTTACTCACCTTGTGCAGAACAGACTTTCTTTCAAATTATAGTTCCCTGGGTGCTCCACTACCCACCCTGCGCCCCTCTACTTGGAGTTTGGTAGCCTAGCCTCCGTTGTAGAGAAGGAACTGAGGGAACCGGCCGCGCATGCTCACTAGAGGCATACTCAGAGCGGGGGCCAGGCTCTGAGCATGCGTGGCCGGTAGAAATACTGCTGCAGAAATCTCTGATCAAAGGCGCAGGGGCGCACCGACACCTAGAGTGGAGCACCCACAGGGACACTCATGTTGAAGAAGGTCAGTTACTGCACAAGGTGAGCAACCTCCTCATTCTGCCAATCAGATTCCAGTACTGGACTGGATTCTGGTTCTTCCTGCTCTGTTGGAGTTCAGCTTCTATTCTGGCAACTGTTAGGCAGTCCCTGAGTGGCAGGTTGAAACTTACTAACTCCTAAGCACCTAAACGATCAGGGATTGAGACCTGTAGTCTCTGACATCACCCTGTCCCCAAGAGGTGCCCTCAGGATGATGTGGGACTGGGCTTTTCAGGGTGATTCCAATGGCATGCTTCAACAAGGGGTGGGCAGGGGCTGTACATTTTCCACAGGTTCCCACATGCACTCCTCAGGACTATAGCCATCCCTGTCAACAAGATACTAGAGCCTGCCACAGTTACATTTATAGCCCAGGATTTTGTGGATCACATATTCCTCGTTGCCCCGGACTCTAACACAGAGAGCAACATACCAGTCGTGAACATTTCAACGTCATCTCCTTAGCTTGGGGGCAGGCTGCCTTGCTTCTACAGTGCTTGGGAAACCATAACTACGGACAGATGTGTCCTAAGCTTTTTGGGATTACACCATACAATTTCTGTGCATTCCCCTACCCATTCCACTACCCTCTCTCTTTTCAGGGACTTCTCTCATGAGCCATTATTTCTTCAACAGGTCCTGACTTTGTGTGCTCTGGGAGCTTTAGAGGAGGTTCTCTTCTTCACTAGGAAAGGGAATCTACTCTTGGTATTTCCTGATTCCCAAGTCCAAGGGGAGGGTGAAACCTATCCTCATTCTTTGCAATCTTAACAAATGCATCAAGTATATGAGAGTCTGCATGGTTATTCTGTCTACTATTCTTCCCACATTGACTCACAATGACTAGTGTGTTGCTTTCAATCTTCCCTGTGGGGATCTTCCCAGGCCACAGAAATGCCTGAGATTCTTTGTTGCCAGTCAACACTATCAGTACATAGTTCTCTCCTTTGGCCTATCAGCTCCATGTTTTTTTTTTTACCAAAAGCATGATGATGGTAATGGCTTTTCTCAGAAATAGGGAAATTCGTGTCTTCCCATACCAAGATGATTGGCTAATGAGAGGCAGATCAGAGGAATGAGTCTTTGGTCTTGTCCAGTTCACACTGAACATCTTTCATCAATCTGGATTGATTCTGAACAAAGCAAAGTTGACATTGACACCAACTCAAAAATTTGAGTTCATAGGTCCCTACTAGATTCTACAAATTTGCATGCCAGACAATTCCGGACAATTCTGTGCCTTTGCCTGGATCTCCAATCTCATCCTTCAACAATGGTCTGTGTATGCCTGAAGTTACTGGGACATATGGCTGCATGCACCTATGTGATTCAGCATGTAAGATTGTGGCTTTGTCTGTTAAATCATGGTTGAAGTTGGTCTATCGCCTGAGCTGCCAGTCATTGAACAAGCTTTCCCGAGTTCCTCCAGAAAATCTGGTCTCTCTACAATGGAGGACAGAACAGAAAAATGTATACAAGGGTGTTGCCTTTGCCTGCCCTCCTCTGTCCAGAACTGTAGTCACTTATACCTGCACAATAGATTGGGGAGCAAATCTAGGAACATTAAAGGTTCAGGGTTTGAGGTCAGAGCAGGAAGTATCATGTCATATCAGTGCCCTGGAGCTTCGAGACATTTACAATGTGTCTTGTGGCTTCTGGAATAAGATCAGAGGAGCAGTGGCTCACATACTCACAAACAGGGTTAGGGTTGCAGTTGCGATGACTGGGAGAACCTCATGGTGATTTGCTTGCCTGGTGTGAAGGTTGAGGATCTGTCAAGACATCTGGATAGACTTATGTGTAGCGCTGGGGAGGAGCTGGTGGTTATGGTACATGTAAATACCAATGACATAGGGAAGGATAGGAGAGAGGTCCAAATTTATGCTGCTAGGTAAGAGACTGAAGTCCAGGACTTCTATGGTAGCATTCTCTGAAATGCTTCCAGTTCTATGCGCAGGGCCAGTTAGACAGGCAGAACTTCAGGGTCTCAATGCATGGATGAGATGATGGTGTAGGGAGGAGGGGTTTAGATTTACTAGGAACTGGGAAAACTTTTGGGAAAGGAGGAACCTATACAGGAAGGATGAGCTCCACCTAAACCACAATGGAACCAAATTGCTGGTACTTGAAATTAAAAAGGTCATAGAGTAGTTTTTAAACTAATGCCTGGGGGGAAGCTGACAAAGTGTGGAGGAGCATGTGGTTCAGACAGAAACATCTCTTAGGAGATGATTAATGGAGATTCTCTATGTTCTAAGAAGGAGGAGAGAATGAAAGATGATAAAATACAGGTGGGATCTGATGAGAAACAGTCAAATGGGAAAGAGGTCCATTCAATTACATCATATAATGGCAGACAGCTAAAAAGTGACCAGTTTTTAAAGTACTTATATACAAATGCTAGAAGTCTATATAATAAGATGAGTGAACTAGAAAGTCTTGTATTAACTGTGGATATTGATATAATAGGCATCACAGAAACTTGGTGGAATGAGGATAGACAATAAGACACCGTAATACTAGGGTACAAAATATATCAGAAGGACAGAACAAGTTGTGCTGGTGGGGGAACTGCACTACATGTGAAAGAAACATAGAATCAAATGAAGTAAAAATCTTAAATGAACCAAGCTGTACCATGGAATCTCTAGGGATAGTAATTCCATGCTTTAATAACAGTATGGATATATTACCGACCACCTGACCAGGATGGTGATAGTGACCGTGAAATGCTCAGGGAGATTACAGAGGCTATAAAAATAAAAAAACTTTGATAATAGTTGAAGATTTCAACTATCCCCATATTGACGGGGTACATGTCGCCTCAGGATGAGATGCAGAGATAAAGTTTCTTGACGCCTTAAATGACTGCTTCTTGGAGCAACTAGTCCTGGAACCCACAAGAGGAGAGGCAATTCTTGATTTAGTCCTAAGTGGAGCACAGAATCTGGTCCAAGAGGTGAATATAGCTGGACTGCTCAGTAATAATGACCATAATATAATTAATTTTAACATCCCTGTGGCTGGGGAAACACCACAGCAGCCCAGTACAGTAGCATTCAATTTCAGAAAGGGGGACTACACAAAAATGAAGAAGTTAGTGAGACAGAGGGAACCCCAAGGCCTTTAAATCCCCCCCGCAGCTCTGGTGGCCGGGCTGTGGCCGAGATTTAAAGGGCCTGGAGCGCCCGCCACTGTGGGGAGCCCCACACCCTTTAAATCCCCCCCACAGCTCCAGCAGCCAGGCTGGGGCTGGGATTTAAAGGGCTTGTAGCTCCCTGCAGCAGCAGAGCCCCGGGCCCTTTAAGTCAACCCAGAGCCCCGGGGGCTCCCAGCCACCTCTGCAGCTGGGAGCCCCGGGGTGATTTAAAGTCCCTGGGGCTCCCAGCCACAGCCTGTGCCCCAGGGCCTTTAAATCTTGAGAGGCCCTGCCTTTTCCGGTTGAGGCCATGCCTCTTCCGGGTGAGGCCACATACCCCTTCAGGACTCCAGCCATACCGATAAGTCCTGTAAGTTACTTTCACCACTGTATATACCCCAAATTAAAAAACATAGTAAGAGAACCAAAAAGTGCAACTGAGGTTAAACAAAGTAAAAGAAGCAGTGAAAGACAAAAAGGCATCCTTTAAAAAGCGGAAGTTAAATCCTATTGAGGAAAATAGAAAGAAGCATAAACTTTGACAAATGAAGTGTAAAAATATAATTAGGAAGGCCAAAAAAGAATTTGAAGAACAACTAGCCAAAAACTCAAAAAGTACTAGCAATTTTTTTTAAAACATATCAGAAGCAGGAAGCCTACTGAACAACCAGTGCGGCTACTGGATGATCAAGATGCTAAAGGACCATGCAAAGACAATAAGGCCATTGTGGAGAAACTAAATGAATTTTTTGCATTGGTCTTCAAGGCTGAGGATGTGAAGGAGATTCCTAAACCTGAGCCATTCTTTTTAGATGACAAACCTGAGGACCCATCCCAGATTGAGGTATCATTGGAGGAGGTTTTGGAACAAATTGATAAACCAAACAGTAATAAGTCACCAGTACCAGATGGTATTCACCCATGAGTTCTGAAGGAACTCAAATGTGAAATTGCAGAACTAATAACTGTAGTTTGTAACCTATCATTTAAATCAGCTTCTGTACCGAATGACTGGAGGATAGCTAATGTGACGTCAATTTTTAAAAAGGGCTGTAGAGGTGATCCTGGCATTTACAGACCGGTAAGCCTGACTTCAGTACCAGGCAAACTGGTTGAAACTATAGTAAAGAACAAAATTGTCAGACACATAGATGAACATAATTTGTTGGGGAAAGGTCAACATGATTTTTATAAAGTGAAATCATGCCTCACCAATGTACTAGAATTTTTTGACAGGGGTGTGGGGGGATCAACAAACATGTGGACAAAGGGGATCCAGTGAATATAGTGTACTTAGATTTTCAGAAAGCCTTTGACAAGGTCCCTCGCCAAAGGCTCTTAAGCAAAGTATGATGACATGGGATAACAGGGAAGGGCCTCTCATGGATTGGTAACTGGTTAAAAGATAGGAAACAAACGGTAGGGATACATGGTCAGACTTTAGAATGGAGAGACGTAAATAGTGGTGTCCCGCAGGTGTCTGTACTGGGACCAGTCCTATTCAGCATATTCATCAATGATTTGGAGAAAGGGGTAAACAGTGAGATGATACAAAACTACTCAAGGTAGTTAAGTACCAAGCGGACTGCGAAGAGCTGCAAAAGGATCTTACAAAACTGGGTGACTGGGCAACAAAAATGACAGATGAAATTCAGTGTTGATCAATGCAAAGTAATGCACATTGGAAAACATAATCCCAGCTATACATATAAAATGATGGGGTCTAAATGAGCTGTTACCACTCAAGAAAGAGATTTTGGAGTCATTATGAATAGTTCTCTGAAACCATCCATTCAGCATGCAGCGGCAGTCAAAAAAGTGAACAGAATGTTGGGAATCATTAGGAAAGGTATAAATAAGACAGAAAATATCATATTGCCTCTATATAAATCCCTAGTAAGCCCACATTTTGAATACTGTGTGCAGATGTGATCTCCCCATCTCAAAAAAGATATATTGGAATTAGAAAAGGTTCAGAAAAGGGCAACAAAAATTATTAGGGGTATGGAACAGCTGCCATATGAGGAGAGATTAATAAGACTTGGACTTTTCAGCTTGGAAAAGAGACAACTAAGGGGGCATATGATAGAGGTCTATAAAATCACAACTGATGTGGAGAAAGTAAATAAGGAAGTGTTATTTATTCCTTCTCATAACACAAGAACTAAGGGTCACTAATGAAATTAATAGGCAGTAGATTTAAAACAAAAAAAAAAGAAAATATTTTTTCATACAACACACAATCAACCCCGTGGAACTCCTTGCCAGAGGATCTTGTGAAGGCCAAGACTATAACAGGGTTCAAAAAAGAACTAGATAAATTCATGGAAGATAGGTCCATCAATGGCTATTAGCCATCAATGGCTGTTTTGCCAGAGGCTGGGAATGGGCAACAGGGGATGGATCACTTGATGGTTACCTATTCTGTTCATTTCCTCTGAGGCATCTGGCATTGGCCACTGTCGGAAGACAGGATACTGGGCTAGATGGACCTTTGGTCTAATCAGTATGGCCGTTCTTATGCAGCAATACCACTGCAATGTATACAAGCAGGGAGGAGCCTGCTCCCACCAGCTTTGTTAGGAAGCAAAGTTTTGGCACTTCTGCATTAAGGAGGACATCATCCCCATGCCGGACTCTCAAAATCTGTTGGCCAGCCATCTCCCCAGGACATTCTCCAACAATCATGAGTAAGGTTAGCATTATGTCATGGAGGTCATGGATTCCATTACTTCCATAGACCTCTGTGACATTTTCCCCTTCAGCCCCAGGGCAGTGGGACGGGAGCTATCATCTGACGAAGGCCCTGGAGCTCCAAGCTGCAGTGAGCTGCGGAGGGATCCAAGGTGATGAGAGGATCCCACAGCAACGAGCTGTTGGCTATGGAGCTCTCAGCTGCCATGGGGGGTGGGAGGACACTGCAGTTCCCAGCTGCTTGTTCCAGAGCTCTGAGCATGGGTAGTGGGGGGACCTCGAATGATGGGTGGTCCCTGGAGCTTCCTGCTGCCGTGGGTGGCAAGAGGCCCCAGCAGCCCTGGTGGGCTGAGCCATGGCAGGCTGTGGAGGGATCCCAAGTGGTGAGGGGACCCCATAGCTCCAAGCCGCCGGCCGTGGAGCTCTCAGCTACCATGGGGATAGGAGTACACTGCAGTTCCCAGCTGCTGGCTCCAGAGCTCTGAGCTTGGGTAGCGGGGGGACCCTAGATGATGGAAGGCCCCTGGAGCTTCATGCCACCATGGGTGGCAGGGAGCCCCAGCAACTCTCAGTTGTCATGTGCAGTGGGGCACGCCGCAGCTCTGAGCCACTGGCCCCGCAGCCCTGAGCCACCACTGGCAGTCAGGAGACCCTGGAGCTGTCAGACACAGTGACGGTGAATGCTGGACTTTCCCTCCTTCTCTCCTGCAGCAGGGCCTGGGCTCTCATCTCCCCATCAGCTCCATTTTGTCAGTTATTTTCAGTAAAAGTCGGGGACAGGTCACAGGCTTCCATGAATTTTTGTTTATTGCCTGTGACCTGTCCCTGACTTTTGCCAAAAATAACGGTGACAAAATCTTAACCTTAATCACGAGCGGTCTCTAAAGAACAGTGTGATGAGGTTCATTTTCAGGATTGAGGCATCCCATTGGTAAACCTATTTTCAAGAAAGGACAACAAGAAGTGCTGTCAATTTTATTGCCAAGTGGGACTCAGTTCAGGCTCTCTGACTGATGCCTTCCATTTGAACTGGGGAACAGAGCTGATGTATGCCTTTCCCCCATCCCTTTAATCTCTCAAGTTATCCTCAAACTAAAGTTGGACTATGCCAAATTAGTACTTATTATGCCAGCTTGGCCAAGACAGTGTTGGTTCTCTGACCTTCTCAATCTGTCTGTTTGACCTCCCATATTGCTTCCTCTCTTTCCCAACCTGGTGAGTCAGCCCCATGGTCAAGCTGGTCAACTGTTACTGAGCAGTCTACAGCTCATGGTATGGATAGGACAAGGCTAGATGAGGAGGAAAGGCAATGCTCAGAAGCATTTCAGAGGAACCTCCTTAATAGTAGAAAACCATCTACTAGGTCTGTTTATTTGGCTAAGTGGAAACATTTTTTGGTTTGGTCAATGTCTGAGGGCATTCAACCCATGTCAACTCATATTCAGGACATTTTGGACTACCTGTTATGTTTGAAGTCCTCGGGTCTGGCTCTTAGCTCTTTGAGGGTTCACTTGGCAGCAATCTCAGCATTTTGTCCTCTGATCCAAGGAACACTGATTTTTTTCAAAATTCATGATAGTGAGATTTCTGAAAGGTATTGTCTGCCTGTTTCCACCTGTGAAGGAAATGGTCCCATTGTGGTACTTTAGCACTGTGCTGGTCACCCTCATGGGTTCTCCATATGAGCAGACAGTAATCTGCACATTGTCTTTCAGTTCCCAAAAATACAGCCTTTCTTGTGACTATAACATCTGCAAGAACAGTCAGTAAATTACAAGTCTTAATGACAGAACTTCAAATAGTCATTTCTTCAAAGACAAAGTGTCCTCACATCCACATTGAAAGTTTTTGTTCAAGGTGGTTCCACAGTTTAGCATTACCCAGGTTATTTACTTGCCTGTAGTCTTTTCTAAGGCAGCTTTTGCCAACAAAACAGTGGAGGTGTACACACTACAAAGCTACTTTTGGCAGCAAAACTCTGCTGTTTAGCTGACAAAATGAAACCGCCTCAACAGGAGGCATAGAGCTTTTTGTGGCAAAGTTAAAACAACAAATCATCAGTGTAGACGCTGCCGTTCATTACATTGCCATAATTGGCCTCCCCCAGTATCCCACAATGGCCTCTGTGACCTCTCTGTTCACTGCTTTGAACTCAGCTGACCTGCATCTCGCTATGCAGGCATGCACCCCTCCCCTTTCAAAGCTCTGGGAAGCTTTGACATTCCTCAGCCTGGAGAGCTCACAAAGCTGCTGGGGACACTACTGGTTTTTGAGGAGGCTGTGGGAGAACTCGGAGGGAATCACGGAACCATTAATGTGGAATCGGCAGGCAGAGTAGGCGGCTGCTGTGGGGTGGGGAGCGGGGAGAGACTGCTGTGCTGCACAGAGCCAGGGGCTGATATGTGTGGGGGTGCCCCTCTCCCCTGACTCAGGATTAGTTGCTAAGGCTGCTGTCTGAACTTGAAGAGACAGCATGCCAACACACGCACTTTCCCCCAACACACACACTGTCTGTCTGTCTCTCACACACACACACACACACAACCTGTCACACACACTTCCTCCTTCCCCTGCACAAACACTTTAGTTGAAAAGCAGCTGACAATCTAATGGGATGCCCATGGAAAAATGTGATTAAGAAACTCACATCATGTGACACTGTACCTGCTCCATGAGGCATTGCAAATCCTTCCCAAAGCATCCTGCGGCCAGTTGTACACAGGGTTAACTACCCACAGTGCACTGCTCCCTGTGTCGATGCAAGAGCTGCTAATGTGGATGCATTATGCTGACAGAAGGAGCATACTGTGACATGCAACAGCGGTTTAATTAAAGCAGCATAAGTTTGTTGACAAAACCGTAGCGTAGTTAAGGCCTAAGACACTCAAACACGGATGAGCAGCATCTCCATGCATTAGATATGAGATAGACTGCCAAGCACCATCTGGAAAGAACTAAACCATTTTATTCATCACCTTCACTTAGTCTTTTATGTGGATTGGATGAAAGGTCAATTGGTCTTCACATATATGATTTCCATGTGGATAACTTCCTGTATTACCATGGTTTATGGAGTAGTTCTGACTATGCCTCCATGGGCATTATGGGCTCATTCAACAAGAGCCCAAGCAATATTAATCACATTTCTCAGCAATGTTTCAATATTGAACATTTGCAGGGCTGCTACGTGATCTTCCATGAATGCTTTTACCAAATATTATGCTAATACAATGGCATCTAGGTCAGATGCAAACTTTGGGAAGGCAGATCTGCAGTCATTGTTTAAGTAGACCCCAAGCCCCACTGTCTACTGCATCTGATTGTAAGTCACCTGCATGAAATACATATCCACAACCACTTGAAGAAGAAAAGGTGGTTATGTACTTGTATTGTAAATGTTCTTCAAGATGTGGGTGTGGATGTATATTCCATGACCCCCGTCCCTCCATCCCCCGTGCATTGGCATCTCCAGCTTTGGATTCTGGTGCGAAGGAACTGAGAGGGGATGGGGCCATGCCAACCTTATATAGACATTGGAGGGGCTATGAGGGTCAGAGGGCACTAGCATCATCCCAACTAAGCAAAGTTCTACAGCTTTGGTGCACTAGGCATACAGATGCCTGAATGGAATACACGTCTGCACCCCCATCTTGAAGAACAACAGTTACAATACAGGTAAGTAACCATCTTTTTCCTGCTCATCCTGTGATACTTTAATACTTCTGAACAACAGGGACACTAAATGCCTGTTTTGTCTGGGAGAAAGCCACATCCTAGATAGTGAGGTATGCCAATCTCAAGTTGCTGCTGTTGGAGTGTTCTCTTAAAGATACCTTGAAGTCAGAGAGCTGCGAGTTACGCAAGGGACATTCCTTTCAAAAGTCCCATTCTGCCAGTGTGACTGGACTGTACCCCTAGAACCCAAGCTTCTACATAACTCCTCACCTGAGGGGCATTGATCCACCCAGGTCCCCATTGATCAACCTGTAACTTCTACTGACCATGGTAGGAAGGAGTACTGTTTCAAGACTGGTTCTCAATGCTGATTTTCAATGCTCAGTCCTCTGAGACTGACTCTCAATCCTGGTATTGACAAAAAAGACAGAAGAGCTACTATAAAGGTTCTACTACAGTTCCATCCTTGAAACCTGACCATTAGCAGAGATCGTGCTCTGGCTTTGACACCAACATCAGGCTAGAGATTTGGCACCAACTACATACTGATCATCATTGCCACAGATTCCAGTCTTTGACTGCCCTTCCTTGACACACATGTCCTCAGCACAAATGTCCTTGGCACTGGTAGGTTCCATGCCATTACCTACCACATCAATACCCTTTGTACAAACCTTTATGGCACTGACTGCCTTCATAATATGCGGGAACTTTACCATTACTCCAGAGACAGAGTCTCCACTACATAACCCGGCAATAGCAGTAATTCTTAATCCATCAGTACCAGAATTTAAGGTACCTAAATTGAAAATCTCCATCCACTAAGCTTCATTGATGTCCCCTCCATCCAGGTCTCTTTGCCAACAGATGACACTTGATAAAACAGCTACACCTTCTGAAGAAAATTACTTTTCCTCACTGTGATGGGATGGCTGCCCCACACTGGCAGAGAAGGGGTTAAAAGGAGCCCTAAGGAGACTGCGCCAGAGCAGCCTATTAGAAAGGGGCTGAGAGGAGCAGCCAATCATGGCCACACAGGCTCATAAAAGAAGGGCTGCAGGGCAGATTAGAATTCAGTAGCTGACTGGAGCTTGAGGGGAGCAGAACAGGCTCCCAGCAGGAAGAAGGAGTGCCAGCACTTTGGACAGAGCGGTGCTGCAAGCTAGACAGACTTCCTGGCTGGCTGCTAGGGTCTGCAAGCTGAGGCCCTGAGGTATGGGCAGAAGAAGGTGTGGGAGCTGCATCGGAAGCAGTCCTGGGAAAATGGATTGCAGTTGCCACTGAAGGAGTGGCTGGACAGAGGTTGCAGGTCCCCTGGAAGGGGGAAACACAGAATGTGGCACAGCTGGAGGGCAGTGTCACTGAAGACGATGCTGCAGTCCTGGGAGTGGCGCAGGTCATAGAACAAAAGCGATGGCAGCCAGGCACCACCAGAGGAGAACACCCTAGCGAGCAGAGTTAAATCCCATGACAGCCAGCAGGAGGGGCCAGAGTGGTGAATCTCACCCCATTACACTCACCATCAAACCAGAATATGGAGCCATCCCCTAGGGTTTTCTCTTGGTCACCTAACTTTGACCCAGAATGGGACTCTGAAAGAAAAAGCAGCCTACACAGTAAAACAGAGACCAAGTGTGGGCCAAATTCCATGGCCTCACATTCCTTAATCATATAATATTCAAACCTGGCCCTACTGGCTATCTTAGAATCATCGTCATTTTCTATCCTCGTACCCCAGCTCTCCTTCCCCTGTCAGACTTCTAAGGCATTAAGAGCTACTCCATCTGCAGAGCTGCAAGGCCTAGATCCTGATGAGGTTCAAAAGGAAGATGACCAGGAAGGAGATGAATTGAACCCCCTGGTTCCTGTGGTGATGTCATCGTGATGGGTAAGTGATAAATAATAATGAAGAGGACAAGTCTGATTTAGAACAATTTGGATCACTTGGTAAACTGGGTGCAAGCAAACAATATGCATTTTAGTGTGGCTAAATATAAATGTATACATTTGGGAACAAGGAAGGTAGGTCACGCTTACAGGATGGGGAACTCTATCCTGGGAAGCAGTGACTCTGACAAAGATTTGGGGTTCATGTTCATTCAGCTAAACATGAGCTCCCAGTGTGACACTGTTGGCAATAGAGCTAATCTAATCCCGGAATGCATAAACAGGGGAATCTTGAGTAGGAGTAGTGAGGTTACTTTATCTCTGTATTGGGCACTTGTGCAACCACTGCTGAAATACAGTATCCAGTTCTTGTGCCCACAGTTCAAGTAGGTTGATAAATTGGAGAGGGTTCAGAGAAGAGCTATGAGAATGATTAAAGGATTAGAAAACATGCCTTATAGTGATATATCCAAGGAGCTGAACCTATTTAGTTTAACAAAGAGAAGGTTAAGGGGTGACTTGATTACAGTCTATAAGTATCCGTAACCCTTCTGCCCCTCTGAGTTGGCAGCAACAAGGGCCGGGTTCAGTATCCAGGGGTTCCGTTTCAATAACACAATGCAAAACCGGCTCAAGCCCCCACCCAGTGACCTGGGACAATTACATACCACCACCACCCCCCCCGGGTGCCTCTAGGAGGCAATACTTCCCCACTCGCAAGCACGGAGTCTAAGTGTAGCAAAATCCTTTTAATAAAGGAGGGAAACAATGCGGCATCATGTTGGAGAAACACCACAAACAGGGTTATAACACAAACCATAAGCAAAAAACCCACCTCCAAGAACATTTGGCAATATCCTTTCCTCCTTAGGGTCTTAAGTCCAATCACCCCAAAGTCCAACAACCCGAAAGTCTCTGGTCAGTGCCACCCCAGAGTTCAAAAGTTAATCTGCAGAGTTTTACCCCCCAAGCCTGGGTGGAAATGGGGGAGGGGGCACACACAGGGTGTTAAGGGGCACCTTACATGGGGCAGGGCCAACTGCTCTGCCTCTCCGTGGAGTTCTGCTGCAGCCTTCACCATGACCAGCTCCACTCCACCACTGTGCCGCTCCTTCAGCTGACCCGTGAGCCGCTGCAGCCATCCCCGCAAACCGCTCCACTCACTGTTCCGTGGGCTGCTCCAACATGTTGCACAAACTGCTCCGGTCTGCCAGCCGCTTAGCGATAGATCTTCAGGCTCCCCCACTAATTAACACAGCACTCAGTGATCTCAGCTCAGTAAGCTTAGCTCTTTTAGTGATTTCAGCTTGTAGTAGAGGAGCCCTGGTGCTGGTGCACCATTGGCCCAACGTGAATTCAGCTCAGCAGCCTCTAGATGGACTCTTAATGGAATAAAAATTAGCTCTGCTCTTCAACAGTGGAGAGAGGAGAATGTGCAATTGGTGTTCCAGGCCCCCAAAAGGGGCCCATACCATCAGGTACACACACCAGTCCCCAACCTCTCTCCTCTCACTGGGTTTTGGCACCCATGTCCGTTGTCTAGCAAGTGCTACTTAATTGATATTGAGACATCTCTGTCATAAAGCAGTCTCATAGTTCCTCATTCACATAATCAGAGTGACAACACTTTATTTCTCCTTCGCAATAACAAAGAAATTGGGGATCCCAGAGCTGTCAAAATAACCATCCCAGGCTGCTGTGGCCTATGCAAGGTGGGGTGGGTGTGCCAATGCAAATACCTGAAATTCCTTTCCACACTCCCCATAATTCGCCACCAGATGTCAGGGTAGAGCTCATCCTGATTCTGCTTACATCTCTGTATGGGGAACAACTAGTTAAAAATGGGCTCTTCAGTCAAGCAGAGGAAGGCATAACACAACCCAATAACTGTAAATTGAAGCTAGACAAATTCAGACTGGAAATAAGGCATAATTTTTTAAGTGAGTAATTAACCAATGGAATAATTTACCATGGGTCGTGGTAGATTCTCCATCACTAATAACTTTTAAATCTAGATTGGATGTTTTTCTAAAAGTTATGCTTTAGGAATTATTTTTGGTGAAGGTCTATGGTATATGGGAGTCACACTAGATGATCGATGGTCTCTTCTATGAATCTTTATTTTATGAGACCTGTGGAGAACTAGGAAACAGCTGTACTATTTTTTATAAATATCACATACCTGTCAGAGTATCTGTGTGATATTAGATAAAATCGAGTTGTTAAAGAAACCAGGCAGAAAAGGTAAAACAATGGCCCAGATAAGGAGCCTCCTCTCAAACACAATAGCTACGCTTATAGCCATGAAGAGGGATTGCTCAGATCCCAATCTGAAAACAAGGCTATGTCATGTCAAGGCTGAGAAGAGAGAGAAGCAAATACACTAATCTATAAAAAGATGTCTATGGCAGAAAGGGAGGGGTGAAGTGGTCATCTTAGCTGTAAGCGGACAGAGAGAGCATGTTGCAGGCTGACCCAGCCACTGACTGCAAGCTACGGTCTGCAGCAAGCAGGCTACAACTTGGTCCCCAAAAGAATAGGGGACACTAAGGCTAAATTATGTGTAACTAAGACATTGAGGGCAGTGTCATGCATGGGTAAGACAATAAGCATGTCAGCCTCTTCTTTTATTTTAAATCCACTTTTCTAAGCACTATGTACCATTGGGGTAAAATAAATCATACTTTGTTTTGGAGAAGCTGTTTCTGTTTTATCACTGTTCAAAGGCTCCCAAAGGAGAACTCTTGCAGGTGACAAGTCCATTGGGTCTGATAAGCATCATGCGTGCTACCGGGAGGTACAATCAATCTGAAGACTGAGTTGGGGAATGGTTGGGCTGTGGGGCCCCATATCTCAAAGAGTAGTGGAGGCATGCATGGGCCTGCCACTTGAAAGAGTGTTGGAAAAGTGATTTCAGCAAGGACAACCTAGCCAGGGATTGTGACAATGCCATTAACTCAGCTGTACCTCCCACAACAGATGATTTTAAGGTCTTTCAAGATCTGTTAAAATGCATGGAAGATACATTAGATATCTCTTAAGACTGGCTGTGGTCATTTGTGATGGCATCCTTGAACCAGACAAAGACTTGTGGCAGATGCCAGCCTCGATTCTTGACAGCTCTAAAAGAGCTGATAGCTGTTGTCTGGTCCCAACTAAGGGCTTTGAATATTTTTGTACTCACTCTATTTCTGATTCACTGGTAATTGCTGCAGTGCCTGAAAAATCTAAGCAGCAAAGACCTCCTAAGATTGCATCAAAGGAAAAAGATCTGAAAAGCAGGACTTTGTGGGAGAAAGGTCTGCTTCCTGCTGGCATATATCAAGCATTTGTAGGCAAATCCAATTATGTGCTGTGGAACATTATGGATAGGCTATCACAGGATTTGCGAGATGTATTGAAATCTGTTCTCTCAGATAGCCAGTTGATTGGAAAGACATCTCTTAGGCTGTTGTAGATGCTTCAGATGGAACTGCTAGAGCTGTGACTACATCAATTGCTATATATTGCTCTTCTCAGTTACAATCATTAGGAATTCCAAAAGTAATGCAAGTTGCTAGTGAGGATGTGCCATTCAAGGGTTCCAAGTTATTCAAGCCTATTATGGGTGAGGCACTTCACTCCTTTAAAGATTTCAAAGCAACGTGTTGCTCCTTGAGCCTTTTTACTATGTCTCAAAGGAGGACTGTAGTGGGGCAGATGCCCCACTTTGGCAGAGGAGGGGAGCAGCTGCGCAGAACCCAGCCAATCAGAGAAGGGCAGAAAGGTAGCCAGTAAGGGCCAGGCTGGGCCCTATATGAAGGCTTCAAAGGAGTCTCTCCCTGACAAGGAAAGATGACTGACTCCCAGAGGTAGCACCTTAGACAGAGAAGTGCTGGGCAGGCTCAGAGTAGCAGAGGGAAAGCTCCAGCATGATATATGCGGGCTGAAAAGGTGCAAGAGCCAAAGGGAAGTGACCCAGGGAGCGCGAGCAGTAGAGGGAAGAGAAGGAGGGCAGGACATGGCTACTGCCAGAGGGTCCCTGGGCCAGGACCCAGAGTAGTGGGCAGGCCTGATCCCTCTCTTCCACCTTACACTGCACCTGACCATGGAGGAGCATGGCTGATGGACTGTACCTTGTCCCTGAGGCAAGGGACTAGACTTTGGGGCTTCAGGTGGCCACGAAGGCAAGTGCAGACTGAGGACTGCTGATACCCCCCGGAAGGAGGTGGGGGGGAATAGAGCTGGGACACAGCTGGAAGGCTATGTCCAGAAGAAGACGCCGCAAGCCAGGGAGCAATGCAGGTCTCAGACAGCACAGCTGAGCAGGCAATGGGCAGGACACCACCCACAGAGGGCGCTCCACAGAGCTAATTCCTAGAGCAACCAGCAGAAGGCGCCACTGTGAGTGTGCAACTCGTTACAAAGACACAAAATAGATCTCAAGGCTCCTTTAGATGGTGTCCTTAATTGACATATTGCTACCAGCAGAAATCCACTGAACCTCCTAAAAAATTTTGTTTCCAGAAAAGTAGTAGTTCAGTCTCTTTCTCAGCTACCATTCAGTCTGTGTCTTCATCTAGGCAGCAAGCTTGACATCACAGCTGAGAGCCCTGTTTTGATATCTGTGCATCTGTAGCCCCTCTCTCCACCTCATTTGGCAACCACCTTTAAGTCACCTCAGAGGCCTGGGCTAGAACCACTATGGGCCATAGGGGCTTTGAAGTCCTCAGTACAGCTATTCGGTTCAGTTTCGGTCCTTGTGACTCCACCACCCTCCTTCCTTGTCTCTCTTAAGGGATGCCTCTAATGAGACATTGTTAAAACAAGATGTAGATTCCCTTTCACAATTTAGGGCAGCGGGGGCAGTGCCCTCTCAGTTCAGGAGCAGGGGGGTTTAGTCTCATTTTCTTATTCCAAAAAAAAGAAAAAAAGAGAAGGGTAGCATCCCATTCTTGAGCCTAGTGACAATAAACTCATCCAGCATTTCAAGTTCAAGATTGGCATCTTGCTTTCCATAAATCCTTCCCTAGCTCCTCAGGATTGGTTCATAGCTTTCAGCCTTTAGAATGCATACTTCTAGGGGTCTATTTGTTCAACACATGGGAAATCACTTTGTCTTATGGTGGGAAATGCACACTAGAGTTCTTCCCTTTGGACTTTCCAAGGCATCAAGATTTTTTACCAAGTGCCTATTGGTCATGGCAGCTCATCTAAGAAAACAAAGTCTTTGTAATTACAGGTGTCAGAGTGGTAGCTGTGTTAGCCTGTATCAGCAAAAACAACAAGGAGTCCTTGTGGCACCTTAGAGACCAACAAATTTATTTGGGCATAAGCTTTCGTGGGCTAGAACCCACTTCATCAGATGCATGGAGTAAAAAATACAGGAGCAGGTATAAATACATGAAAGGTTGCTTTACCAAGTGTGAGGTCAGTCTAACAAGATAAATCAATTAACAGCAGGATACCAAGGGAGGAAAAAGAACAGGAGTACTTGTGACACCTTGGAGACTAACAAATTTATTTCAGCATAAGCTTTCATGGGCTACAGCCTACTTCTTCAGATGCATAGAATGGAACACACAGAAAGACGATATTTATACATGCAGAGAACATGAAAAGGTGGAAGTAGCCATGCCAACTGTAAGAGTCCAATCAATTGAGATGAGCTATCATCAGCAGGAGAAAAAAAACTTTTGACGTGATAATTGAGATGACTCATAGAAGGTGTGAGGAGAACTTAACATGGAGAAATAGATTTAATTAGTGTAATGACCCAACCATTCCCAGTCTCTGTTTAAACCTAAGTTAATTGTATCTAATTTGCATATTAATTCAAGTTCAGCAATCTCTCTTTGGAGTCTGTTTTTGAAGTTTTTTTGTTGCAAAATTGCCATCTTCAAGTCGGTCACGGAGTGGTTAGAGAGGTTGAAGTGTTCTCCCACTGGTTTTTGAATGTTACGATTCCTGATGTCAGATTTGTGTTCATTTATTCTTTTGTGTAGAGATTGTCCTGTTTGGCCAATGTATATGGCAGAGGGGAAGGGAGGAAAATAACTTTTGAGCTGGTAAGAGAGTGGCCTATTACAGACAGTTGACAAGAAGGTGTGAGTAACAGTTACTGACCTCACCCTTCCTAAAGCAACCCCTATCCATTCATGTATTTATACCTGCTCCTGTACTTTTCACTCCACTTTCATTCCCATTTGTCAAAAATTATTGACCTCCTCTGACTCTCTTTCATGCAGATGCTGCTGTGCTTTCCCCAGTGGCCTGCATGTGGCCCTCCTGCTACAGGATTTGACATATATCAGATTTTAGCAGTGCTCTACTTCTTTGTGGCATATAAAATTACTGGCTCCTTCACCTGGAATACTAACCATCAAAAACTCTTCACCTGTGTTTTTTTTTCTTTTTAAACACAATCCTTCTCTTAGTATATTTTTGTTTTATTAGAATTATTTAATAGCATCTGAGTAATTGTATCCCATATGGTATCATTTACTGGAGTTTATTTTATATTTTAATCAACTGAGCACTACTACAAAGAGATGACACCATCCATTATCTGTATAACATCAGATGTAACTCCAAGTCTATTAAGGTTTCCTGGTTTTCCTTCAGTGCTCAGTCACTTCACGTAACACATGAAGCCAATTCTGTGAGAAGTAGATTTTTAAAACAGAAAGCAAATTCAGTTTTTATCCAATGAAAGAAAGCACACAATGGACAAAATCCAACCTGTGGGTGCACAAAGCTGCAATTGCATCAATTGTATATGTTGGGACTAGTGTTCCAGAAAAGCATTCACTTGCAGGAGGAGGCCAAGAGGTAAGTAACCTAGATTTCTTGTATACACCACTTGGTTTATAAATAGATTCAGTAGCATTTTAAACCAAGTGCAGACTGGGCCAAAAAATTAATGGTGATGAGTTATTTTACAATTCCATGGTTTTTGATGGAAATTAGTTAATTTTGATAATGGGAGTTTGTGCATGACATTGGTGTGTTGTGTAGCTTTTCTCTTCCTAAAATGGACTGTGTAACTAGTTAAACCAAACTATTAATTTTAAAGGATTGAAACACAATATTTTTGAAAGTGATTAGGTTAGATTTACCTGATTTTGTTTATATTAATTTTAAACAAAGTGTTAATGTACTGTATTCTGTTTATCTAATTTTACATATCATATGCAGGGAAGGAAGCTCAACAGTTACCAGACATTGAAATTTGTCAGAAGAAAAAGATAGTAAAGAAATCTTCCATTTCACATAATAAAGACCTTAATAAGGGTAACCTTTTTTTTATGTTAACATCACTGCACAAAAATCTCAAACTGTGTCTCATTTTGTATTCCAGTTAGTGTTAAAGGGGCACTGTCACTTTAAAAATCCCACTTGTCCAAAAATGTTTTACCATCTTTTCTAACGTGTAGCACCAGAGATTATTAGAATTGAGAGATTAGAAAGAAATAGTTATATTCAGTATATTTATTTGTGCATTGGACAATGCTCTGAGAAGAGTTTTATTGCTGTGTTGCTCTGGTTTACATCCTAGTTTTAAGCACCAGCTTAATTACATTACCATTATGAATTGTTTCGGGGAGGAGATCGTGGGTATGTGCCTCTCCACACATACAAGAGACTATATAACAGTAACCCTGGAACTGAAGTGCTGTTGGGACTATAAGGAAGCCATTTTTTCCCCTGGACTTCTGGGAAAGGAAGAGGATCAATAAGGAGGATAGTTTTTCATTCTCCCAGGACCCTACAAGGTCATTTTCAGCTGTTGTCCCCTTCATTAAGCCATGGAGGATATCATTCCTCCCTCCCCTAATCATACAGTGAGGTGAGAGAGGGAGGAGGAATGTGAGACTGGCTCTGTTTCTGTACTATGGCCTTTCCAAGCGGGATGAAAGATGAAGAGGAAGGGAAGTGGGGAGAAAAACAGCTAGTAGGCTCCCTGGCCTAATTTAAGGATAGGAGAATCAGTGGGCCTTGAGGAGTCAGTATAAAACCTTCACTTCCCAAATCCTAGGGTGCACACGGAACTTAATGGAGGTAGGAGACTCCTTCACTAGCTGGGCTCCTTCATGGACCTATTGAACCCCATGCATTGTATGCAGCAAGGGTAATGCAGGGGCTAGATAACAGAGGGCTCTTTCACCCCCTGCCCCCAGCCCTTTACTGACCCAGGAGGTACCAGGAGTCTGTGAGGAGGATCCCCCTTCACACCTCTATGAGGCCAGGTGAGGTAGAAAGAGCAGCAGAAAATGAGTAAGGGCCCCTGGGGAGAAAGACCAGTAAGAGTGGGTGGTGGTAGCCCAGAGCAGCGGGAACAGAAGACATACACATCCTTCATATTTCATGGAGAAGATGCAGGGGGCAGAAAGGGACCTCCCCATTTGCCTCTCTGCAGGGTCTGGGGAGAGACGGAAGCAGGGCTGCTGGATGGGGGGGAGACAAGTGGGGCAATTTGCCCCATGCCCCGCAGGGGCGCCCATGACAATATTGTATTCTGTGTTATTGCAACTTTGAAGGGGCCCCTGAAATTGCTTTGCCCCAGGCCCCCTGAATCCTCTGGGAGGCACTGGGCAGAAGTGGCTGAAACAAACATACCCATTCTTATATGGGGCCAGGAGGATGAGAAAAGCTGTCGTCTGGCAACAGGGACAAGAAGGATATCCTTCATCCAGCCACAGGGCTGGGAGGGAAAAGAGTAAGAGGGAGCCCACCTTTATTCTTTCCATGTAACCAGAAGAGATATGATAGATCCCCCTCAACTCCTTCGTGGAGTCACATGAGTGTCATGAGGGAACACAGTCAAGCACTTATCCTCAACTGTTTCTGAAGCACATGCACAGTTTGACATACTCTAGTTGGGATTGGGCTCCTATTTATTGTCAGTACTTAGAATAAACAACAATTAGTCTGAGAGATGCTAAATAAGCATGGCGACGGAAACATTCTCACCCGGTGAGTGTACTGGGCTCTGGCTGTAGGACCTATGAGGTTGACTGCATTGTAAAATATTTATTCTACGCAATAAAAGTGTTTTAAATTAACTTGCATGCCAGACTATAAAACTAATGTGCATTAATTTTACAGCATACCAGAATATTTTAGTACAAATATTTATATTACAGTAAGATTTAATATTGTACTATATAAGTTTTTTAAACCAACAGTTATCTTTTTTTGTTACTTCAAATCATAAAATACTGAGAGGTATAGATAAGCTTCCATGCTAGGTGTGATATAAGTATTTGTTTTGATTTTAGGAGCCTTACTGAGTCCTCAGAACACATGCAAGGTGAGTAGATGCAACTTATTTAGAAACACATTATCACTCACCTGCACTAATTCAGACAGCACTCTTAAATAAATGAACACAATTGAGATGGGCTTCTTGAAGAACAGACTGAGTCACTCAAGATGCTTTGAGTATTTAAACTATATATTCATTCTCATAACCCTAATTCTAGTGCCAGAGTCATAGTTCTACCATCTGTGGCCTTTCTTTTGTCCTCTGTGACAGCTGTACTGGAAGGGAAAAGCTAGCAAATGACTGTGGTGCTTAGGGTGTCACATGCTATATAAAAAAACAATTGTGATAAGAGATGTAGACTTCAGTCCCTCCCTACTAGAAAATATGAACTAGGAGGAAAAATCTGTGGCTTTAAGAGTTTAGAATTGGTCAGGTAAACCAAGGAACAGATCAGTTCAAGAGCACTCTAGGAGAAATTTGTGACCAGACTTAAATATTTAAAATGTTTCTACATGACGTCCTGTGCTTGGATTAAAAGACAGCTCCTCTGATAACCAGTAATCCTGGAAAGCTATTGTTCTTCTCTTACCCTTGGATCTGTTGCAGATGGTGCACTTGCAAATGATGGTGCCCTCCAGGTTTGCAAGGGATGTCTCAAACACTTTCACTACATATAATAGTACTATGTACATTTATGACTATTAAACTTGTTTTGTGGATCATAGTTAAGTTTGGCTCTTCTTTGTGATTGTTCCACGTGTCCTATGCATGTCAGATTAGATTTTATTTTTATTTATTTATTTTTTTAACTAGCGCTGTCTTTTCTGGCCACCACCCCTGTACTTTAGATATTCTCATACCTGTATCTGAGGGCATGAAGAGTAGAGTAAACCCAACCATCTCTGTTACTTCTTACCACCTGTGACAGCAAGAGAACTCTGTCAGTATGTGCCACCTTCTCTGTGCACTGTGTTAGCTTTGAGTATTGCTAATTAAATAATTGGTAATTATGGTCTTTTTGCCCATTGTCCCAAAACAACACTAACCCCCCTGAAACTTTGTCAGCTATTTAGTTTAGTGGCTAGACTTCCCCTTGCATGCAGGAACAATAGGGCGGAAGTGAAATCTCCAGGATTCAAAACCTCCCTCTTGTGTGAATGACACTCAAGGTCCTGAAGAAACTGAGGCAAAATGCTGGATTGAAGATCTTGATAGCCATGGCAGTTCTGGTATTCAGATCTGTTGAACCTCTCAGTGAGGGCCCATTCACTTTTCTCACTCTGACCATCAGTCTTCAGAACAGTGAGATCCTACACTCAGGCTACGTCTACACTACAGGATAAATTCAAATTAGCTTAAACCGATTTTATAAAACAGATAATACAAAGTCGATTGTGCGCGTCCACACTAGGCACATTAATTCAGTGGTGTGCGTCCATGGTCCGAGGCTAGCATCGATTTCTGGAGCAGTGCACTGTGGGTAGCTACTGTAAAATAATGAGGCCAATAATGTCGATTTCCGTCCACTAACACTATTCCGACATAGTAATATCGATTTTAGCATTACTCCTCTCGTTTTGTAGGAGTACAGAAATCGATTTACAGAGCCCTTTAAATCGATATAAAGAGCAGAGTAGTGTGGACAGGTGCAGCGTTAAATTGATTTAATGCTGTTAAAATCGGTTTAACAGCGTAGTGTAGACCAGGCCTCAGATACAGCATTGTTACACCTGACAGTAGTTGGTGACTGGCTGTTATACATTGAAAGAAGTTGCTCATTTGATGGTCAGAACATTTTGCTCCAAAGCAGGAAAACCTCAGCTAGACTGTCTTATAAAACTAAGTGGCAAAGGTTTTGTATTTGGGAATCTCAGTGCTAACTGTCTCCCTTGAGAACATTCATTTCAGGAATATTGGACTATTTATTAAACTCTGGAACAATCTGGACTTTGTTAGATCCATAAGAGTCCATCTAGCACCAATATCTGCAAATAATCTTCCAGTCCAGGCCCACAGTGTATCTTTTTCATCCTACAGTGGCTAGATTCCATAAGGGCCTTATTCATGTTTTTCCCCGCAGTTCAGGAGTCTCCTCCGGCCTTCAGTATAGTATTAACAGGGCTGATGCTCCCTCTTTCCTTTGAACCCTTAGCAATCTATTCTCTTTGCCAACTAAAAAGCACTCTTCATTGACAGTAGCCATTACATCAGCTCAAAGGAGAGGGGAGATTCAGGTCAGGGTTACTCTCAGTTCTTGCCAAAAGTTGTTTCAGAGTTCCAGGTGAATCAGTTTACTCATCTTTTAGTTTCCTTGTCCAAGCCTCATTCAACCCTGGGAAAGAATCTTCATACACTTGATGTAATAAGGGCATTGTCATATTACCTTATCAGGACAAAATTATTCAGGAACATACCTAGACTGTTCGTGGCCTTTGCTGATAGGGTTAAGGATGGACAATATCCTCATTAAAATCTCCAAGTGTATAAGAACAAGTTACAAGAAAGCCAAGTTAGATCCACTTAGCCACATTAGTACTCATTCCACTAGAGCTCAGGCCACCTCTGCTGCTTGTTTGATGAATGCAGCTGATTCTGAAATTTGAAGGGCAGCTACCTGAACCTCAGTCTATACATTCACAAGATATTTTTCTTTGGCAGAAAATTCCAGATTGAATGCTCAGATGGTAGGGTTATCCTGCAGTCGTTTAAGTAGGACACCTAGTACCCATCTCCAAGCACACAGACAAGAGTGGAATCCATGTGGACAATCAAAGAAAAAAGAAGGATTACTTACTTTTACAGTAACTCTGGTTCTTCCAGATGTGTTATCCACATAGATTTCATGACCTGCCGTTCCTCTCTGTAAACTGCCCTATTCTATTGGGATTTTGAATTGGTGAAGGAACAGAGGGCTGGTGGGACCTGCTTTGCCCTTTATGTCTTTGGATGTGTACGTGTGTACTAGGGTGCAGGGTGGTGAGAGACTTCTAGAGTGCAGGTGCTGTCCCAATGGACAGTGCTGGCCAAAAGAATCTGATCTTACATGCATGTGGTATATCTCACCAAGAGTTGAATCTGTGTAGCCAATACAACTTAGCTTTCAGTAACTGTGGGTTTTAAAGTAACTGTTCTTATTTTTGGAATATATAAAGTTAAATTTTACATCAACATTGTTAAGCATGTCCATACGTTAAAGCTAATTGTTAGACCAGTGGTCACCAACCGGTTGATTGTGATCGACTGGTCAATCCTGGAGACTCTTCCAGTCGATCATGATCTCTGGTGGTGTGGCAAGGCTGCCGCAAAACCAGGCTCCCTGCCTGCACCGACCCCACGCTGCTTCTGGAAGCAGCCAGCACAGCCTCGGGGCCCTGAGGGGGCGGGGAGGCACATGATGCTCCTGCCTGCAAGCACTGCCCTTGCAGCTCCCATTAGCTGGAAACAGGGAGAGGTCGGAGCCATGTTGGTCCCTTCTGGGAGCGGGGCCACCTGAGATAATTGCCGCCCCCTTCAATGGGCAGGTTCTGAGTGGCTCTGCAGCATTAAGACCTGGGAATAGCATGAGTACAGCAGGCCCAGCTCTGCTGACCAGCATTTCTCTTCCACCACCCAATCTGCAGCCTCCCAGAGCCAGCCCCTGATGCCCCCTCCTGCACCCCAAGCCCCTGCCCTGAGCCCCCTCCCAGAGCCAGCACCCCATATCTTCTTCTGCACCCCATAACCCCTCCTACACCCCAACATTCTGCCCCAACCCAAAGTCCCCTCCTTCACCCAAACCGCCTCCTGTACCCCAACACTCTGCCCCAGCCTGGAGCCCCCTCCTGCACCCAAACTCCCTCTCAGAGCTTGCACCCCTCACCCCCTCCTGCACCCCAAACCCTGCCCTAGGCTCAGCCCAGAGCCCCCTCCCACACTGTGAACCCCTCAGACCCAGCCCAGAGCCCGCCCCCCCAACCACAACCCCCTACCCCAGACCAGTGAAAGTGAGTGAGGGTGGGCGACAGTGAGAGACGGAGAGATGGGGGCATGGAGTGAGCAGGGCAAAGGGGAAGAGGCAAGGTAGATCTTGGGTTGCCCTTAAGTTCAAAAAGTGATCTTGGGCATAAAAAGGTTGGAGACCACTGAGTTAGACAATAACAAAATAATATAGTAACCCTCCAAGTCATTATTCACTACAATAACCTTGGCTGTTAGACAGTTTTTTATGTGAGAAAGTAAACTGTGTGGTTTTAAATATATATACAGGTATTCTGTACATTTTGCAGTTCTGTAAAATACAGCAAAACTTTGTTTTGTTTTCAGGAAACACTCTGTATTTCTGGAAAGGGTTATAGTGTGCTGAGCTCAAGGTCTTCAGAATTAAAAAAGGATCCAAAACATTACTGAGGTCATTCTATCTTACTTGCTCATTGCAGAACAGTTCAGTGATTACAAGCTTATAGTATAAATAAAAAGTCGATCGTAACTGTACTCCGGTTTGGAAGCCTTATTACTTTACATATCAATGTACAGATCAATCTGGCTCTCAGTGCTCTTATGACAGTTGTAGAAGAAACTAGTTGCACAGAAATGTTCATTATAACAGACAGAACCTGAACACAAAAGCTGAGTAAAGCCATCTTTTTATTTTTAATGAGTTAACAGAATTGATTTGATTATACTAGTTCTTAACTAGACTTGCATTTTTGTATCATGTCCTAGGATAAGGCAACTGATTGAGAATACATATTTTAGAGTTGGTTCTGAAGTAAGTCTATGGTCCTTAAATGCCTTCTTGCCAAATACTTCTGATTTTAGAAAAACAGCTATTGTACATGAAGACTATATCACAGCAAATTGGGAAGTGCTGCAACATATGCTGTATTTTATGCAGATGGCTAAGAGAATGTGGTGGGTTTTTCCCCTTCCTTACCATCTTTCCAAGCTAATAAACAAAAAGTTTGGGACAAATTAATAGGCTTCCAGGCACTCAATATATAAAACGGTTACTCACTTTCTCGTAACTGTTGTTCTTCGAGATGTGTTGTTCATGTCCGTTCCAACCAGGTGTGTGCACGCTGCGTGCATGCCAGCCAGAAGATTTTTCCCTGAGCAGTGTCCATAGCATTGGCCTGGGCTCCCCCTGGAGTGGCACCTTCATGGCGCCTAATATAGGGCCCTGCCAACCCTTCACCCCTTCCATTCCTTCTTGCCGGAGAGGAATAGAAGAGTGGATATTGGAATGGACATGAACAACACATCTCGAGGAACAACAGTTATGAGAAAGCGAGTAACTGTTTTTTCTTCTTCAAGTAATTGTTCATGTCCATTCCAACAAGGTGACTCACAAGCCAAAGCTCAGGTGGTGAGGTTGGAGTCATGCACTGATTGGAGCACAGCATGTCCAAAGGCTGTATCATCTCTGACCTGTTGTGTAATTGCATAGTGCGTCGTGAACATATGTATCGAGGACCACACAGTAGTCCTGCAGATTTCCTGGGTGGGGACTTGTGCCAGGAGTGCCACTGAGGAGGCTTGGCCCTAGTAGAGTGGGTGGTAATCAGCGGGATGGGCACCCTCACCAGGCCATAACACTCAGGAATGATGAGATGCGTTGAGAAGAGACAAGGAGACCCTCCATTCTGTCCACCACAGCCACAAAGAATTGGATGGACTTTGGGAACGACTTAGTCCTCTCTATGTAGAAGGCTAGGACCCTACATACATCCCGTGAGTGCAGCCTGAACTCCCTATCGGAGGAGTGTGGCTTGGAATAAAACACTGGGAGGAAGATGTCCTGGCTCATGTGAAACTGGGAGACAACCTTAGGGAGAAAGGTCAGGTGAGGTCTGAGTTGGACCTTGTCCTTATGAAAAACTGTATAAGGGGGTTTGGACGTGAGGGCCCTGAGCTCCGATACCCGTCTAACCGAGGTAATTGCCATGAGAAACGTGACCTTGTATGAGACAGAGCAGGGAGCATATTGCCAGTGGTTCAAATGAAGGGCCCATAAATCTGGAGAGGACGAGATTAAGGTCCCAGGCTGGGACAGGCTGACACATCTGCGGGAAGATCCTGTCCAGGCCCTTGAGGAGATGACTGACTGGAGGGTTTGCGAAGACCGAGAAGCCATCTGTGCCTGGATGGAAGATGGAGATGGCGGCTAAGTGGACCCTTATTGATGACAGGGACAGGTCTTGTTGTTTTAGGTGAAAGAGCTAGTCCAGTATGAATGGTATGGGGGTGAGCAATGGCAACTGACTGCATTGCTCTGCCCAGATGTAGAACCTTTTCCACTTGGCAAGGTAGGTTGCCCTGGTGGAGGACTTTCTACTACCAAGGAGGACTTGTCTGACTTGATCCGAGCAGGACAGCTCCACAGTGTTTAGCCATGGAGCATTCAGGCTGTGAGGTGGAGCGACTCTAGATTTGGGTGCCGGAGTCGGCCATGGTCCTGTGTGATCAGATCTGGGACCAGCGGTAAAGTGATCAGTGCCACTACAGACATTCCCAGGAGTGACGTGAACTGGTGCTGACATGGCCACATTGGCGCTCTCAGTATGACTTGGGCCCAGTCCCTGTGGATATTGAGGAGCACCTTGTGGAGCAGTGGAATTGTGGAAAAGCATAGAGCAGGCAGCTCCCCACAGGAGGAGAAAGGCATTCATGATGGACCCTGGACTGTGTCTCATGAGGGAGCAGAATAGCTGACATTTCCTGTTGCCATGAGTGGTGAACAGGTCTATCTGGAGAGAGCCCCAGAGACAGAAGATTGAGCTCACCATGTCCAGCCAGAGGGACCATTCATGGCCATGGAAAGTCCAGCTGAGACTGTACGCCAGCTCGTTCTGCACTCCTGGGAGGTATGACGCCTGCAGGTGTATCGAGTGCTCTATGTAGAAGTCCCACAGCACGAAGGCTTCCTGGCAAAGGGGACAGGAGCATGCCCCACCTCATTGGTTGATACAGAACATCGCCGAGGTGTTGTTTGTGAGGACTGCCTGCTATGTGGGTTTTGAAAGTGTGGCATGCCAGGCGCACCACTCTCAGTTCTCTGACATTGATGTGCCGAGCAAGGTCCACCTGAGACCAGAGGTCTTGAGTCCTGAGGTCCCCTAGTGAGTGAAATTTGGCTTCCGGGAGGTATGCCCTGGCTTGAGTCTAGTCTAGGACTGCGCCTATAAACTCTATCCTCTGCATCGGGGACAGAGTACATTTGGCCTCATTTAAGAGGAGACCTAATTCAAGGAAGGTCCTTCTTATGAAGTTGACCTGACCCTCCACTTGGGCACTGGAGCAGCCCTTGATCAGCCAGTCATTGAGGTAAGGAAAAACATGTATCCGGTGCTTGCGCAGGAACGCCGTGATGACTGCCATGCATTTTGTGAATGCTCAGGGAGCTGTTGATGGTCAGAACGGGAGGAAGGCAAACTGACAGTGGCCACTGCTCACCACAAATCTGAGGTAGTGTCTATGATGTGGGACTACTGCAATGTGAAAATATGCGTCCTTCAAGTTGAGGGTGGTGTACCAGTCTCCTGGATCCAGTGAGGGGATAATGGAGGTTAGTGAGATCATGCAGAACTTGAGTTTCTTTACAAACTTGTTGAGCTGCTGCAGGTCCAAGATGGGTCTGAGGCCCCCTTTGGCCTTCAGTATTAGGAAATACCAGGAGTAAAACCTCTTGCCTCTTAGCTCCTGAGGAACCTCCTCCACTGCCTCCACTGAGAGGAGAGACTGCACTTCTTGAATCAGAAGTTGCTCGTGAGAGGGGTCCCTGAAGAGAGATGGGGGAGGTGGTTGAGGGGCATGGGGGGGCACAGAATTGGGTGGAATATCCCCTCTCTACCATGCACAGCACCCAGCAGTCTGAAGTAATTCGGGACCACGCATGGTAGAAAGGGGATAGACAGGATGAGAAGGTAAGAGGGGAAGGATTCAGAGTCCTGGCAAGCCCTCCTTGACCACACCTTCAGAAGGGTGGTCTAGGCCCCGGTGGAGGCTTGGGCTGGCCAGAGTTTTGCCCAGAGGAGGGATGTTGCCGCCTCCTCCTCCTACTTCTGTTTCACCTATGCAGAGCGTCCTGGTGGTTCTGCGGCTGGTAAGGGTGAGGGGCAGGCTGAGGCCTAAAATGCCTGTGCTAGGTAGCTGGCATGTGGAGCCCCAGTGAGCGCAAAGTAGCCCTAGAGTCCTTCAAACTGTGAAGTCTCTTATCTGTTTTTTCAGAGAAAAGGAAGGACCCCTTGAAGGGGAGGTCCTGTATGGTCTGCTGGACTTGTGGCACAGTCCAGAGACCTGTAGCCAGGAGCTTCACCTCGTCACTACCCCTGTGGCCAGTGTATGCGAGGCTGCATCCACCACGTCCAGAGCTGCTTGCAGAGAACTCCACCCGAGTGTCCTGAGGCAGGAGCTCTGTGAACTTAGCCATTGTCGAGCAGGTGTTATGTCAGTAGCGGTTTACAATGGCCTGCTGGTTGGCTATGCGGAGCTGCAGGCCCCTGGTCAAATAGACTTTTCAGCCAAAATAGATCCAGTTTCTTAGCGTCCCTATTTTTAGGGGTGGAGCCTTGGAACCCCTGGCGCTCTCTCTGATTGGCTGCATCAACCACCAAAGCATCTGGGGAAGGGTGGGTATAAAGGTGTTCGTACCCCTTAGATGGTATGAAATAGCGCCGCTCAGTTTTCTTGGCCCTAGGGGCCAGAGAAGTGGGGGTCTGCCACAGATTTTTGGACGTGTCAACTACTGTTTTTATCAGTGGCAGAGCAACCCTGGATGGCTGGAGAAAGCAAGGATGTCCATAGGGTCCAAATCCTCCTCCACCTCCTTGGCCTGTATCCCCACGCTTTGAGTGACCCATCTCAATAGTTGCTGGAGAACATGGTTGTCCTTGGGAGCCGGGGCCTTTGATGTCCCTGCGACCACTTCATCAGGCGAAGATGAAGATGAGAGGATTGACAGCGGGCCCTGTTCACTACCCTCATCCCCTCTGGGGTCTCTCGGCACACGGTACTCGAGCTACAGTGTCAGTGCTGATGGGGGATTCGGCACCACGGTTGGTGCCGGGGCTGACAAATCCAGCAGTGCTGAGCCCGATAGTGCCAGTGGGATCGAAGCTGGAGTCCTAGGCAGTGCTGTTGCCTGGAGAGACAGTGCCGCTGGTGGCAGTGCCGGCGCTGTCTGTGGCACGAAAGATGCCAAAGACACCGACACAGTCCTGAATTGCAGACCGTGGACTTGACCCTGGCTCTGATGGTAAGCCCAGGGTGTCCAGAAGTTCCACTGAGCAGATGGCTGCCACGGTGCTGGGTATGGCTGGTAACTTTGTAAAGACCTGGACCTCCTGCTCTGCAATCTGCTGGAGTGATCAGAGTCTGCCTCTGACTCCAAGGTCTCTGAGTCGGAGGACCACGGAGGAGCAGGACCCTGGGTTGCTGGTGAGCAGTGCCACGAAGCCAGGGAATGGTGTGGCCCTTTTGTCTGCACGGGCAGTGCCAGGGGTGCTGGTGATGGAGAATGGCGGGCCATCATGGCGGGCTTGCCCCTGGAGTGGAATGGGGGGCGCATGGTCACCAGTGACTTGTCCCTCCTCTGTGCATCAGGTCTGTAGCCGCCTCGAACGCCTCCAGTGTCAATGGTAGCTGTATGTCCCGTTGGTGGTCCAGGGACTGAGGCAGGTTCTCAACTGGACCTCGGCTGGAGCAGAAGTCAACAAGACCCTGGATGGAAGCAAGGAGGGGACGGTCTGTCCTGATACACTTGTGGACACTGCAGACCTTTTAGGTTTTGAGCAGGGTGATCGACCCCTTACCAGACTCCTCTTCTTTACTGGCACTGGGGACGGAGAGTGGTGCCGTGTTGAGGCCGACTTCTTAGGGCTTGAGCTGTGGTGGTGCTGGTGGGGCCTTAGAGTCCTTAGTTGGGCCCGTTTTGCACGCTGTTGGTGCCGGAGTGCTGCGCACTGAGGAGGATGCGCTTGATGGTCCTGGGTGGGAGTGTGGCCTCAATGCCGCCTCCACCAACAGAAGTTTTAGTCTCTGTTCCCAGTCTTTGAGGGTTCTGGGATGCAAACCCTTGCAGATATGGCACTTCTCCTTCTGGTGACTTTTTCCAAGGCACTGCAAGCAAGAAGAGTGAAGATCACTCTTGGGCATAAACTTGCCACAGACCTCACAGAGCTTAAATCCTGGAGACCTGGGCATACCCCAGGAGAGGAAACATTGTCGGGAGCGGGTCCCCCCCAAACCAACTATAACTATAAGGAACAACTATTAACTCACTGAGAAACTATATATATGCTATGCTGTCAAACACCGCTAAAGCACTTACTACATGAGCGAGTGAAGTTCCAGCAAACTGTCATCGTCGGTAAGAAGGAACTGAGGGGGTGGAGGGTCGGCAGGGCCCTATATTGGGCACCACGAAGGCGTCACTCGAGGGGACACCAAAGCCAACCCTACGGATGCTGCCAAGAGAAAAATTTTCCGGCTGGTGTGGACGCGGCGTTGGAAAACCTGCCTAACTTGTAGTAGGATTTTTTAGTCAGTTTAGTCAGTATTGAGGAGATATGGCCTGACTTTTAATCCTGTCTGCAAAAAAGTCACAAACCATCTAGGGGAGTTCCTAAAAGGTCTTGGCCTATCAAGATAATATGGTTGTGCCCACATTCACATCAAGGGAATGTAGTTTAGCTTTCCCTTAATTTGTTAGGTCTAGTAGGCAAAGCTTGGAGCTGAATAAATTCCAAAACAAACTTGGGCAGAAACTTCAGGCTTGATTCACTTTATCTTTATGAACTACTATGTAAAATGGACCAGCCACGAGAGCCTGAATTTTCTCTACCCGCTCTCCCCAAGATGAAGGCAGTCTTCATGAACAGGTGATATAAGATTAGGTCACTGGAGGGGGCGGGGCAGCTCATTAGATCTGTTAACACTTAAGTGAGGTTCCAAGAAGGCAGAGGCTCCTGCACTCAGGAATAAGTGTATGAGACCTTTGAGGAATTTAGCAGCTATAAGATGAGAAAATATGGTATTTGGCCCTGAACGGGAAAATAGTTTGCAGAAACTGGTGCTAAATATATCCTTATAGACTGATGGAAAGTGTCAGTAGACCAAAACAGCAGAAATAGGATTTTTCAAGGGAGGCAGGTGATGTTTTTCTATTTGGGTAACTAAACAGAAAAACCTCTTCCACTTTGCTTTGTAAGACAGTCTAGTTGTGTATGGTCAAGAGTAGTGAGGGTACAGGGGCAAGGCCACGTGCATAGATGTTTTATCTGGCTCTGTATTTTTTATGTGTGTATGTTGGCTAAAGCAAAGAGTGATTGTTTTAGAATTTCTTTTGCAAAGCCTTTGGGGTCACCTTTTCTGGGGTGCTAGTGTGCCCATATGTCTCTTCTACCTGTGAGGGTGAAGGAGCCATTACCAGTATCACAATTTTTTCCATGCAGTACTGTTGTGATAATGGTACTGGGAAGTTGGTGCCAGGACAGATGTGGTCTGCAGATTTAGCTGATAGCACAGGCACTTGTTTCACAGTCAGTACTAAGGCATCAGAAGGACTCATCTTAAGCCATTGGCTACTTCTTTCATTGTGGCACCTGAGATTAGTCTAACACGATAACTTTTTTGTCTTGCTTTCATAAATACCAGAAGTGGCTACTTAAGTCTTGGTTCTGGAGGAGAAGTTGTTCTGCCACTCTCAGAAGCTCTTTGACAAATGAGCTTGAGAGCTCAAAATTCAGCTGTAGCTCATAGGAGCACTCAGGGATGAAGCCTATTAGAGCCTTTTCCCTCTGGATTTGAGGAGGTTCTGATAGAACACTCCAGGAATATTAAGTTTAAGACAAGCCTCTCTCACCTTCTCAGTTCTTTTAGAAAAAGAAAGACAAACTGAATACATACTGGGGGTAATGGATTAAATAAAAAAGATACCGAGTTAGAGTTGTTCATTGGACTAGCCACATCACAAGAAGGGGCAAATTTGAACCCCAGGAACTTAGCATTAGCCATGGAGGTTACTGTGGAGCCTGTGGGTCCTGTTACCATGGAAGCCCCTAATATTAACAGATCTTTTCTTTTTTAAGGCAACAGGCATAAAAATAATCAGAGAAACTAACAATTATACTATCTAGATGAGGGGTTCTCAACCTTTTTCTTTCTGAGCCCCACCCAACATGCTAAAATAACTCCACAACCCATCTGTGCCACCACTACTGCTTTTCTGCATATAATAGCCAGGACCAGTATTAGGAGGTAGCAAACAGAGTAATTGCCTGGAGCTCCACACCACAGTGGGACCTGTGAAGGGGTCGTATACACATGCCAGAAATGGGATCCATATGGACAATTACTCAAGAGAAAGTTGCATGCTACTTTACATTGTACATAAATATTAATAACTGTTTCATGCCAAATATTACTGCTGAATAAATGCATAGAAGGGATTTCACTAATCTCACTGTCAGGGATCATGAGAAGCTTGCAGTACTAGCAGTTAGAAAAATCTGGGTTTGTATGTAGCACAAATTGGATATGCAGAGCCTTACAGTATAATACTGAATACATTTTTTCAACAAAGTCTCCACATTTAAATCCACAATACTCTACACATTGTATTATTCTGTTTTTTTTGTCACCACTATAATTCATGTATTTTCCTATAATCAAGAGTACCAGTTCACAAACACAAAAAAATGGTATAATTACTAGAATAGATTTTACAGGACTAATTTAAGATTGAAGTAAATGAAACAAAAGGTAGTCACGTTACACAAGTTATTATTATAGAATACAGAATAAACACTGCTGTGTTAAGTATCAGTGGGGTCCGTGTTAGTCTGGATCTGTAAAAACAGCAGAGTCCTGTGGCACCTTATAGACTAACAGATGTACTGGAGCATGAGCTTTCGTGGGTGAATACCCACTTCGTCGGATGCAACTGCTTTTACTGCTGTGTTAGTCTCTAAGCATCATCTTCAATTGGAACCTGATGGTAGAACCTTCCAAGCAGTACCTGTTAGCGTGAACATGCACTCTCTCCTACCCCTCTCCTCAGCATATCTGAACATTCTGTGGACAAAGCTATATAAGGTGGCACTGCACCCTCTATGGCCTCAGTTCCTTCCAACCTCTGTATCTGATGGAAGTGAGCCATTTGGATCAAGGGTGTTTTTTTCCCATTTATAAGCGCCTTTGATGATTTATAGTTGTCCTTTCTTTTTAGTATAAGATAGTTTAGTATAGTTTGTAAAATCAGTTCCACATAATGGCAGAACCAGAACAGAGGAAGAAACCAGGTTTTAAGAGGTGCTTCATGCCCAGTTGTCTCCCTGGCAGTGACGACCACATTACATGTCTTATGTACCTTGGGGAAGGCCACTCTCCTTCTGGGTGTTCTATTTGCCAGACTTGCACACTCAGAGTGCACAAGGAGAGGCAGAACAGACTGCAGGTGCTTCTGCTTAAGGGGGCTTTTGCTTCTAAGCCATCCTGTTCCCTGGATCCAAAACCAAGAAGCCTGTTTTGGCTCTGGTGGCTTACTCCAGTAAAGCTGAGCTGTCTAAAGGTTCCAGGAAGCTTACTAGATCGCAGGCCCTGGTTCTCATGGGAGACTTTAATCACCCTGATATCTGCTGGGAGAGCAATACAGCGGTGCACAGACAATCCAGGAAGTTTTTGGAAAGTGTAGGGGACAATTTCCTGGTCCAAGTCCTGGAGAAACCAGCTAGGGGAGCTTTTTAACCTCTGCTCACAAACAGAGAAGAGTTAGTAGGGAGCAAAAGTGGATGGGAACCTGGGAGGCAGTTGACCAGGGTCAAGTTCAGGATCCTGACACAAGGAAAAGGAAGCAGCAGAATACAGACCCGGGACTTCAGAAAGCGATTGACTCCCTCATGAGCTGATGGGCAGGATCCTCTGGGAAAATAACACGAGGGGAAAGGAGTCCAGAGAAGCTGGCTGTATTTAAGAATCCTTATTGAGGTTGCAGGAAAACCATCCCGATGTGTAGAAAGAATATAAAATATGCAAGTGACCAGCTTGGCTTAACAGTGTATCCTTGCCGATCTTAAAAAAAGAAGCTTACAAGAACTGGAGATTGTACAAATGACCAGGGAGGAGTATAAAATATTGCTCAGGCATGCAGGAGTGAAATCAGGAGGTCAAATCACACTTGGCATTGCAGTTAGCAAGGGATGTTAAGAGTAACAAGAAGGGTTTCTTCAGGTACATTAGCCAACAAGAAGAAAGTCAAGGAAAGTGTGGGCCCCTTATGAATAAGGGAGGCAACCTAGTGACGTATGCAGACATGAATCTAGCTCAAAATGTACTAATGTTATGTTATTTGCCCTGCTTACAACAAAGATATTAATAGGGTAGCTTTATAACAGTTCAATTCTAGATGTCACGAAGTTTGCTCTTCGATCTAAGAGGTGACTAAATCATTAACTCCTAAGTATTATGTATACAAGAACGCACATTCGATACTGGAATCCATAATTACTACAAGGCTATTAGCAAGTATGGTGAATTGGTTTGGAAGTTGAAGCCGCATAGAAACTTGAAAACTGGAAAACAATTGCAATTTTTTTATACAGTGAGGCAACATTAACCCAAGAAACACTTAACTCAGGTTTGGGGAAGGTCAATTCTTGCATCATGTGGCAGTGGACATGTGGACGATTTCTGAGGAAACAAAAAAGCTCTACGTACCAAACTGATGCAGGAACACATGGTTCAGTGAGATTCTAGTGAGGTGTGTTTAGCACACAGAGAATGAGAATAGCTAATCAGCGCTTTCCCATTTGGCCTTAAAAACTCTAGTGTGTGAAGTTATGGTAATTGCCAGAAACACAATACCCTCATTGACACAATGAACTTTGTATTAGATAAGGTAAAAAGGAAGTGACGAGAAGTTCTGGTCTATTCGGGGGTTGAAATGTTTATATAATAGTTGAAGAATACTGAAACATGTCAATAATTTTTATACATTAGATGTGCACGTCAGTGAGTATAACGTTATTATTAAGATCATTCATATTGGTGGGTATGTGTATTAGGACTTCCCTGTATGCAACTAAAAAACTCTGACTTACCATTGGGGGTATTAGTGGAAATGTTTTATTATATCCACTGGTACTAACATGCTAGTTCACATTCATCGTGCAGGCAATGACAGCTCGGCTTCCCAGGATGAAGAAGCGTTGTTGCCTGCAGCGCAGTAACCCGTATGGGAGCATAGAATAATGGAAGGACGTCTGTGTGCATCCCGGCATATTGATTTGCATATCTAAGATTTCTGACTCAGTCGCCTGTCTTCCAGTCAAAGACTTTCATTTTTTCAGGTGCGGAGGAAAAACGTTTGGGATAGACAGACTCGAGATGGATATCAGGGTGCTGAATTGCGCTGGCACAGAACTGACTGAGGGCTTAGGTACAAGACCAGATTGGTCGACTAAGATTTAAACGACATGTTCCTTGAAAAGAACGCGGCAAGGTCAGTAAGCATGGCAGGGGAGACACCATGATACAATGCTGTAGCAGTCTCTTGAGAAACTCGAGCGCAAACATCATAGGTGGATAACACAACAATACGTTAGTAGTAGAGTCTCTATAAGGGGAGACAAGAGTCGAACAGGGGTTCTACATCGCAGTGCGAGTCTAGAGATACTCGTCAGCTTCAGGCAGAGGACTCATAGGACACAATACGAACCGCGCGAGAGGATGCCCCTTAGTAGGCAGACTGGAATAGACAACTAGCGCGGATTCACGAAGGACAGGCGATAGTCATGCGCAATGTAATAGACAATGCAGTGAGATTGACGTGTTTCGTATGAAAAATAAACTGGGTGTTCTTTGCGTCATATGCTATTGTGAGACTCGTAAAAGCAGTGGGATGTTATATATAATAATACCTCTTGCATCGCTTTTATATGAAAACTAACTAACTTATAAGATAGACTCCTTATGTGAGCATAGCTGGTTGCTCCCCTGACTTCCAGCTGGCTGAACATAAAGTTAGACATGCCAAGGTAATCTAGTTGCACTAACATGAAGGTGTCCTTGCGCCGCAGGTCATAGGCTGAATATATAGGGAGAATGAGATTCTATGGACTCCATTGGCCCTGAATGATCGCGAAGGCTCTATAACAGCTAGAGCCTGATAAGTTGTGTGCTTGAGAGAGTCCAGGGTGAAGAGATCAGAAGGACAAGCATACAGGTTCGGTCAAATTGGTGACAATCGCTTCGAGTGGTGGAAAGGAGAGACGCGTATGATACAACGTGAGGGTAGCTATGTAGGTCGTGGTTACCATTGGATATGGTCTACTGATTGTGGAAGTAATGTCTCCTGTGTCACTGTGTCTTTCTTGTTGGGCAATGAACATTCAAGGGAATCGCACAAGTTTCATGTTGCAGTAGGTTTTAGAGCCAACTATCTCTAAGCGAATTATATCTACGTTATATTCTGGAAGGGGTCACGTGCAGTTCTTTAACAATATTGTCTCAATGTTATTATTCACTCTAGGCATTTACACATTTAAAGATATCTGGAGATGGTGTGCCCACTCTCACATTTTGCAGATGACACTAAACTTGGGGAGAGTGGGGTAGATATGCTGGACGGGTTGGGGATAGGCATACAGAGGCACCTAGAACCATTAAGGACGAGGCCCAAAGAAACCTGAATGAGGTTACAACCCCGAAAAAGTGCAGATCCTGCACCTTCAGGACGGAAGCACATCCATGCACTCGTTACCAGACTAGGGGCCTGACATGGCTACGGAAGCATTCTGCAGAACAAGGACCTACGCGGTACAGTGCGGACGAGAACCGCTGGATATAGTACAGTGTGCCCTTCCGTTTCAAGAAGCTAAGGCATTGGGCTGTAATAAGTAGAGGCATTGCGCAGATAGAGGGATGTGACATTCCCCCTATTCGACATTGGTGAGGCCTCAATCTGGAGTACGGTGTCCAGTTTGGCCCCACACAAAAAGTGTGGAAAATTGGAAAGAAGTCCCAGCGGAGGGCAACAAAAAATTATTAGGGGTCTGAGCACCTGACTTATGACGGAGAGGCTGAGGGACTGGATTGTTTAGTCTGCAGAAGAGAAGATGAAGGGGGAGTTGATAGCTGCTTTTCAACTAACCTGAAAGGGGTTCCAAAGAGGATGGATCTAGAACTGTTCAGTGGATGATGACAGAAGCAAGGAGTATGGTCTAAGTGCAGTGGAGAGGTTGTGGATATTAGGAAAAACTTTTTCCTCAGAGATAGTGAAAGCCCTGAATGGTACCTAGGGAGGTGGTGGAATCCCTTCCTTGGAAGTTTAAGGTCAGATTGAAAGTCCGGCTGGATGATTTAGTTGGGATTGTCCTGCTTTGAGCAGGGGATTGGACTAGATGACCTCCTGAAGTCCCTTCCAACCCTGACATTCTATGATTCTATGAAGCTGGGATCATCACTGGCGAGTTCCGGATTTGTCACCTGATCAACATGTGGCATAGCTTCTGCTTCTTCCACTTCTGAAGATGTTTTGCAGTTCCATGATTTGGTGGACTGCATGGTATCCCCACTGAACTTAACTTCAGTAGCTATGGAGGAAACCTCCCACCCACTATTTGACATCCTTGGGGCTACCGTCACAAATAGGATGTAGATTCTGGATGGTCTTTTGCAGCCTGCTACGACTGTTTGGTCAGCTCCTGCTTCCTGCCATCTTATTTCCAAAAAAGTGAAGAAACTGTATCAGATACCCCATGAAGGGTTTTCTTACTTTCAATACCCATCCTGTGCCTAATTTCCTGGCTGCGTCTGCAGCCAGTACCAGGCTTAGCCTTGGACTACACTACAGAGTTAAGTCGACAAAAGGCAGTTTATGTCGACCTAACTCTGTAAGCATTTACACTAAAATGTCACTCCCGCCAATATAACTTGCCTGCTACTCTGACTTAACTCCACCTCTGTGAGAGATGTAGCACTTAGGTTGATGTAGTTAGGTCGATACAATGTCAGCGTAGACACTGTGGGTACGTCTATACTACCTGCCAGATCCACTGAGGATTATATGCCATCCATCTGGAGCTGGAGATTTTGAAAGTAGTAGTGTCCATTGGTCCACTCACGTGCCCTTGCTCCACCTCATGGGTTTGTCTGAGGTGATAAAAGGAAGGGTGGATCGACCCCCCCCCCCATAGTTTCTTATCCATGGTAAACCAAGAAATCTGCAGCAGAGAGAAGGAGGGCGGGACTGGAATTGCTCTATGAATCTGCAGTTACAGGTAAGTAATTTTCTCTTCTACAGTAGGGGCCAGGAGTGATGGCCCCTACTGTATTTCACTGAGGATGATTAACATGCAGTACCAATTTAAGAGGAGTGCGAGTAAGATGATGGAACTGTGGAATGGAGAACAGCCATGCTGAACAAGGCAATCCATCGTAGACTTGCACCACGGTGTAATGGGAAGAAAAGGTATGTACTGAACTCCACGTGGCTGCTGTATACATCGGTAAGTGGTATGTCATGAAGTGCAATCGTGCTCAATGCTTGCACTTTCATGGAGCAGGCATGTACCCCAAGGCAGGGATACAATCCTGATAATCGACAGAGTATAATGCACCCCGAAACCCACTTAGAAATCCTTTGGGTAGAGATCGCTTGGCCCTTAATCTTTTCTCCTGTAGTGATAAACAGTCTAGGGGACTTTCTGAATGATCTCATCCTCTGCAGATAGAAGGCTGGGACCCTGTGGACATCGAAGGAGTGAAGGCACTGTTCCTCTGCTGACATATGTGGCTTCAGAAAGAAAGCAGGTAAATGTATGGGTTGGTTGAGATGAAAGTGGGATACAACCTTCGACAGACTTGGGGTTCAAGTTCAGGGAAACTTTGTCGTTATGGAACATAAGGAGGGAGGTCTGCCATCCTGGCCCCCAATTCACCTACCCTTGCAGAAGTAATAGCTACCAGGAGGCTGACCTTCACGGAGAGGAGAGACAGAAAGCAAAAATGCAAGAGGTTCAAGTCCTATTGGGGACAGATGGGTTGAATGGAAGGATAAGTTCACATGAGATCCTTCTAAAACGTTGTAGTCAAGGGGTGCATAAAGAAAGATTCTCCCTCCACTAATAGCCACTACGTGCACCTTGATGGGGTTGAGAGTGAGTCCTGACTCCTCCAGGGGCAGGAGATAGTCTATTAGGTGGTCCTATCGGGCCAAGTGAAAACGTTTCACCTCTTGGGCCTAGCAGAGGGGTCTTGCCCTGAAGCTGTGGGCATTCTTCTTCTCTTAGACTGTTTCCTGCTACTCAAGATGACATTCTGTACTGCAAACAAACATTCCCATTCTAGCAAAGTTGCCCATCTAAAACCCAAGCTTTCAGATGAAGCATCTGTGAGTCGGGATGCCCAATCCTGCCATTGTGTTGTGTAAGCAGTTCTAGAGAAGCTGGCAGCAGAAGCAGGGGATGCGCTGACATGCAGAGGAGGGGAACCAGAATTGGTGAGGCCAAAATGGGGTGATGAGGATGATCTTAGCTCTCACCATTCTCATCTTGTGTAGGACATACAGTAGAGGAAGAAAGGCATAATTGATTTGTTCTAACCAGCGGATGACTAGGGCATCACCGTGGGAAAGGGCACCAAGCAGAACTGGATGCATTTGTTGGTGGTGGAGGAGGTGAAGATGTAAAAAATGTTGGCGATCACAGCATCGTGTAGCTCCCATTTGTGGTCATTCATAAATTTCCTGCTGAGAGGGTCTGCAATTAGGTTCTGAGTCTCCGGAAGATAGGCTGCTGCCAACAGGATCTTGTGGGTGATGTACTAGTCCCAGAGACAAATAACTTCCACACAAAGTGACTTCATGGCTTCTTGTTTGTTTATGTAGTAAACAGTGGTGGAGTTGTCTAACATCGTGAGAACATGATGGGAGTGAATGGATGGGAGAACTGTGCAACATGCTCTCCTTACCGCCCTAAGTTCTAGGATGTTGATCCTGGATTCCTGAGTGCTCCAAGTTCCTTCCATCATGTGCTCGCCCATGTGGGCACCCCATCCGTTGAGTGACACATCTGTGATTGTCCTCGTGCCTGGGGAAGATGGAAGGAAGGGTATACTGGTGCAAACCTGAACTGGGTCCATCCACTATCAAAAAGAGAAATGAATCCTGTATTGGATGTGTTGAGAGTCTACCATAAATCTCCTATGGGTAGGATGGATACCTATGTGGAAGTAAGTGTCTTGTATGTAGAGAACTGTAAACTACGTGCCCCTTTCTAGGGAGGTTGCGAGGGTGACCGTACAAAACTTTGGTTTGTGTATGAGGCAGTTGAGATGACAGAGATCTTAGATTGGTCTCCATCCTCCCTTCTTCTTGAGTACCATGAAATAGCTGGAATAGAACCCTGCGCCTTGAAAGGCTATAGGGCCAGGCTCTACCACTCCCCTTTCCAGTAGGGAGTCCCTTCCCAGCCCCAGTGATATTTAGCAACAGTGTTGTCAGCAATTTCTGGGTTACTGAACTAAGGGCAGAAATAACACAGTTTACCAACCCCATCTTGCACTTGGGTCGACAGTGCTCCAGTAATAGGACCTGTGGCCTTTTCCAATTGTCCAATTTTTTTTCATGTTGTTGTCCTTTGTAAATGTTCCAAATGGCAGGCGCACTCTTGGCACTATCCCATAAGTGTTTGGCCAAGACTTTCTTTTTCCTAGCGGAAGCCCAGGCCCTCTGTTGTGCTAGCCAATAGAAGCTTCCTTTGAGCAGTTTGAGTATATAGAGGTAACCTGAAAGCTGGATAAAGGTAGTGTGAACCTGACAGTTCCTGGAGTAGCATTGATTAGAGTCCATTGATATCCTAACACATCTTTTTTTTTGGAAGCCAATTAGGGAGGGCAGTGCATTCTGATGGTACTTGTCCGTAAGCGCAGAGCCCAGCCCCTGGAAAAAACTCGACCCCACCATTTAATTCCACATACCCAAGAACGGTCTCCACAAGTCTCTCTCTTCAAATTAACAATACTTTGTCTTTTTCACCAGGGCCAATTCTTAATGTCTTTTCTAGTCAGGAATTCCTGGACTTTGCTGGTTTCAGCAAAGCGAGTGTTCCTTCTTTCTTGGAACAGCCATGGATTAGAATTATTCAGGGGAGAGGTTACTAGCACATCACCCTGTAACGGTTTGGTTCTTCTAGCAAAGTCCAAATGCATAGTAGGTTTGTTAGTAGACAAGAGAGAGGTTGCTAGCACTTCACCTTGTCCTTTTCTCCTGCTGTCCACAAGGAACAGCAGCACCAGGAGGAGACACAACTGATATCAGTCAGAGAATCATCTTGCAGTGGAGGGGCCTTTTTGCAGTGCGAAGCATGGGTCCAGGTGGTCAGTTCTTGGCACTTCACAGCAGTGTTGGTAGTTAACAGGATTTGGTATGGGCCTTTCCAGCGTGGGGCAAGGACAGTCTTTCAGTGTTGGACCTTTATGTAGACCCAGTCTCCTGGTTCCAGTGAATGGCAGGGTTACTCTGGATCCTTAGGTCTTTTATACACAGGTAAAAAAAGCACACCCAACACATTTCATTAGTGCCTGGCAATAATTAAGCATTGTGTTATTAAATGACTGTCCATCTGAGCCAGGACCAGTGGGATGCAGCTGGTAGTTTTATCAGCTGCTCTGTTAGAATCTCATAAGGGCTGAGTCCAGTCTTTTGATTGGGAGTGGCCCTCCTAGTCATTAATGCTAATAGGAGGGTATTTGGCCACTTTAAATTTGTCTCAGCACAGATCTTGGCCAGTTTATTTTCAAAAATCCCATTTTGACGTTTCACTGCCCCGGCAAACTGCGGGTGGTGGGGGCAGTGGAGATTGTGTTGGATCTGTAAAGCTGCACACAACTTGTTATAATTTGTCCAGTAAAATTAGGTCCACAATCACTGTTGCTACTCAGAGGTTTGCCAAATTGTGGTACAAAAGCCTTAAGTTAAACGTATTACAAGTCTTGACATCTGCCTTTTTACGGGGAAAGGCTTTAACCCAGTTGGAAACTACATTAACTAAAACTAACACACTTATAATTACAACATTTAGACATTTAAATAAAATTAATCTGCATTTTTACAAAAGGTCCCCAAGAAGGTGGATGTGCTGCTTGCCTAATCTTGACAGCTTTACCAACATTATGTTGCTGACAGATTACACACTGTTGGCAGTATTGCTGAGCGACAGGAGAAAAAATCCGGTACAAACCAGTCTCGTCTAACTACAGCAATCATTCCTCCTTCGCCCATGCACACCACTCCATGGTGCACCCGAGCAAAGCACGGCCAGAGCACCTTGGGCACAACCAGGCGGCCGTCCGGGAAGCGCCAAAGGCGATCAGGGTGCAAAGTGTACGCAGCAACACTTCAGGAACATTTTTCAGCTTTTTGATTGGTATTAGCTTTTCCTTTTTTTTTTTTTTTTTTTGAGAAACAAAAAGAGCATATTTTTACTCCCTTGGGGTTGGCAGATTATTGCTTATTATTTTTTTTTTTTTTTTTTTTACAAATACCCTTGTTGACTGCAGGTAAAACTGAGGAATTACTTCCCATATTTTCCTGTATTTGTTTTATAGGCAGGCCAGGTTTCAATGGCTTCTATCTTTATCATTTAGGTGATTTGCATTAACGCAGACATTCTTGGCTTGCTTTTGGATTCAAAGTTATCAGCCGCTTAGAGACTCTGTCTCAAAAGGACAATTAACTTCTAACTTTTAACTCCTGCTTTCAAACACACATTGATTTGAAAAGGAAAACACAACCCATTTTGGCTTCCCTTTGGCAAAGTGATCGTTGATTTCACAGAACTACCTTAAGGCTTACTGTGGGGCACTGACTACAGCTTCTATCTGCTATTTGTTACCAAAACAGATTTAAAATCCTTTCCCATTCTCCTGGCTTTGACTTCCCTGCTGCAGCCACAACTTTAGTCTTTATTTAAAATAATTTAAATCTTGTAAAGCATTAAATCACCTTAAGGATTAAATGCTAACTACCAAAATTAAACAACAATAGTTTCTTTTGTCTGGCAAAAGTATTTCTCAGTTTTACAACCTCAAAACAACACCAATTCATTTCAGACTTTTAAAACAAAGATTGTACACATCAGTAGTGTTTTTTTTAGCAAATTTGATTAACTTGTTCATAGTTAAATGGTTCCACTTAAATCCACTTGCCTGGATTATTTACAGATATTCCTCCAGAGAAATAGGCCCTTTTCCCAAAGGAATGGCTGCAAAGAAACCAAGAATTTTTCTTTTCATAACACCTTCTTTTAACATTTGCACAAAGTTTCACTGCTTAATTCCCTTCAGTAACTACAGAGTCAACTTCTCACTTTTTTTCTTCCAGCTTTCTTTAACTGTTGTTGCCTGCTTGTTTTGGCCCAATCCTTTTTCCTCGCTGCATTATTCCTTTCCATGAGCACAGGAATTGTTTCACTACCAATTTAGCAAGGAGAGTGGGCTTTTCGACTACCCCCACCTCTCCTGGCCCCTTTCCTTAACAATATTACTCATAAAGGTGACCCGAATCATCCCCCATGAGGCTTGCCACCTAGACAGAATGCACATGTAATACACAGGGGTGCCCTCCCATGGTGAGGGGGAACTCTCAGACTGTCCCCCACTCATCTTCCAATCACACACGCTGACGGGGGGAGTCTGCTAGCGGCTCATAAGCTAAAGAAAGGTCTCACACTCTCGGGGGAGGGCACTCTGTCCGCTCAGCAGCATTAACAGCATGGTAAAATGAGGAAGTTACACTCACTGACCATAGGAATAATGACTCCTTGCTGAATTAAGGAGGTGATTACTGGTTAAATTCCTTTCTTGGCCTGTTTTGGTAGAGGGTACTGCAGCACTTTGGGAAGGGGTCTTGCTGGGGTTCAGGCGAACTTTACCCGATTAGGCAGACCCAATATACCCAACCTGGTTGGCATGATTAGTTCACAAGGAGAGTGGGGACCTTAGCCAGCAGTTTCTGTTGCACTGAGGAAGGGCTGGGGTCAGTCTCCATCTTTGGAGCATCCGCCTGTAAGACTGCCAGGACCTTATTGGGACTGGGACCAGGCATGCCCAAATACACGCCGTCTGGAGTACAATAGTTTGTACAATTTAATTTACACAGCAAGTTTCTTCCCAAAAGGTTAATCGGTGAACAAGGACTGAGGAAGAAAGCATGATGGTCAGACAGAGGATTGACAGAAATGGTCAGAGGTGAAGAGACGGGGTGGAGATTAGGAATACTGCCCCTACTGCAGTTTAAATATAAGTTTATAGGATCTTCAGATGGAGCTGGGGGGTACCCCAAAAAGGCCTTGAAGGGTAGAGAGATATCTGCTGGCCAGCAGGGGCTTAAAAACCCGTTTCTCTTTTGTCTCCTTTAATTGTGTATTAAATTTGCCCTGGGAGTCCTTGAGACTCCTCCTTTGAGATTCATGGCACCATTTTTCTGTTTCTTCATACCAATTAAAATATGCATCAAACTGACCTTGCCCAACTTTGTTGGCAACAAGTACGCCCGAGGTGCACAATCTTGTCAAGGACGAAACGTCTCTCTAGGGGAAACCGTAATTTTGGATCATTTCTGCTATACCAATTCCATTTCTATAGAAACTTGCAAGTGAGAGGAATATAATTCCTATACATATAGAAACCGGGTGTGCCTTTTGGTGGAACAGTGATCCCTTTTGATCCACCGGCCCCCATTTTTCCCAGCACCTGGCGAAGCGGGAATCAACTTGGAATCCTCGTCCCCCAGTACCTATTTGGGTTTCCTGGCGAAGTGGAGACCACTTGCTTGCTCCGACCCCCAGAGCCCAGCTACTCCCCTTTGGGTCTTTCATGCAGGGAAGGTTTGTTTAGGACGTCCACGACTTTCCTACAGCCCCATTCAGTAAAAAGTGTTGGCTAGTCTCAGAGAGAATGGTGCTGCTTACTCTGTTGCTTCAGGTGAGGTGATCTTCAGACCAGTCAGTGGCTCATGAACTGCCTTCAGGTGGGGACCAGAGATGGGGGGAGGAAAGAAGGTGTGGAAACAGACCGTCTGAAGATGGTAAAGGATAGGGTCACACAATCCTAGACCCAGGCAGACCCCTCACCGGTCTAGCCATAGAGAGGAGACTACCTTGGTCAGGGCACTCTTTTTGGCCCTACTAGTTGTAGTCACATGGCTTGCATTAGAGACATCTCCAGTCACGAGCTTGTGGGCTTCGCAGAGAGCTCTGGGCATCTTCCTGTGATTCTTACTCACACTCCACACTCACACTGTGGCACACATAACCAGAGTCCTACCCATCCATATATGTGGTAATCCAGATGGGACTCAAACCCACCCCCACATATAGCTCTTCCCAGGGCAACCAGAACCAGAAGGGTGTCAGGCTTGTCTGGCAGCAAAAGATCTGGATCCAGTGTGCAACTCACCCAAACCCAGAGCCTAAAGGCAGGCCTTCACCGAAAACCCAAAAAGGAGAATGAAAAGGTTTCCTACCTTTCAGATGGGCCCTGGGTTCAGTGGGGAACGGTCTGCGGTCCTCCGGTTCAGTGGTATGCTGTGGATCCAAGTCACGGCACCAAGAATTGTGGTGGAAAATTAACCATGTGTTGTGTTTGGATCAGAACAGCCTGAGGCCCACTTTATTACAAGCATTCGGGGAGACACAGCCAGCCTAGCTGGTCTGTCTAACAAAGGAACACAGAAGCTTATATAGCTTAAAACCACATTTAGTCAAACACACTTTTCATTCATAATAGCCTTTTAAACAGAAAAACAGCTCCTTATTAGGAATACAAAAGCAACAGGCTTTCCTGTTTATTATCAGGTTGTACGTTTGCGGTTAAGGCTTCTAGCGATTACAGTTACATTTCGCAAGACTGGCATTTTTCATTCTCTCTTTCCTCCTGCCCCTTGTACACAGTTATTTTAATCAAAGTTATCTTGGTCAAAGTTTGGGCCTACTCAGTTTTCCCTTACAGATGCAACATGGTTAATGACTCAGATGCACTCAGAAATATTGCTTATGTGAATACTGTATGGTGTCAAAAACTGTGTGGATGGACCAGGAGGATGGTACCAGTATGTCTTCTGATGCTCACGAGGAGGCTTGTAGGGCACTGATGAAAGAATTGAGGCGTTCTGGACCATTGTGCAGGAGGCAGGTGGTAAAATGTGAACATGGGTGCTGGTGTATAGATACCCAGCAATTGCAGCCTGGCTCTGGAGTCTTTGAAGGACTGCAGGGAATCATCAGTCTTCTGGTTGAAGAGGTGAGATTCATCTAAAGGGAGGTCCTCAAAAGTATATTGTACCTCCCTGGAGAAATCAGATGAATGCAACCAGGATTCCCTCCTCCTTCCAATCCTGTGGTCATAGTACGCAAAGATATGTCCGCTAAATTCACCAGAGACTGCAGTGTCATTCTGATGACCAGTTTGCCTTCCTCTAAGACAGTCTGTAAGAAAGCATGATCCTGCTGGGGAAGCTTGTCCACTAACTGACCATAATTTAGAAAGCCATATTTAGCTAATAATACCAGGTAGTTGGAGATCTGAAACTGAAGGCTGGTTGAAAAAAAGATCTTGTGATATAGGACATCCAGTCTCTTTTCCTCCTTGTATGCTGGAGCAGAATGCAGATGTTGCTGTTGAGCCCATTCTGTTGCTGCTTGTATAACCAGGGAATTGGGCAGGAGGTGAAAAAACAGAACTCAGACTTCTTTGCTTGTACATAGTAGCTCTTTTCTGCACCCTTTGGGGTCAGTATACAAGTAGTTGGAGTATGCCAGTCAGTTTGGGCTGTTTGGAGAATGGTATCATTGATTGGTAGTGCCACTCTGGGAGGTACCGATGCATGCAATATCAAGTAACAGATTTTGGCTCTCCTGCATTTCCTCCAGTGGAACGTGAGGGACTTTCTTTGTAACCTATTTCCTGGAACTGACGGTAGTCATCCGGGGTGGGAGGAATGAGTAGATAATGCTGCTGCATCTGGAGAAGATTAAGTGAATGCTCTGGTTCCAGTGCTACCATTGGAGCTGGGCTAAGCAGTGCATCCTCCAACCCCAGTTCTGAATGCCTGCTTGATGAAGGCTGGAGGTGCAAGATGGGGGATTCTTCTTGGGCTGATTGGGAAGGTTCCAAAGGCAGCTATTAGGGCCAAGACCCCCAGTACAGCCTACTAGGAGGATCTGGCAGTTGATGCAGAGGGCCCTACAGAGAGGGGTACCCGTGACTCCTGAGCTGAGGCAAGGGAGAGTACTGCCACTGAGCCAGTGGGACCTTTGGATAGTCATGCTGATGGTACAAGAGAGGTGGACCTTGCCTTCTATCCGAGTCCTCTGATGTCGAGAAGTCAGAGCCTTGTTTGAATGTTGGTGCCACTGGAACCCTAGGAGTCATAGGAGGGTGTCAGGAACATGACCCGAAGGACGTAAGTCCAAAGCAGGGGAGTGTATTCTCTTAGGTGGCTAATGCACCTGAAGACATGGAGACCACACCTCTTCCAGTGCAAAGAGTTCATGAAGTCTGGGTGCTGACTCGAGCCTCCCTGGTGTCAGCAGCATGCACTCTGCAGTAGGAAACAAAACTGGAACTGGAGCTGGAACAGAGGACTGTCCCAGAACCAAAAGTTTCCTTGACTTCAGCAGTGCTGATCCGGAAGGGGTACACAGCTTGATGACTGAGACCAGTCGGTCCAGTGTTCTGTGTGACTGTCTTCTTGCAATGTTTATGCATATGCTTCCTTGCCTCATGAGTAGGCCCTGTCATGGGATACATAGCTTCAGTGGAACCAAGACTTGAACGCCTCAATAGGAGATGCATGCTTCGATTCTTCAGGCTGATGTACGGGGTGTGTGGGTGTTCCCCGGCCTGGATCCAACTGCAGCCACATGGTGACCTCCATGAGGTGCTTCTTGAGGTGGAGGGCCTGGCCTCCCTGGGTATGGCTTGGGAAGGAGAGGCAGATACTGAACCTGGATGCAATGTGGACTTCCCCCAAGCAGAAAAGGCAGAGTTGGTGCTCATCACTGACAGAAAATGAGCAAGAGCAGGAGGTGCAGATCTTGAACCATGGTGTCTTCGGCATAAGCCAGTACCCAGGTGTGGCCCTGAGGGGGGAATGGGAGGCTGAAAAAACAGCATCCAAAGTCCTTAAATCCTAAAAAGCTACTGCTACACTAAAAACTACTACCTATAGCCAAGAGTAAAAAGTCTTTTTTCTGTGTTTTACAAAGTGTATCACAAGAGATGAGCGAACAGCAGAGGCTCTGACTTGGACCATGCAGCAGTGAGAAGGAACTGAGAGCATGGTGGGTCTACCCTGCCCTTTATTGCCTTGGCAAAACTAGGAGGCAAAGCAAGGGCATGCGTGTGGACCAACAGAAACTACTGCTTTCAGAATCTCTGGCTCCAGACATATGGAGTGCATTGTGTGTTTAACTCTCAGTGGAATACAATAGGGACCATTTTGCAAAGAACTGTTAAGTCCCGTCAGTTTTACAACCGCTCTCCTTTCAGATTTGAGTCCGCTTCTGAATGCCAAAAAAAAAAATTAGATCTCTGCCCAACCTTGAGAACTCTTCTTATAGGTTCTATATTGAACTCAATATCCATGCACATCTATTTTTCAGAGGATGAGTTTCTGTAAACAGAGCAGTCTTTTTCCAAAGGCAAACCTGCCAAACCCAGAAAGAGGGCCTCTTCCCAGATCTCAGGAGTCTGATGGCAGCTACAATTTATGTAACTCCGTTTACCCATCTCAGAATGAGGCTGATGCAGATGTCTCAAGTCAGAGTCTTCAAATGTTTGTTGCTGTGACAAGGTGTGCTTGCCCACACTGGTACGGCAAGGGTTAACTCTACGCTTTCGGCTGAGGAGGCCATGCCCCATCGGCCCTGGTGGACATGCTCCATCTGGAGACAGTATAAAAGGGAGCAGCCCATCTCATTTGGGGCTGACTGCTGAGGAAGGAGGATGCCTGCTGCAGGCTCCAGTCCAGGTACTGTTGAGTCACTAGATGGTGGATGCCAGAGACACTGTGACACAGGTGAATGCCCAAGCTCCTGTGACACCCAAGGGCCAACGGAGCTGTTGACAGCCGTACAGGCTAAGGAGCCTATGGACTTTGGAGACACCAGGACTACCACACCAGGGACAGGGTATGAAGTAGTTCAGGGGGACTTAGTCATTGTGCTGGGTGGTGTCGTCATGTTTCGGATGGATGCCCCGCTGACCCAGCGGTGAGTGCTCCTGCCGGTGCTATAGCCCTGAGCTGTGACCCAGTGGAGCAGGGAAGGCCTGGGTCCTCCTACCCAGCTGCCATCCACCCCTAGCTGGAAGCCTACTACTCCATATTCACTACTAGGTCACACAGCCCTGTTGAACAAGGCAGCCAAACTAATTCTGACCATTGGACATGCAGCCCTGAGAAAGGGCAGCCATATTGACTTTTACCCCTATGCCACACTATCCCGAGGCAAGGGGGAATCGTATAGACTCAGCCATGGGGAAATAACTGCCCTGACCCCACCTCAAGAGGGATGGGGTGTGCTTGCTCCACGACAGTTGCCATGCCTCAGAATGTCTTCAATTTGTAGAGATGATAGACAGGCCAAATGTTCTTGGAGGCATCCTGTTCAATTCCCCTTTCACCACCAATCACAACAACTTCAGATGCATCCAATAAGGATGGGGTGTGCATTTAGGCCATTTCAAAATCAGAAGCCAAAGGGCTTTTCAGGAAATGAGCTTGCATATACATGTGTTGGTGTCAAGAGCCACTCATTTGGCCCTCAGATCTTTCCTTCCTTACGTAGAGGGGGAGATTATTCAGGTAGCAGCAGACAACAGAACCACTACATATTATGTGCACAAACAGGGGGCTGTTCATTCTTTCCACTTATGTGCTGAAGTGGTCAGATTATGGGACTGGTGCATTCTTCACAAGGTCTATCTGGTGGGCTTGCATTTTACAGTGGAGAGCAATGTGCTAGCAGATCATCTCAGCAGGGACAATTTTCAGAGGCATAAGTGTCCTTAAAAGGTCAAGTAATAAAAGATATCTTCAGTTGTGGTTGGCCTGCTGTAAACCTATTTGCAACAAGATTCAACAAAAAGTATAGTTTCTTCTGTTCATGACCAGGAAGGGCAGTCAGTCCATCTCAGACACCATTCTTGTGTATTGGAAAAGGGGCTTTCCCTCCATTTCCATTAATTCTGAAAGTGGTGAAGATTAATCAGGACGGGGCAAGAACAATACTGACTGTCCCAGCTTGGCCAAGACAACAGTAGTATCTGAACCTGCTTCAGTTGTCACACAGAGTTTGCATGCATTTCTGTCTCCAGCTTTCTTGGCACAATAGCAAGGCAGGTCCCTCAGTCTCTTCATTTGACTGCCTAAGCTATTGGACTTGGACTAATCTTGAACAATCCTCCTTAGTGCGGAACAGACTGCTCCATTTTAGAAAGCTATCTACTAGAAAGTGTTGCTTCGATGAGGGGAAACTGATTCTCCAGTTTCAGCTTCTACACCCTGTATTTTGGAGTATTTAACTTGCTTAAAATCTCAAAAGTTATCTAGTTCCTCTTAAAGTTCACTTGGCAACTATCTCAGCATACCACTTTTTGGTCAGTGATACAGTGCTATTTGTGGATGATACAGTTAAAATGTTATGAAGGGGGTACCTAATATGTATCCTCCTTTGAGAGATCCAGTTCCCTCTTGGGATCTTTTGCTGGTATTATCTGTATTTATGAAACCACTATTTGAAACCTTGGTGGAATGTTCCTTATTTTATTTATCTATTAAAACAGTATTCATTATTGCTATATTATCATCCATAAGGGTGAATTGCATGCTGTAATGGGTGATGAGCCATTTACAGATTTTCCGTAAGGTAGTTCTTAGACTTGATCTCCCAGATTTTTACCAAAAAATAGCATCTGAGTTTCTTACAATCATGTAGATTGTTTCTTATGCTAAGAATAATATGGGGTCATAGTTAGAGCCCCGCAAATCTGCGGATAACCGCAGACCATGTTTGCGGATGGATGCAGATCCAAATTTTGTATCTAGAACCCTGCAAATAGGTGGATATCCCTGGACTATGATTGTGGATTGCGGAGATACATATTTTGTATCTGCACAGGGCAGTAGTCATAATGTGTCTGCTCAGACTATTCTAGGTGGGTTAAATAATATATCACTGAATGTCACAAGTTAGCAGATATTTCCGTGCCTACTATTATATGACCTCATTCTACTAGAGCTGTAGCAGCACTTAATATGTTCCTATTTTAGAAATGTACAAGACTGCTCCTCGGAAGTCAGTACATCTTTTCACTAAACATTATGGTCTAGATTTGGCTTCAAAAGCAGATGCCAAATTAAGCAGAGCAATACTTGAATTATTGTTCAATTAAAGCATTGTTCTCACCTCCTGAGTTTTCTGTACTGCTTGTCAAAATACCCATAAGTGGAACTATGCAGACCCTTTCAAAGAAGTAGTGAAGGTTACTTGCTTTATCTGTAACTGGAGTTCTTCAAAATGACTCTGCATAGTCACGCTTCCCATCCACATTCCCCTCTGGTTCAGAGTCCCATTAGGACTTCTCTGGCACAGCAGTGGAAAGAATTGAGGCAGCAGAGGGCACAGTACACCCTTACATAGCCTCTCCTTCAAAAAGTTCAGAAACACTGAGGAGAGGGGGCACATGTGCACTCTAATAGGCACAACCTGGAGAAGGTTATAGTGTTAGGTAGCACCAGGTGGTGTAATGTAAGTGGGAGTATGCAGAGTCACCTCAAAGAACTCTGGTTACACATAACCAACCTTCATTTTGTGCACAGTGTAAGAATTCTTTTCATTTTACTTCTGAACAAGTAATTTTCAGTTTATTTTTGTATAATTAACTCACTTTCCTGATACTTGGTCCAAAAAGTACATCTGGTATAAATATAACCTCTCTTCCTCCTCCCTCCACTCTAAAATTGACTATTGTAGGCAGCTAGATTTAAGAATTAAAAAAATCTCTGAGGAACCCTAACTTTGATACAATGTTGTACATTATAAAGATTGTACAGGTTGCTTGAACAGTATTAACATCCTCAGTGTAGAAAGACAAGATGAGGTTTAGGTGTTTTTAGGTACTTTTCATTAATAAATAACTTCAGTAATAGCACTGTAAAAAGTGAACATCTGTTAAACTAAAAAGGCACTTAAAACAACAAACCAATTTATAACAGATGCAATCTTAATGTTCAAAGGCAAATATACATGGCACATGTCAAAAATGAAACCTGACAGTGACAGTCATGTCACAGTACAAACAATGCAATCTCAGCTACAGGGTAAAGGCAAATGTACAGCCAAGACTGCAAAAGAAAATAAAAGTTGTGCTGATACAAAAATATTACAAAAAATTGCAACCAAATACATTAAAAGATTAGAAAGGTGTCAGGCACCAGACTTTAAAAGCAAGGAAACATTACAAAAAAGGACACTATATGAATTAAGGCCCTCATGTACTTAGAAGATGACCTGGTGAGTGCTTCACGGTACTGCAGGCTGGCCAGGGCTTGAATTTACAAAGAAAAAATATGCAAGATACTAAGCAGCAACTTCTTGAAAAATGGCAGAAATTTTAAAGCTTTTCCTTCCTATCCCCTTCAATTTGTCCATAACCTGGCACTTGACAATTTAATAATAGGTATGCAGACATTTTTCACAGCCTTTTGCACCATTTGTTTCCAGCCTATTCATCTTACTGTTTCTAATCAGATATATCTAACAGATACCCAGTCATTGATCAACTTAAAAAAAATCTGTGAGAGTTTGCAAGGAAATATTTAGTTAACATTTTAACTATGTCTGCAAACTCAAGCCCTGATAACCCTGTAAAGCTAAAACTTCATTTTTAATACTCAGTTGCTAGGCAGAGCCTCCATACTGATTGATTTCACCATTTCCCCCCCAGTCACATAACAGCAGTATCGTATACTTCCCACAGAAGACCTACATTTGAACAACACAGTAAGGAAAAGGTCAAAAAGGCACCATGTGACCTTAGCTGATTAGGCTATGAAGCCTCAAGTTTTCTCTCAGTCCCCTGGCACTGATTATTTTATTTGAAGAAAAAAAATTACATATTGTACATTTTAAAAATCTGCATAGGAAACAAACCTACATGTAATGAGTTAGTAAAATCACTGCAGAATTGCCCTAAATCTATCTTACTGTGACTACAAAAATTGCTACATTGCATACAGTGTTGTGAAGTAATACAAGTAGTGTTCATTTCCCCTCATATTTAGGATTGACCACAGTTGTCACTGCACTCTTGTAAATAGGATTTTCACCCTAAAAAAAGAGAGAAATGTTTACATTAGTATTAAAAGTACACACAATGAACACTACATTTATGACAACTGTACAAACAAAAACATATTTTAAGACATTACGCATTGATCTGTACTGTTTCCAGATGCAGTAAGTAAATACTAGCTTAAATCGTCTAAACAGAGCAAGATTTTCTCTATCAACTTTAGTAAAAGGCATGCTTAGCTAATAAACACTAAGGTGTTAGGACAGATCTCTACTTTAGGATCACTCAATGACTACCATTCCAGGGGTGGCCAACCTGTGGCTCCGGAGCTGCATGAGGCTCTTCAGAGGTTAATAAGTGGCTCCTTGCACAGGTGCTGACTCGGGGGCTGGAGCTACAGACGCCAACTTTCCAATGTGCCAGGGGGTGCTCACTGCTCAACCCCAACTCTGCCCCAGGCCCTGCCCCTACTCCACCCCTTCCCCAAGGCCCCTGCCCTCACTCCTCCCCTCCTGCCCTCCGAGCCTCCTGCACACGTGAAACAGCTGATTGCGGCGGGTGGGAGGTTTGGGGAGGCAGGTGACACACTGATTGGCAGGGCTGCCAGCGGGTGGGAGGTGCTGGGGGCTGGAGGAGGGCACTAATGGGGGGGGGGGCTGCTGACATATTACTGTGGTTCTTTGGCAATGTACCTCAGTCAATTCTGGCTCCTTCTCAGACTCAGGTTGGCCACCCTGACCTATTCTGTTCTTTCCCTCTGAAGCACCTGGCATTGGCCACTGTCAGAAGACAGGATACTGGGCTAGATGGGCCATTGGTCTGACCCAATATGGCTGTTCTTATGTTACGATATGCCACATGGTTCCCTTACAGTTTCTGAACCACACATGCTCATCTGAGGGCTGAATGGTCAGGTGAAGTCTCTACATCTTCAATCTCATGACATACTGGTGAAGGAGTTGGGGGGAGCATTTCACTCAACATTTTTTGAACTGGAATGCTTAAAGTTAGCCTCTTAAATAAAAGTTGCCCAGGCCCAGTAAGGGGGTACAGCCTGGGTGTCACCAAGTGCCAAGCTCTAAGCTACTTCCCCCACCTTTAAAGAGAACCAAATCTAAACCGCATGGAGCCTCACCACACTTACATGTACCACTGCACTTATGTGTCCTAAGAGGATTGAAGTTGATTCCCCTGCAGTTAGCCATGGTCAACTCTCATGCCATTGATAGTTTTATAGATGCAATGGCTGCCCAGAACCTACAAATTCCTCTTTGGTCCAAATCTTAACCAGACCTGGTAGAAACAACCAATGGGTCACCCCGTCATCTGATCCAGTAACCCAGGAAACTCTTTTCTCAGGATATGTCTACATTGCAATAAAAAACCTGCAGCTAGCCTGTGCCAGCTAACTCAGGTTCACAGGGCTCGGGATAAGGAGCTGTTTAATTTCAGTGTAGACATTTGGGCTCAGGCTGAAGCCTGGGCTCTGGGACCCTCCCCACTTGCAGGGTTCTTAGCCTGAGCCAGCTAGCCTAGGCCAGCCACAGGCTTTTAACTGCAGTATAGACATTCCCTTAGAGGTTAGAGTGGGAGAGCACTGCATGTTACTATACTTCAATGTGATCAGCTCTCAGCACTTCCCAATAATACTTGGTATATTGTGTTTGGAGTAGCATGATCTGTGTATCTCCTGAAGAAGGAAGAGCATTGACTTTCTTCCGATTGTTGCCAAAAAGCAGGCCTGCGACCCCTCATGTTAGCCATTGTCTGTTCGCCAGGAACAGATATTACTACCTGAGGAAAAACAGTGGGGGCAAGTGTAATAAGCCTCTGTCCCAAATCTGGACCTTAGCGTCCAAAAGCTGGGTGCTTAGCATGAAACTCCCCCAAGCTTATTACCAGCTTGGATCTGATCTCGCTGCCACCAATCAGGAATCCGTGCCTGGTACACTTCTGGTCTCCCAAAATCTTCTCTGGGGGACCCCAAGACTCAGAAATCCTGAGTCTCACCCCAAAGGGAAAACAACCTCCTCCCCTTGTCTCCTTTTTCTCATCCCCAGCTCCCCTCCCGGGGTTTAATCCCTGGGCCGATACTGTACTAAACTCCTGAACTGCAAAACAGAGAGGGCAATTACCTTCCCCCCTGAGGCTATGCCATTCAAACCTAGTCAAGCTAACACAAAGAGATTTTCCCCCTCCTTCTTCCGTAGCCTTACCAAGAGAAAAAACCTCAAAGCAGGTTTAAAAAAGAAAGCTTATATAAAAAAGAAAATAAAGCAAACAATAAACTCTGTATTCAAGATGACCATATACAGGGCTATTCTTAAAGAAATAATGAATAAACAGTCTGATTTTCACAAAAGATAACCAATTTGAAACTTCCAGCAGATACAACACATGTAAATCAAATAAATATAAACCTATTGCTTCTTTTACTCACCTTGTAACAGCAAGGGAGAAAGAAGCTGGAGAAGAATAGAAACCTCTTCTCTCATAGCCGAAGAGAAAACAAACAGGCAGAACAAACCCAAAACCAGAATTCCTCCCTCACTTGAAAAAAAATTTTTTTTCGCGTTTTTTTTTTTCCTGATTGGTCCTCTGGTCAGGTGTTTGGTTCTCTTTGTTAACCCTTTACAGGGAAAAGAAACATTAACCCTTAGCTATCTGTTTATGACAGCAAGTGAGAAAGAAACTTCCTTGAGCCCAGAATCCCATCTCCCCAAGAAATACCAGGAGTACATTAACACTTTAGAGGGAAAAAAACCCACATCCCTTCTATCCCCACAACAGTACTATAACTGTTCCATAGATTGCAACTTGGGGTAAAGGCCCTGTATGGACAAATATACACCACATCCAAACCAGAGTGTGGAAGCATTATGCATCTATATCGAAGAAAATCTCAAGAAGGGCTTCATCTGTTAATCTTCCTCCCCAGCAGGGGCGCTAGTCCTTTTTGTATGAAAGGACGAAGTGCTGTGCATTTGCAAGGACTATCGAGCCCTAAATCTGCAACTGATATCCTCTGCCTCTTTATCCTGGAATTGCTAGATTGTGTGTGAACAACCACAATCCTCATGAAGCTAGACCATCAGGAAGCTTACAAAATAGTGCATGAGAGTCAGGGATGGGTGGAAAACAATCTTTCATACATGATATAGATACTTTGAATATTTAGTAATGCCATTTGGCCTAACCAATGCCCCTGGAACTTTCCAACACTTCATGAATTGTGTTAAGGGACACAGGGGAGCAGAATGTCATCATTTATCTCAGTGATATCCTACTGTTCTCAGAGAGCCAAGAACAACACTGTTGCCACATCTGATCTGTTCTAGAAAGGCTGTGGAAGCATGGTTTGTATACCAATCTGGAAAAATGCTTCTTTGACCAGTCTGCCATCAAATTTTTGCACTACATCATCTTCCCAGGGGATGTTCTGATTCAAAAAAGGAGCCATCTGTGACTGGTCAGCTACCCAGAGTCCCCTTAAATTACAACACTTACTGGGCTGTGTCAATTTTTATCTGCAATTTATTGCTGAATTCTCAGGAAAAATAGCTCCCCTAACTTCACTCCTACATAAGATTTGTCTGGTGCACAATGACAGAATATTAGATGAGTAGCTGCTTGCAATTAAAACCATGTCCAAGGAGAGATGCCACTACCTTGGGAGGGCGTGGCCACTTGTACAGCTGTTCAAAGACAATAAGAACCTTGAGTACCTCTGCAAGGCCCAAATTTCAAACAAAAAGCAGCTAAGGTGGGTCCTGTTTTTCTCCGAGTTCAAGTTAACCATCACCTACCTACCTGAGAAGGCCAACACCTTATTGCAAAAAGGAGAGTACTACCAGGAAGGCAAGGAGCCAACTGCTGAGCCAGCATACTGCCTCAAAGCTAGTAATTTTCTCAACATGGCAGTTCATAAAGATCTCATCTCTGATCTCCCTTGTTTGATCCACCTCTAAGGAGGACCCTTTGCTTGGGGACCACATCTTAAGTGTTTGGGGACCCGGACGCACCATTCTGAACATGATGGAGTAACATGTTTCAACAGGTGCATGTATGTCTCTCTGAGGGCTTTCCCCCGCTTTGAAATGTACATCTTTATCACAGTACCCCACTGGCAGCACACTTTGGTCATTGTAAGCCCTTCTTTGCAACCTCTTACTTTTTCTACTGGCCCTGTATGAGGCCCAAATTCAAGCCTGTATGGATTCATGTGAACTGTATGTCCACACCAAAACACCTCGAACCAAGCTGTCAAGGTAGTATCCCCACTCTGAACCTTAGCGTCCAAAAGATGGGGTACCTGCATGAACCCCTCTAAGCCTAATTACTAGCTTAGAAATGATAGAGCTGCCACCACCCAAAAATATAGTGTTTTGGGACACTTTCTGACTCCCCAAACTCTTCCCTGGGGACCCCAAGACCCAAACCCCCTTGGATCTTAACACAAGGAAAGTAAACCCTTTCCCTCACCATTGCCTCTCCCAGGCGTCCCCTCCCTGGGTTATCCTGGAGAGAATATACAGATTCAAGCTCTGTGAATCTAAAACAAAGAGGAAATTCGCCTTCCCCCCTCCTCTTTTCCCCCTCACCACTCCCTGAGAGAGAGACAGATTCCTAACACAGAGAGAAATCAGGCTTTTCCTCCCCACTCTCTCCTTTCTCCTACCAATTCCCTGGTGAGTGTGGACCCCCTCCCCTTGAGTCTTAGACAAGGGAAAAATCAATCAGGTTCTTAAAAAGAAAAGCTTTTAATAAAAGAAAGAAAAAGTAAAAAATCATCTCTGTAAAATCAAGATGGAAAATGTTACAGGGTCTTTCAGCTTATAGACACCAGAGAGAGTCCTCCCCCCAGCACAAATACAAGTTGCAGCAAACAGAGATACAATCCTTCCAGCAAAATACACATTTGCAATAAAGAAAATAATCAAAAGACTAAACCGCCTTTCTAACTAATACATACTAAATTTAGCAGAAGAGACTTTTTCAGAAAGATTGGAGGAACCTGGATGCATGTCTGGCCTCTCCTAGCCCCCAGAGAGAACAAAGCAAAAATCCAAAAAAACATAAACAAAGGCTTCTCTCCACTGAGATTTGAAAGTATCTTGTCTCCTGATTGGTCCTCTGGTCAGGTGTTCCAGGTTTACTGAGCTAGGTAACCCTTTACAGGTAAAAGAGACATTAACTCTTAACCATCTGTTTAGGACACAAGCTCATTGGTACTTTGGTCACCCCAGAAATACCTGCAAAGCCTTAGATATCCATTTCACTAAGCTTCAGCGTGGAATTCCCTACATGGCCCACTTCATCCCCTGCAGCTGCTTACTCTCCACTGAGGTTACTGGCCAACTCACGATAAGACATATTATATGTCTTCAAGGACTTCCAGACCACAATGTCTCATGGAGAGAGGACGTTCCTTGCCCAGGAGATAAATTTTCTAATTGTGCCTGCCTCCTTTGCTGGCCATGCAACTTGAATTGGGCTGCTGAGATGCTGTTTGCATCTTGCCCAGTAAAGTTACTGTCTCCAATCCTATCTGGCTCCTTCCCTGCCTGTGGAAGGGGGACCCTACGTGACCCCACCTGGTCTGGGCTGAGGGAGGAACTGCTTACTGCCAACAGAGCTGACTGAGCTCCTCAACAAGACACCTAAATAGGCAGTAAAAGCAGATAACATAGACCCTTTCTTTTGCCTCTGGCCTTTTGTGGCCTAGCTCTCTCCCTAAAACCCAGAGAAGCACCAGCTGCTGCAAACACCTCAGAAGTTGAAGTGGAGCTGTGGGGCAATCTCTGCAAAAGGTAAATGCAGCCTTGTGACATGGCGGGGAATTAGTCAGCTAAACTGTTAGCTGGAAATTTGAAATAAAAAGCTCTACAGCAGAGAGGTCTGGCTAATATACTGTGGAAGTGATAAAAATGGAAGAAACTTCAGGGGTTGGGGCATTCCATTGCTGCCAGTGTTCTTCCCCTGAGCTGAAAAACCCATTGTAATGGATCTGTGGACCTTAGTACAATAAAGAACAAGTGATTTTATTGATTTCTAGAAGTTTGGGTGCATATTTAACTAAACAAAGGAAGGCTACAGCACAGTGTGTGTATACTACATGTAGCCGGTGGCTGGTGCTACAGCCACGCACTTGCACACAACAAAGGAAGTCTTGATGCTGTCTCCATTCATATCCGACTCTGGCAAACAATTTTGATATGCAAATAATCCTTAGTAAGGAAGGAGAATCTCAAGCTGTTTAGGCAATATACATATTTTAACTTTGCCCTTATATAGCTTTTTAAATCTTCTAAACACTTTACAGATAAGTTACCTTCAACACTCTCCAGGGAGGTAAGCAAGCATTATCTCCACTTTACAAATAAGAAAACTGAGGCAAACAGGTTGAATGACTTCCAGCAGGCCACAACAGGGAATCAGTGTAAGAGTTAGGATTAGAACTCAGGAGTTCCCAGGATCTAATACATATTCGGTCTACATTTATCCTCTGGAAATAGATGACCAGCTGATATATATTAAATATAATGCTGTAGAAAGAGAGAGATCAGAGGCTTTGAAGTTTATATACCCCTTCATTTAGCAGATGACCAATCACAGGGAAAAAGTCAGAGAATATCTGTGCTTTTCTTATATTTGTATGAAATTTAGTGTTTACGTGCAATGCCAGTAAGAGACTGATGTCCTCTATTAAGTACAAAATAGGCAACAATAATGCAAACTTCCTTGTGCTACCCGACCTGTCTCTCTCAAATCTGAGCTGGATTAACCACTCCTAGGAACGTGCAAATAATTCAGTCTCTTGTGACCCACTCGATCTGTAGCCTCTCTGCTAAGACTAACAATGTAGTAGTGGACAACTGATCACTAGACCAAACTTATTTCACATTGGCTACCATTGAATGGTACCAACTTTTGGTTATTACCAATCTGTGCTGAATTTTGACTGATAACTAAGATGTGAACGAGTATTTTCCATTATTAACCTCTTAGCTATGGAGTTCCACAGAATATCTTACCTTCTAAGATAAGCATATTGCCGTTTTTATTTAAGGAAGATATATATTTCATTTATAAAACAGTGTAAATCAAAACGAGCACACATTTAACAGGTAAATTTAGCAGATAAACCATTTCTATCACATGCCCACCTAAACGTCATGCACAGTTTAAGTGAAATGATTCTAGAAACACTAGCTGTTCACACTGTATTCATACAGTGGAACTAATTACACTTCACTTGAGACCAAGAATCTTAGGGCTTATCTACATGGTACATTAGTGTGCACCAGGTGGAGTGTAAATCCTAGAGCGCACCAGAGTGTCATGCACTAACTTGCCCACATGGGCCCTACTAGAGTGCACTAGAAGTTCCCAACTGATCATGTAGTCCTATTTCAAACAGGACTATACTGGCAGACCCCTGTGATGTCATGGAGCCCCAATAGCTTCAAAAAGGGCTGCATGCAGGTGTAAGGGACAGACCATGTTTTTCAGTGCAAGACTGGAGCTTTGGTCTAGTTTCCTGGTTAATAGACACTACACCTGTTGAAACACTATCTAGGCCAGGAGTTCTCAAACTGGGAGTCGTGACCCCTCTGGGGGTTGCAAGGTTATTGCAGGGGGGATCCTGAGCAGTCAGACTCCACCCCAAACCCCGTTTTGCCTCCAGCATTTATAATAATGTTAAATATAAAAACAGTATTTTTAACTTATAAAGGGGGTCACGCTCTGAGGCTTGCTGTGTAAAAGGGGTCACCAGTACAAAAATTTGAGAATCACTGATCTAGGCATACCTATAACATCAATGATGCTCACTTTTATACAAGGATTAGCAGAAGTCAATAGCTTTTGCTTTACATTTAGATATACTCTATTATAAAAAAATGCAACTAATTCAGATTTATATTTGCCTCATGAATCTTTAATATAGTAAGACTAAAAAATTAAGAAACTTTACAAATTTAACACTGTATTAGTCTAGATCCCACATGTATTCTGGCTGGCTGGCTAAAATAGAACATTTTCGCATTAACTTGCCCCAATATATATATCAAAATTATGCTAAAAATATTCTCATTAAAACTCTAACACATTGGGAGGGATCCATAAAAAGATCTGGGTACCTAAATTCCAGACTTAGGTGCCCAAATCCCAGTTTTGGCTCCACTGAAATCCACAAAACTCCTGTCAAATCTATAGGTGCCTAAACTCACTCAGCACAAGTTTTTCAGGTTAAAGTTTCCCTGGGTGCTTATGTTTCTGCATCTGATCATGTGCACTGCTACCTCCCTATAAGCATCTGGACACTTATCTCCCACCTAAGCCCCAGAGTGATTCATGAACCAGGGGAAGTCAGGCATTTGGCCACCTAAATTGCATGTGGAACCCAACTGGTAGCCGTGCTAAGAAGGCATTTAAAATCCTCCCTGCAGTCTAGACTTAAGCACCTATCTCTGAGAGGGGGAGGGACTTAGTGCCCCTTCTCCAGTTGGCATCTCCCATTGCTTAGCTTAATACGTTTAATATCCCTACCTAATATGCTTATTTTTGTGGATTGCATTCTTAGATGCCTCTCCCTCTCCTATTTACATTGTACAGGGAGCCTGCTGTGTGAATCTCAGTGTTGTTCCTGAGATTTTCTAGACACCATGATGTTCAGCATTGTAATCCCTAAGTCTCTTTGTGGATTCCCACACATTTTGCTTAAAAAATCTTAAAAGGAAACTAAAACTGCCATAGCTGTATAAGAGAGACAAGCTGAGTGAGGTAATATCTTTTACTGCACCAACTTCTGTTGGTGAAGAGAGATAAGCTTTTGGGCTTTCATAGGTGACCTGAAGAGGAGCTTTGTGAAGCTTGAAAGCTTGCCTCTCTCACCAACAGAAGCTGGTCCAATAAAAGGTATTACCTCACCCACTTTGTCTCTAAAATGCCCTGGGACCAACACTGTTATAACACTGCAGATAACTGCAGAAGTAATTTTTCCATTCATGCCCTCCGAACAGTACTGTTTTAAGCACATGACTGGTTTGTACTTCATGTAAGAAACTATTAACTACCTCTTAGATATCAAGGTGATATAGAAAACCTAGGATAGATCACTTAAAGCTCACAAGATATATAATTAAGGTTCCTGCAACAATATTCTCTCTGCTACATTACACAGTGTGTAGCATTTTAGATTACTGTTTGTTAAATACCTTGCTATATACAGTATGTTTCACTGGCCTTCTTACTACTTTTTTCTCCATTGACATATTGTTTCAATTTAAACAAATCACAGAACATCTCATCACAAAAACTATATGCATGATATGTGCAGTTAGTCTGAGTTCTGACCCAAGTGACTGTGGGAAACTTATCTCTAGAATCTTTTGACATTTGCTCAAGAACTGGTTTTCACTACTTACTCCATTTCACAAATATCAGGTCTTTTTGAACATCACCATTATGTGGATCCCCTGCCAAGCTTCAATGTTGGAAACTGCACCCCTCCCAAAAAACGCACATCCCTTTTTCAGAGAATACAGAAAACAGGAGACACATCAAGCATGGCTGGAAGGCTAGAGGACAGGAGTTAACCCCTTGGATAAGGTAGGGTGCTTTTCACTGACACAGAACTAAACTGAGCATCACAGTGAAGAACGTGTGGTAGGACCCTGTAGAAGGAAACCCTAGGAGCAGAGTGAAGTGGCTTCATCCTGTGGTGACACAGCAGCCAGTTTCCCTGCCATGGCAACAGTATATGGCTCTTCTCCAAAGGGTTTGAGAGGAACCACTATGATCCGCATGAGTTAAAAGTTATTGATGGAAGCCTACTGCTACTGTAACCTCAAGTGAAGCATCCATTACTGGAGAGGTTCTCTACACTCCATTTCCTTCCTGTAAACCCACTCAGTCTATCCACGGCACCCTCGTCCCCTGCTCTGAACAGATTCACAGCAATAGAGCTGAGGCCATCCAGCAAAGCTAGGGAAGACCTTGACATTCCTGATATTTCTAAAGTTAAGAAAAAGACAAAAAGTTAACTTTAAAAAACCAAGCCCCCTCGTGCCAATAAAGCAGCAAAAAAGCAGAAGCCAATCTAAAAAAAACCCCATAGGTCTCTTAGGTAACAACAGGAAGGTTATGTCAAAGTTTTCTGAATTGCTTGGGAGATAAACATTTTTGGCTCATTTTTTACATCCTAGAGATGTCTAACTAATCAAGTTGCTCACAATAGACATGATTGCAGATAAGCTAAATGAAATAAATGCATTTAACAGAACTTTCAACAGCTTACTCAAGATTTAAGACACACTGATGGTTTAAAAATTGCAGTAAAGTCTCTGTTCTTTAGAAGTTAAAACCATTTTGTTTTTTAGAATATCATAATTTGTTTAGCCCCAGCACTGTGCAAGCCAAAATAAGCCTCTGCCTCAAAGAATTTAAAATATACACAGACAACTCATCAACAAACAAAGGAGGTGGAAAAATGACCTAAGCCATAAAACTGAATGATGACATTCCATCTGAGATCTGCCAACTTAAAATGTCATTCAGGAAATGTCAGGAGAGCTGTGAAGGGACTGGAAATGGAGATGGATATGGTTCAGAGTGAGGGACAAGGTAAATGATTTTTACAGCTAGGTTTTGGATAGATTGAAAAGAGTATGTGTTTCATGAGGCGAGAGTTTAGGAAAATAGACAGGATTACAATAGTTGAGAAGAAATAATCAGGGCTTGGGAAAGGTTTTTTATGGTTGGAATGGAAGGATTTTGGAGATATAAAAGGAAAAACTGGGAGAGAATGAGGAGTTGATGATAATACCAGGGTATAACCACATAAAAAATGAAAAGGGACCAGGTAGGAGAAAAATCAAGTGATGGGTCCAGGGCCTTTCTCGATAAAAAAACCCATTACTGTGAAATAATAGGTGCAGTACTTAGATTCTGTTGTGATGGACAAATTCTTCCTTTTCCATTTTCATTATTAGCCCCCTCTTCTGTCTCCCCCCTGCAAGATTTTCCATCTCTCCCCCCCCCCCCCCCCCCCCCGCCCTTCTCCTGTCATCTTTTTCCCTACCCTTCCTCTCTATTCTCATCGCCCTCTCTGGAGACCCTGGGGTAGGAGGAGAGCAATCTCACTTAAGAACCCTTCCTTCTAATCTCCCTTAGACAACCCATCCCCTCTGGCTTCCTGACCTGTACATCAGTGTTAGGCTGTCACTGTCCCTGCTTCTTGTGCTTTAGGATTGAAGAAATAAGGTCTTTGGGCTGATGCCATTCACCTCCTTTTGCCTTTCTCCTCAGTATCTGACATGGGAGGAGAGAAGATCTAAGCTACTACCAGCTTAGAATCTCAGAATCCAGTTTCCTTGTAATGGGCTTAATGTTGAGCCAAATGGAATGATCCAGCTCCTGCTTCACTGCCTCATGGCTGGTGGCTGTTATAACAGTGGAGCACGGACAGTCAGCAGCACAGAGCTGCAGCCCACAGTTTAAGACAGAAGATTGGAGTGTTCTGCCTCTCTTTCCCTCCTGAAACTATGGCTGAAGGAGACTAATAGTTGGCTATGGAAGAAAATGCCCTTCCCTCATTCCCATAGATCCGGGGTTGGCAACCTTTGGCACGCAGCCCATCAGGGTAATCCGCTGGTGGGTCGTGAGACATTTTATATTGGCTGTCCGCAGGCATGGACCCCGCAGCTCCCAGTGGCTGCAGTTTGCTGTTCCCAGCCAATGGGAGTTGCAGGAAGTGGTGGTCAGCATGTCCCTGTGGCCCGCTGCTTCCTGCAGCTCCCATTGGCTGGGAATGGCAAACTGCAGCCACTGGGAGCTGTGGGGGGCTGTACCTGAGGACAGGCAATGTAAACAAAATGTCTCGCAGCCTGCCAGCAGATTACCCTGATGGGCCATGTGCCGAACGTTGCCGACACCTGCCAGAGATGACATCTGAGAGACAAAGGATTATGATATTGCCAGTTGTGATGGGAAAATTAGGAATGGGTTGCATATCTAATCATGACATTATTAATGAACATATTTCACACTTAAAGGGTATGTTTAGACAGGGTTTTTGTTTTTTGTTTTTACCTTGAGCTAACTGGCTGCCCATTAACTGAGGTAATTAATACATTTGTAAAAGCTAGTCTGGATACTCCACAAAAGTTTGTTCCAGTAAAGCCACAAATATTTGTATCCCAGATAAACTGTGAAGGCTAGTCTGGACAGTCCCTAAAAACTACCTTGAATTAACTGACAGTTAAAAAACCCCTACTGTAGAAAAGCCCAAAGAGATTCTCGTTCCTCCACCACCCATCTAAATTGTTGTTCTATTTTCCTTTATATAAAATACTGTTCTTCAACTTCACATATAAACTCATTCTCAAGCAAGTACTATTGATATTAATAAATATGCAATGTTGCTGTTAATACAGATTAAAGATTTTCAAGCTCCACTCTGTACAATTTCAGAACTGAAGCAGCAGCAGATCAACAGAATAAGGCACAAACTGTGATTAACTGGCAATGACACTGAGTCTGAAAAGAGTTAAAAGTGACATGCAAAGAAAAAGAAGAAATTGAAAAGAAAATACAAACTGAGACTTAGAGACCAGCTTTACGTCCATAGTTTGGATTCTTGAAATTATTAATAGGACTCTTGTATATTGGATTTTCTTGCTGAAGTGAAAGAAATGGTCAATGTCGAATAATTCAACAGAAAAAAAGAAAATAACATTCTCAACAATCATAAAAAGAGGGAAAGATGCTGTATCGAAAGGAAAATTATGTTAGCAATTTTCTTTTAAAATTATTTAGCAGTGGAACTCTAATAGAAATCTGAAAAACCCTCGGCAGATCAATCAACAAGGATAAAGCCCTTCTAAGGAAATAACTGAAGCATAACACTGCTTATAAGGATTTGTGGGTGTTGAGTCCCACAAGATTTCAGTACATCAGCACTGAGGTTTGATATTCAACCATTACTGACCCTCCCCACAGACCTTAATGAATATATATTTTTAAGGTCTTGCAAAAACAAAAAACAAAAACTCGGTTACTTACCTTTCCATATCTTGTTCTTTGAGATGTGTTGTACATATCATTCCACTATAGGTGTGTGCATGCTCACAGTCAGTGGAAATTTTCCCCTCAGTTGTTCCTATTGAGGTGGCATGGGCACCCTCTGATGCCATGCACTCATAGTGCTGGTATAAGGGTCCAGGCGACCCCACACCCCCTCAATTCCTTCTTTCTAGCCAGTTCTGATGGAGAGGGGTAGGAAAGCGAGTCGTTGAATGGACATGTGCAACATATCTTGAAGAACAGTCCAGGAAAGGTAAGAAACATTTTTTTCTTCAAGTGCTTGCACATGTCCATTCCACTGTAGGTGACTCCCAAGCAGTTGCATAGGAGGTGGGATTAATGTTCGTGGACATGCTGACTGCAAAACAGCACAACTGTATCTGGAATCATACCTAGACTGTTGAGTAATGGCATAATGAGCAGAGAATGGATGTACTGATGACCAAGTCACTGCTCTGCAAATGTCCTGAACAAGAATCTGTGGTAGGAATGCCACTGAAGATGTGTATGTGCTCATGGAGTGGACAGTCAGGATAACTGGTGGAAGAACACCCGCCTGCTCGTAACACATGAGAATGCATGATATGATCCAAGAAGAAATTCTCTATGTAGAGATGGAGAGACCTTTTATCCTGTCAGCTATTGCTATGAACAGTTGGGGTGGACTTACGAAATGGTTTGGTCCTTTCTGCATAGCATGCTAGGGCACGTCTTATGTCCAGTGAATGAAGCCACTGTTATTCACTGTTTGCATGTAATTTTGGGTAGAAAACTGGTAAGAAGATTGCCTGATTGCTATGAAATTGGGAAACCACTTTCAGGAGGAAGCTAGAGTGAGGACATAACTGCACCTTACCCCAAACAAGACTGTACAGAGGTTCTACTGAGAAAGCTTGCATAGCAAGGAGAACAGTTCTAGCGATCGTCAGTCGGTAAGAAGAAACTGAGGGTGCCCCGGGTCAACGGGGCTCTTTATACGGCGCTATGAGCACACAGCACCAGAGGACACTCAGCTGCCCTGATGGGTACCACTGAGGGAAAAATTTCTGGTGACTGTGCCCAGGGTGCACATACACCTACAGTGGAATGAACATGTGTAAGCACTCAAACAAGGAGGATTTCTGCTCTTCTACAGTATGTAAATGCAACTCCCACCAACTTTTAATGGAAGCTGTCTGATTATTTGAGGTAACAGTTTGGTACACAGACAGGGTGTGGTACCCTGATGTCACAGTAACAAACTTGGGCTAGTCTAGCACTATCACTTCAGTCTGTTTCCTTTTTCACAAGCGTGGCCCATATTATTTAAGTAATTAGAACTCAAAACTTAAATCTTTGAGTACATGCTGGCTTATCTAGTCAGGTTATACATCCTAGGCGAAAGATGTTCTTTTACAATTCATCACTATTGACAGTATGTACAGGATACATTCAAGACTAACTCTAAACAAAGATTTTTTGTATTCCAGTTTTTATCCTATAGAGAAGCACCTTGAAATATTTGGGGCTCACAAACAAAAACTTCTGTACTTTCCGTAACAATAGTAGCTTTATTGAATTTAAGTTCCATGACTCACCGTGTCCCACTTCGCGTTCATCTTCTCCTTTTCAAATTTAGCAAATTCTCTTCTGTCATGAATGATCATAAGTAGTTTCCAAATCAATAATAAAGCAAGACCAATCAGAACAATTCCAGCAACCACACCAGCTACAATGGGAATGATGTCCGGGCCAGTGGGGCATTCTGGAGAATAGAATAATTACAGTACAGTTTTAGCACAATGTAAAAGAAGCACTATTGCTGAAGAATTTAAATTATATTGTGCAACATTCAGAGCATCCAACTTGTAAAGAGCAATATTAACAATTTCTCACATTTAAAATGTGAATAATAATCTAAATTAGAGCTACTGAGATACACAAAGATTCTTATTCTAGTTTTGAGACACACAGATAGTGAGAAAGCAAATTTTGATGCCATGGAGAAATGACTTCTGTTGACCAAATCAGCTTTAAAGACAACACTGAGCTAAGAATTTCATAGCACTTGAAGCCTTAAGATTAGACCTCTAGACTACTTATGAACAAGCTGATTATGAATTGTGAACATAACGAGACGGGAAATTGACTTTATGAGTGTAAATATGGATTAACCAGATAGTCCCAAAATACTTCCCGCTTTACAGAAAAAGTGTAGTCTTGTTTCTACCTCAAGTTGCAATATTTATACAAAGCCAAATTGTAATAGCATGATCCCTTGAAACAGAAGGATCAGAATGTTAAACAGATTTTTACAAGACTTCTTCAACATGGGAATCCAGTGCTTTGTTGAACCAGGAAATGCAAAAATGATTGACATTTTCATTCACAAGGATGAATAATTGCAGAACAAAAATGATACTTGTAAAATTAACTAAAACCATACAAAGGAAGTTGTATGGAGAAGGTAAGGCAAGGATAACTAGCACTCTTGTAAAAAAGTTACCTGTTTTGCTAAATACAGAGTTCTGAATAGTCACCTAGATTAAGAGATTGATCCTGCTCCCATTCTAGTCAATGGAAAAATTCCCATTAACTTTATTGGTGAAAGATCAAGCCCCAAGTGAACTGCTGGAATCTGTCAAGGTGCATAGTTACTGTACTGAATCACCCCAAGGGACAGATTTTGGGTCCTGCTCTTATTGGTTGCACTGAGATTCCTACAGAATGCTAACATTATTTACCAATTTTAAAATTTTTTTTAAGGAAATAAAATGAGAAAGTCCATTAATGAACTTTACAAAATTTTGAAAGTCGGCTGAGACAAAATGAACATTCTGCTGAGACTGTAAACCCTTTGGGATGAGGTTAGCTTCATTACACATGGGCACAGCACCTAGCACAGAGTGATAGACTGCCTCTCCTCCTCTTCCTTTCCCTATTCCCTCCGGACCCTCTCTGATCCCTTTTGCTCCCCATCTAGGTGAGCGGAACTCATGTGAGCCTTAAGTGGCCAGGTCAGATATTTTGTAGTAACAGCTATAGGCTAAGTGACTGTTGGCTTTTAAATTCAATCATTTGAGTTAGCAAATAGCTGTCTTTAAGGTATAAAAAATTATGCTCTTCATCATGGAAAACTTCAACCGTAAAAGGAGAAATTTTGGGAACATTACCAAAAAAATAGTGAGTTAATGCAAGTTTCCATACAATGTTCACGATCGTAGAGAAGTTATTCCATGAATCTTTTAAATGCTGTACTGAGCAAAACACATACAGCTCTCTGGGTTGACATCATACTAAACTAGTGCAACTAGGGGAAAATCTGGTCTTCACTGAGTAGATAGATTGATGCAGATATTTGCAATAATTTCCCATTAAACAGAAATAACATTTAAAATTAAATAAAGCATAAACAAATCTCATACTTCAGGGCATAAATTTCACCAACTGGGATGAGGAAGGGCTGTCATTCAAAGCTGCAGCATTGTACAAATATGCGTATTATGGGCATTAATACATTTATGTCTGAAACGGGGTGCTGGCCACTGAACTAAGCAGACTATTGATCTTGTCTGATTTATCAATTCCTATAATCCTGCAGAATGAGACATCACTTCCTACCTATCATGTACAATTAATAAAAGGTATATTTTATATTAGGTCACTAACTTAGTCAGGAAACCACTACTATGGTTTGAAGCAAAGATCCTTTTCAGAAGAGATGTTAGCTTGATTAGACAGTAAGCCATCTGCCCATTAATCTAAACTAGCCAATTTCCTAGAAATTGATCAAACCACAGTTGAATCAATTTTTCCTCTGCCAGGAGATATTTGGTGGAACCACCTCCAGGAAGTCTTTGAGTATTATGGATTAATTCAATAAAAGGCCTGTCAGAACCATGCTTGAAGGTAAGTGGTCTGAGTAAAGCAAGGACTGATAAGAGAAATAATCAAGCATAAACAAAGGAGGTTTTTGCTATTCTGTACAAAGCTGGATATATAATGTGACATTTCACTTAATTGTGTGGTTTTTGTTTTAACCTGAACCAAACCAGAAAGATTTGTATCAATGTATTTAGGACTTGATTAAAAGAGATTATAGAAACACGATTAAAGTACATCAACTGGAAGAAAAAAACTTAAATATAACACATATGGCAAGTCATGTGAGCAAATCTGTTTCGGTCAGCGTAGGAGTCTGTAAACAGGGTCAATATCTGAGACACAAACACCAGTCTCAAGCAGCCCTAGTTTCAAAGCAGGGAGCGGGGATACTACTTCAGGATACCAGTTTGAAGGTTCAGAAAGGTCAGTCAATGTAACTGTGTTGAGTACAGAAGGAACAACAGAGAGTTGATCACAAAGGTGAAGGAAACATGCAATAAAGGATTTGTACCTGGTGTCTCCACCACATGGACAATGGCTTCATTGTTTGCATTGATGGAGTATGTGAAATAGAACCAGCAGTCATCAACATCCTTCTCTTTACAGTGAGACAGTGGATCAGGCTGGCCAGGCTGTGGTAACTTATCTCGACTTTCCACTAGTGTCATGTTGAAATGCATACAGTCCTGAGAACATGTGTCCTTCTTTTCTCCCTTTTTGAAAGCTCTGCACTGAACACAGTCCCTGTTGAAATACAAATTAGTAACACCACTTTTAAACACGTTCATGAAAGGGAGATCTCTAGTGTACTAATTTCCATCTCATTGAAAAATCTGTTGGCAAAGGCGGCAGATATATCACCTGGAACGTGAGACTGTCATCTATCATTTGCTCCTCTCTCTACCCCCTCCCCCCACAAGTGTCCTTTTTCTTTCGCATCTCATTTCTTCTCTTTCCTATCACTCTCCTTTTTACTTCTGTTTAATAAGAGTCTGGCTTAGCTGACCAAGACTGTATATTTTGCAACACTGCTGTAAACTTGTGACCATAAAGAGGAAACTAAAAGCAATGTCCTAAACAGCCTGATGCTGGTACAAGTTTGTCAGGTCTCAGAGTCCTGGTAAAACTATGTGCTCTGCCTGTGTTTCTCCAGCAGTGAGATTACAAGTGAGACAAAAGCTGCATTTTCTATCTTTGCTATTCTTTTCTCTTTTATTTTACGTGTCTTGTTTTTTCTTCTAGCAAAAAGGATCCGATTTTAAGAAAACAGGAATGAGCTCCAGCCCATCTTAACTAACTACTCTTTTCTTCAAAAAAGGACAGTTATTACTCTCTTTAATACCATCTAAAAGACTGTCAAACAAGGGGTTTTTATTCTAAAACCCGTCTCCATCTAAAGGGAAAAGGATCAAAGGATATTGTTAAAATGAAATCTTTATTTAATAGTTTACAATGCTTCAAACTGTTTTTCTTTCTCTTCTGCATCTTTAATAGAAGTTTTAAAAGGTTTGCCATGGTACTAAGCAGGGTGAGGTCTCTCTATATCAAACTCTGAACCTTCCTTAAAATGGTTTAATCATAGAGTATCAGGGTTGGAAGGGACCTGAAGAGGTCATCTAGCTCAGCCTCCTGCTCAAAGCAGTACCAATCCCCAGACAGATTTTTGCCCCAGATCCTTAAAAGGCCCCCTCAAGGATTGAACTCACAACCCTGGGTTTTGAAGCCAATGCTCAAACCACTGAGCTATCCCTGCCCCTCAGACAATAAGTGGGTTATGACCCATATATTCTCTCAATGAATATAAGAGGTGTAAAAAAGCATAATGCCGTTTTATCTTGCTTGATCTTGTTTATCATCTTTAATACCAAAGGCACTGGACAGAATGAATAAAGGCGGCCCCTCATCCACAGAACAAGGAAAGCATCTCCCTGAGTGAGACCCCCTCATCCTTCTTTCAGACAAAATTGTTTGTACTTTCTGTTGGTGGTGATGGCAGCAGCAAAGAGGTCCACTTCTGGAAATCACCAGGTCAGAAAAATATGATTCAGAGTTCACGAGTCCAACTCTCCATTCATAATCTTGGAAGAAGTGCTTACTGAGATCATCGGTGTTCTATAGGCTTGGAAGGTAATTGGATGTGATTGGCTATACACTAGTTCCATAACTTTACTGCTTCAGCACAAAGGAAAGGGGATCTGACCCACTCACCCTTATGGTTGATGTAGAACATGTAGACTATATTGTGTCATGAATTCTGTCGATTTATCCTTGATTAATGGAAGGAAGTGAACACAAGCATTTCCAGCTGCCCTCAACTCTAGGAGGTTAATGTGAGGACATGCTACTTGGGCAGACCTACCAGAAACCAAAGGAATCCCTTGTGAGAAGGATGAATTGTGACATGAAAGTACATGTTCTGAAGGTCAAGATCCAATCTGCCAATGCCAGTGATGGAATTATAGCAGTGAGAGTCACTATTCTGAATTTTTGTTTTTTTCACCAAGTTGTTTAGGAGTCTTAAATCTAGAATTGATCTCTATCCCTCGTCTGCCTTTGGGATCAAAAAACACTTGGAGTGCTGAGCTAGAACTGGTTCTATGGCTCCTATGCATAGAAGGAAGTAAATTTCCTGTCTCAGCAAGTGCTCATGAGAAGGGTCGCTGAAAAGGGACATAGAAGGGGAATGGATGGAGTAACATGCTTTTATAATCTCTCACCCACTTGTCAGATGTAATCTACTCCCACACAAGTTGAAAATGGGAGCCACAGTCTGCAAAGGCGGGGGGCGGTGGGTAGGTAGAATGGTGTAGTTGCAGCTTGGTGATATGGGGTGGTTCCACACTGTCAACCAATCCATCAAAACTGTCATTTTTATGACAAAGATGGTTGATTGACAGACAGATCTTTCTCTGAAACCTTGGCTTCTTTCTGGACAGCTGTGTGTTACTTTAAAATCCTGAAAATTAAATGGGACAATATCTCTGTGCTGTTTGAAATCAGCTAAAAATTTGTTTACATGTAGGCATATGTAGTGGTGTGGTGGTCGTCCCTCCCCCTTTGGATCGGAGGGAGGTCACACTGCCTCACCACGCCATTGGGACTGCCACTGAGTATCAGGGGAATTAGCGTTAGGCGTTAGTGTCCTGACAAGTCTAACGGGGCTGAGCAGCCAATCGTTTATAGTCCCTGGGCCTTTTAATCAGAGGCCAGGCAAACACTGATGGGTTGGGTGGACGGTGGGGCCCCGACCCAGGGCCCTAACAGTGGTGGAGTGATCCGCCACTGGGTCAGCGGGGAATCCAGCTCCAACACGCTGACTATGCTTCTGGCAGTGCTACAGCCAGACTGAAGTTGGCTGTTCCTTGGCCACTTCCACTCTGCTGTGTAGGTCCGGATGAGCATGCAGATGATGATGGGGTACTATTCTCACTCAGAGGCCGATGTCCATTGGGGGTCTCTGGGCTTGGATGCGATTCTGGATGAAGAGAATGCTCCATCATTAAGAGCTTAAGTTTCACCTCCCAATTCTTCATAGCTCTGCTTTGAGGGACATCTAACTCCCCCTAACAGCAGATATACTGGGAGTGTGCATCACTAGCTGGGATGGCTTCCCAGTGTGACGCGAGATAACACTTGAAGCCAAGAGATCCTGGCATATCCCAAGACAACAGGGATCTCAAAAGAAAAAAAAACCCTCTTAAGAAGAAGGGATTATAAAGCAAACTCTACAAAATAAGAGATTTAAAATAAAATTACAGAAAATAATTAGTCTAAAGAATAAGCCCGCCCACGCAGCCCGATATAGCTTCGGTGCAGGGCATGAGGAGGCATAAAACACGTGCACTGGCTGAATGGGCACTTTACTGAACATTGCCGATCAAAGGTACATGCACTCCAGGTTAGACATTACGCAAAGAAGAATTATGAAATGAGGGTCCTTGCCCCTAGGGTAGGAATATTCATAGATTCTCAGCCCAGAAGGGACCACTTAGTCTGAGCTCCTGTATAGCACAGGAGTCCTTAGTCAAAAACAGCGGTTGTGAAATACACAGAAATATTAACTGCAGTCACTGGATGAGGAGATTTGAACTCAGTCTCCTGGATGCAATCCAGGGTACCTTTGGCTTTACATAGAAACCAGGTTGCCGGATTAACTATGATTCAACAGTCACTGTCCCATAAATAGAGTCATACCAAAAAAAGCCAGCCTGAACTGATTTTTATTTATCACAAAGCACATTGTGATACAAAGGGAAGAAAGTTAAGGACTAAACTATCTTAGCTAAGGTATCTAGTCAAAGTTGTATATTTTTTGTGTGTGTTTGTGACTCAAAGTTATTTCATCTCCTCCTATTGCCCCAGGGGATTATATCCCTGTATTTCAGAATGGAATTTGAGAATGAAGCAACAATGAATATCAAGGGCCTCATTTTCAAAGTTGAGAATGTGTAAATACCAAAAACGCACATATACACAGCATCTCTGAAAGCCTCGCCTTTGTTGTACTGACACTTACTTGTGCGCTGCACAGACACCAAGGCAGGTCTGACACATTTCACACGTGGGGCCTTGGAATTTGGGATCTGTGCAGTTACAGGTTCCACACTCACAGGTTCCTCTTCCATTGCAGATTTGCCCATTGGAAGCCATACATGAAGACGTATCCAAAGAGCAGTCACAAGCACTGCCAGTGAAATTGGGGAAACACTCACATACTCTACATTTGCAGTTACCATTTCCTGCATGTTAAAAAAATATTTTAGTAAACTTAAGTAAATATGCATTTTGTGGCGCTGAGAAATACTTTGAATAATAGCAAAAAGAACAGAAGTACTTGTGGCACCGCAGAGACTAACAAATGTATTTGAGCATAAGCTTTCCTGGGCTAAAGCCCACTTCATCAGATGCATGAAAAGCTCATGCTCAAATAAATTTGTTAGTCTCTAAGGTGCCACAAGTACTCCTGTTCTTTTTGCTGATACAGACTAACAGGGCTGCTACTCTGAAACCTGTCACTTTGAATAATGTTTGCCATCAGGGAATATTAGAAATATAAACTGACTGATGCAAAGATAAAAAGACGACAAGTAGAACTAATGTTGCCTCCTTTGAGAGTTTTTTTAGTTAATGACATTTCTCTTCCCTCCTCACAAAACCACAACCAAAGAACCAGAAAGACTGATGAAAGGTCACTCATGGAGACCATTACAAAATGAAGCCCTATCCCTACAATAGGTAATCAGCATATTGACAGCATCAGTGCAATTTCTCTCTAATAATAATTTAACATTTACATCATGCTAGTAGCCTAGATGCCTCAATCAGGTCGGGGCCCTACTCTGCTAGGCACTATGCAAACATATGGTAAATAACATAATTTGCACCTCAACCTTGTCTGAGAAGAGCTTAAAACTCAGGACAAAAGGTCAGTTACTCTTCACGGTTGATTAAGTCTTTGGCCTCTTCTCAGACTGCTTGGAAGGATACCAAATAATCACCAGTGATTTATACAACATGAACAATATCCACTAGTATCTTGGCTAAGATTATCAGCTCATTTTGTACTGGCAGAGGTTACAGTAAGACAGTGTATCAGTACAGTATCAAGACACTTGACTCAGCATTTACTACACCCATCTTGTCAGAGATACCCAAAGTTTCTTAGATGGGGCATGTAGTAAAAACAAGTGGAAAACTCTCCCTCAAATATTGCACTGGAAATTTTCAAATAATAAACTTGATTTATGATTTCAGCTCTTTCATAATTTATAGTTTACTTTATCATTTTATATTAATACATATTGTAAGTATTTGCCCAGTGTCAGATTTATGAGATGTACAATAAATCCTGGTCTCCTTTTAAAAGACAAAAGTGTTTTAAATTTTTGAAGTTCTCATAACATTTCACAGCTTTTGTCAAATTCACTTTATCACAGACTGGAGCTGTGATGGCAGGGAAGATATTTAATCTGAAGTGTTAGCATTTCTACTAGCACATACCATATCCTTGGCTACAGACTGATGGCCATTATATTATTAGGTAACTATTTTCAGATACTATCTGCTCAGGCCAGATTCAAATGGTTCTGTATTAATTTATCATATCCTCTGAGTCACCTAGCTGCTGTTGAAATTTGTCAGCCTCACCCTGTAACGTATTTGCAAAGTTCTGTACAACTATGAATTATATTTCTCACCTCCACAAATTAAGCCATTAGATCTATCACAGTTGAAGTTATCACATTCACAATATCTGCCAGAGTAGACTTCATTGGTGTTTTCCCTTTTTCTGCATACACATTGTCCGCAAACACACTCCCCATTGTTACTGCATATTTCTGTACTGTTCTCTCTTCTACAGTAAGCATCCATATCTTCACTATTTACTTCATCTGTGCTGCATTCACACTCCTTTCCAATACGTCCTTCGTTACACCTAGAGGAAAAATATATGCCTAAAATTTAAATTGAGTAAAACTCATGGGAATTGAAAACGTTTACATACAATATTATATATATAAGAAATAGATTCAACAGGATAGAAGGCAGTAATCACAGTCATTGCTTCTGGAGGGAATGGTTTGAGGTTCAAACTAGATACCAGCTGAGACTTAAGTGTAACCGTCCTTGGGACCTAACTATGCCATTAAGCAGTTTCTGAGCTGCTTACTTGTTCCAGGTGAAAAGCTGAGGGCTGCAACCTGTTACAACTTGGCTATATAGCCATTATTTCTGTAAAATGAGATAATTATTACTTATTATTTATAATATAAAAATAGTGCCAGTGGCTATTTACTATGGCTACTACCCTCTACCCCACTTAATCTCCATCCAGGAAACATTCTCACTTGGACACTGGGCATTCAAGGGCTGGATTCTCAGAGGTTACTGAACACCTGCAGCTCCCAATGATTTCAGTTGCAGTGATGGGTTTTCAGCACTTCAGAAAATCAGGAACAAGTGTTTATGAATAAAAGGTGGGTTCTTTTGGTTATCACAGACAAACCTGAGAGCCACTTAAACCAGAGATGAAGCTTTAATCAGGAAATCATTCAAGAGTAGAAAAGAGCAAGGAACTATTCTTAATACTGAATCCATTATCCTTTTAGTCCTTGTATGTGAAGTCATAGAGGTGTGTCAGTGGCAGTGATGTATAAAAATAATCTCTCTCTCTCCCCGCTGGCAAACGCAGGAACTTTGCTTTGTTTATCAAAAGGGAACATGGAGAAAAACTCTCTCTTGAAAGTGAAGCAGGTAGTACTTTAGGCAGGTAATATTTGATGACACCCCTTTTCCAAATGCTTAGCAGTTAGAGAAACATGCCCCAATCTGCAAGCATTCAGTGCACACACCACTTCCACTGACTTCAAAGGGAATTCCATATAAAGTATCCTGGCAAAAGGAGGTCCTACATTAAATATGCTCCTGAAATCTTTCCATTAAATCAATACCCATTGCTGTTTGTCGTTAATAAATAACTGCATGTGAGGGAGCTGGGAAAGCGGTTGAAAACTTCATAATTTAAAAATAATGGTTAGAGACACAAGATGGGTGAGGTAATAGCTTTTATTGGACCAACTTCTGCTGGTGAGAAAGACATGCTTTCAAGTTTACACAGAGCTCTTCTTCGGGTGTCAGGGCCTGCCTATACCTCTGGCTAAATTGTCATTGCTGTGATGAATGCAGTGGTGCTGATTTAGTGGGTCTGGTGAAGATAAGCTAAGTGGATGGCAGAGCGCTCTGCCATTGATATCTGTACTCCACCTGCCCGAGAGGTGGAAGATAAGTTGGTGGGAGAGCGTCTCCTGTCAACATATAGCGGTGTTCACACTGCACTAAGTTGACCCAAGTTACGTTGACTTCAGTTACGCAATTTACATAACTGAAGTAGCGTAACTTAGGTCAACTTTCAGCATTAATGTAGACCAGCCCTCAGATATGTACTCTAGCGTATGTCTACCCTTAAAATGCTATAGTGGCACTACTGGTGTCTACACAGGGGCTTAGGTCAGTTTAACAATGCCACTCGGAGACGTGGATTTTTCACACCCCTCACTGACGCAGTTAAACTGACCTAATTTTTTGGTATAGACCAGTCCTCAGTGTTACACTAAATACAAGGTGGAGCAGATTATTTAGCAGAAGTGGTTAATCCAGCTTTCCCCCACCCCATGACAGGATAAGTGTTAATGGTCCACACCACTTTGAATGGTCCCTTGAAATATGAATTAGTTACTTATGCTAAACAATCTGTTGCACCTTGTATTTAGCTGTGACACTCTGGGTATGTCAATACAGCAAAGAAAATCTGCCGCTTGCCTGTGCCATCTAACTCGGATTTACGGGGCTCAAACTGCAGGGCTATTTCATCGCTGTGTGTACTTCTGGGTTCAGGCTGGAGCCTGGGCTCTGGGACCTTGCGGGGTGCGAGCCTAGAGCCCAGGCTCCAGCAAAACCCAGAAGTCCACACAAGAATGAAACAGCCCTGCAGCCTGAGACCCATGAACCTGAGTTGGCTGGCATGAGACAGCCATGGGTTTTTCTTTGCTGTGTAGACATATCCTCTGAGTAATTTCCGAGACTTGAAGGAGCACTCTGTGTAAGCTTGAAAGCTTGTCTCTCTCACTAACAGAAGATGGTCCAATAAAAGATATTACCTCATCCTCCTTGTGCCTCTAATATTCTGGGACCAACCTGACTAGAACAATACTGCATACAAATAACGTTTGGAATGTGTTGACCGGCACCAGAGTTGTTCACTACTCTCCGAGAGCTTGGATCCTGCTTCCCTAAAGGTGAGGTTCTTAGGAGCTGAGCCACGTTGTCAGATTGTCTTTCTGGTTTTCTAGAACGAATAATCTTTATTTTAGATATGCTTCCTTGAAAATGAAGAGCCCGAACTGGGATTATTGGGTTGATGTCAAATTGGTCCAGTTCTAGGGCCAAATGCTGCTCTTCTAATATCCACTGCAACTCCAGTAAAGCCAACAGAATTAAGTCTGACTTTCACTGGTGTAACAAAGCAGAATTTGGTTTATAGTTTAATTTCCATAGCTTGTACCAAACACTAATAAATATAATTAATGAAAGGGAATTTCAAATATACATATAAGCACATAGTTCCATATAGCCTAAGGGATTTTGAAACATGTAAAAATTGAAAATATCTACATAATTAGAGCCCCAAACATTAAGAATAAATAAAATAAAGAAAGTGGATGAGGAAAATCACAGCATCTTAAAAGCCTTGTCTGTTAATACTGATTGGATTGAATTTTCATTCATCGCTGGTCTTGAGCAGCTGGTGCCAGCTTGCAAGGCACTCCTTCCAAGGCATCTTTGCACTCCTTACAAAATGCATTGTAAACTCCTTGGAAGAAAATCCAGACTTCATGTCACGAAGGTAAATATTAGGTCAATCTTAAAGCTCACAGGAATATTATAATTTATACTCCATTTTTATTTGATCCTTGCAGTATTTTTCATATTAAATGGGTCTTAACATTTAAACAAGGAAACAGGAAAAAATACCAAGGCCGCCATATTCTTTGAAAGACCAACTCATGAAGGGCCAGATTCTGATACTTTGACTCATGCTTGGTAGTGCCTTATTACATGAATAATCTCCCTTATTTCAGTAGGACTATTTGTGGAGACAAGTCAGTATTCAACATGGGTAAGCTCTAAGATGACCAAGCATGTTTCTCCCAGCCAACCTGCTCAAAATAAAAAAAAAAGTCTGATTAAAGAAACAATGTGCTCATATTTCCCGTTTGCCAAAAATAATAAAAGGTCCATTTATTTACCTGCAAGCACCACACTCAAATGTTCCATTCCCCTGATGGCAATCTGGACTATTAGGAATTCCCTCATTTTGACACTGACATTCACAGATGAACTGAAGATTAATTTCCACTTCTTCAGTGAAACCCAGTGGCTTAATTTTAATGGTTTCATTTTGTCCTTTCTTTGGACACTCATTAGCGGTTACACTAATCTCAAATTTAACCTGTAAGCAAAATAAATGGATTCTTACATCATTAGTAAAAGGTGCTCTGTCTAAATTATTAAAAAGTAAAATATTTCAGAGAACTGCAGTCTTGTTCAATTCTTTAGATATTAAAAATGTATGTTGTCACCTATGAATTGTATACTTCAACTGAACAGAAAAATTACCTCATCTCCAATTGAAATGTTGGAACACTTTCTGCCATTTTCTCCTGTGCCATTCACTCCATTCTTGCAGTAAGATTTATAATTGATTGTTACTCCTTTCGGTAACTTGCTGTTTTCCAAGATAACCTCTGAAGACAAGGACTAAAACAAAAATTAGTTGTTAGTTAAGTAATAAAACTACCATGTAGCTTTAAAAGAGTTGACAAATAAAGCTGGAGCCTATTAAATGGCCCACAAAAGCTTATGCTCAAATAAATTTGTTAGTTTCTGAAGTGCCACAAGTACTCCTGTTCTTTTTGCTGATATAGACTAACACAGCTGCTACTCTGAAACCTGATTTCCTGAAGAGAAACTTTCACAAAAATATATTCTCTACACACCAGCCTCAATTACAGTAAAGGAGAACAAAATCTGGAAAGGAATAAAATTGCACATAGAATATCCTTATTAGAAGACACTTTTCAGAATGTTCTGTGGAGGGTCGTTAGGTTTTATCAGTCCTTTCTCAACCCAGGGTGTTTTCTTAACAGTTCCCCAAAGTTTCACTACTTCTGTTATAACTCACTTCCACTATTCTTTGAAGTACTACCATCATTATTCAAGGATCAGATGTAGCTTCCCTCCAGAACTTAACAACGTGGTTCAAAGATTATTAAACATAAAGGTTGCTGAGGTGAAGAAAAGCACAGCTTCCTTCCTCTCCTTACAATAAGAAAAGATCATGCAGGGAAAAGTAAGCATGTCCTCTTGATCACATCAGATGCAAGAAACATAATTAATGTTAGATGGGTTTGAAAAGAGAAGATAAGTCTTTTTTTTTTCTTATTTGATACTTATTAACAAGATTATGCAGAGAAAATGTAAATCTTTACATACAGCTGTGCACTTTTCATCAAAATTTGATAAGATTATGCATTATCAACATTCCATCTTCTGCTCCATTCACAAGGTTTTAGAAAAAGAGCATACCTCAGAGGGCTTCTCTAGAAACTGATGCCAATATAGTTTGGGAGGAATAAGAATAAAAGTTACATGAATTAAGAACAAACTTACATTGTAGGCATCAATAATCAGTTGAATTACATTGCTGGAATTTGCAGACAGAGTTCCAACTGCTGACTTTGGGATCAGATTTTTCAGTTCCTTTTAATATTAAAAGTAGAAAGTGTAAATTCCTTTTACACAAATATAAATCCCACTCTAAAACCTTCTTTATTATGTACACTGAGATACAGTAGATCATCGGAGTTATGAACACCAGAATTACAAACTGACCAGTCAACCACACACCTCATTTGGAACCAGAAGTATGCAATCAGGCAGCACCAGAGACCAAAAAAAAAAAAAAAAAAAGAAAAAAGAAAAAAGAAGAGAAGAAAATACAGTACAGGACTGTATTAAACGTGAACTACTAAAAACATAAAGGAAAGGCAGCATTTTTCTTCTGCATAGTAAAGTTTCAAAGCCGTATTAAGTCATTGTTCAGTTGTAAACTTTTGAAAGAACCACCATAAAGTTTGTTCAGAGTTATGAACATTTCAGAGTTTGAACAACTTCCATTCTCTGGATGTTCATAACTCTGAGTTTCTACTGTATACAGCTAGGAACAACTTCCAAGACCAAGACAAAAATGTTGCTAATAGTTTCAGTAACTTGTGAAGGAATAAAAACAGTGACTGTAATATTGGAAAGAAAATTCTGCATTCTTTTAAAATTCTTCTCATATCTTTTGACTGAATAAAAAAGGAAGGTATTCTCCTTAAAAATTATTTTTAAAAATATTCTCATTTAAGTTAAAAAAATTTCAGATATATTTAATTAAGAAGATACTTCTGTAACTATAAAAGGTTTTAGAGCCATAAGCCATATTTGCTTCTGCTGCATTAAAACAGACAGGGAGATGGAGATCAGCTATCATTAAATGAATTTGAAAACAAGTCAGTTCTGTTGGTAAAATCATGAAGTACAAAAAATGGCAAAATCACCTTTCAAGCTCTCTAAATCAGGTATTGACAGGACTAGTTTTAAAACATGTTTAAGAGTTATGTGTTTTTCCAAAACTCCTTTCCCTTAAGCTCAGCTCTGCCCCCCCAAACAATTCTCCTTTGACTCCGCTTTCCCATGTCCCTCAGGTATTTTGAAGCAAAAAGTAGGTCCTGCACTGTTATTTCTAATCTAAAAGTAAGAACGATTAAATCACTTTCTGCTTGAAAAATAAAAGCAGACTGGTAGGTCTGATATTGGGATAGACAACTGCTCAAGAAGAGAGTGCTTATTAATTCGGAGGCATGGCAAAAATCACTTTCATGGTCACCAGTTTTCACACAAATTTTCATTTCAAATCAAATTAGTTTTGATGATAGCATACAGGATCATTAGAATCAGACTCTCAACTGGCTGGAAAAAGAGACAGAAGCTTATCTCACGTGATTTTTTTTTCTTTACCTTGTAAACTGCCTGAAACTCCTCAGTAACGGCAAAAATTGTCTGAATGTTGTTCTCACTAAGCTTCTGTACCAGGTGAGCAATGGAGGGATAATCCTGTAAAATTAGACATGAAACTTAATTCAAATTTAGCACATACAGAACAATCTCATTTTAATCTTACATAATATTAAATTGCTTTTTGAATTTAAAAAGCATAGGATTCCACCCAGACAACAACAGTTTAGTTAAAGGGCAAGCTTTTTTAAAAACACAAACAAAAAACTCCCCCCAAAACAAAAAATCCACAAAACACTTTAAAGCAACACTGTGTCTACCGGCAGTTAAGTATAGTATAAGCACATTTTAGACAAGACTATAATAATATAAAATAAATCAAATCTTCACATTCCTAATCACTTCCTATAAAGTCTGATTTAATCCCGAACATTAGTGTCCTCAAATATATCTCCTATCATGTTTCATAATACTTTCGACTTAATCAAAACCATCAGCCTCGTGTGGTATTTTATCCGCTTAAAGATGAAAAACTGTAAAGCAAATGTAGTCTTGTATTAAACAAAAGATTTCTATTTTAATCTATGTAAAACGTGTTTGGAAAAGTGTACATGAACACACTTTTTACAGCTACTTGTCTTTAGCCAATCAAGTACTTAATTTATCGACACACATTTTATTTTATCTACTTACCAAAAAGCCACAAAAGCATAGTTGTTAACCACACTCTTGTCTTACATGTATTACATGCTACATATCATCAGGCCTGAATAACTTGCACCTGAAAGTCCTAAAAGAGTTGGCTAAAGAGATCTCTGGTCCACTGATGTTAATTTGGAATAAATCTTGGAATAATGAGGAAATTCCACAAGTCTGGAAGAGTACTAACATTGGGCCAGTATTTAAAAGAGGCAATAGAATGACCTGGGTAATGGTAGTCCAGTCAGCCAGACATCAGTGCCACACAAAATAATAGAAACGCTGATTTGGGATTCAATTAATAAATAATTAAGGTATAGGAATACTAATACCAGTCAACGTGGTTTTATGGAAAACTTATAGAGCCACAAGGGAAGGTCCTGCTGACCCCAATATGTCCACCAGTCTATGGGAGGAATCTTGCACCATCTCCACCTGTATGTCCAAAGAGGAGGTCACCCTTGTATGCTTTGTAGTCATCCTGCAGAGCGGAGGACACCTCAGACACCACTGCATCATCCAGTAATGAAGAGGCTGCATGCAAAGGTGGTTGAAAAGGAGTCTCTTCAACTTCTTTTGCAGGAGGCTCATTTGATCTCACTTGGCATTGACATCAGTACTGGGAACAATGTCCCGAGTCTCTTCCCTTGGAGGGAGAAATATGGGAGGAAACCCCCAGGGATTCCAATACGACCACTGATAGGCCATGCCCCCCCCCGCCCCCCGCAACCTCTACTAGCACATGGAACCAAGTCTCTGGACCAATGTGGAACCTCTGTAGCATACCAGGAGCGCAACTCTCTTGATGAAGGTGAATAATGCCTTCGATCCCAAGACTGAGGGGCATAACCACCTACTCCTGACTCTAAGGAAGAGACCGAGTCTCCTGACCAGGGAGGTGCCGTACTACACAGTTACAGGGTCTGGCAGTGCGTCTCCAAAGACTTAAGCAACAGGGACAGCATGCTGGGCTTGCCTTTTGATGGTGTCTGGCGAGGAGGTGCCAGATGGTCTGAAGTAGGTACTGGATCTGAATAACAGTGGTAGGTAAGTGCAACAAAGGCTAGATATTAACTCAGGGATCGGCAACCTTTCAGAAGTGGTGTGCCGAATCTTCATTTATTCACTCTAATTTAAGGTTTCGCGTGCCAGTAATACATTTTAATGTTTTTTAGAAGGTCTCTCTGTACAAGTCTATATATTATATAACTAAACTAGTGTTGTATTGTAAAATAAACAAGGTTTTCAAAATCTTTAAGAAGCTTCATTTAAAATTAAATTAAAATGTTGATCTTACGCCACTGACCCACTCAGCCCGCTGCTGGTCTGGGGTTCTGTTCCCCTAGGCCCGCAGTGGGCTGAGTGGGGCCTGCGGCCAGGACCCACCTGGGAAGGGTCTGGCAGCCAGAACCCCAGACCAGCAGCGGGCTGTGTGGGGCTGGTGGCCGAACCCCAGACCGGGCAAGTGGGCTGAGCTGCTCAGCCCACCTGCCGCTCAGGGGTTCATCCTCCGGCTCCTGCAGCCAGGATCCTGGGCGCCAAGACCCAACTCAGCCCAGCGCCAGGTCTGGGGTCCCACCCCTGCCCACATCAGGTGGGTACCCACCTTCTCCCGTGGTTCTGGCCCCATTCTTTCTCCTCTGCACTAAGCTGAGAGTTGAGTGGAACTGAGCACAGGGCTGGAGGCGAATGGTCTGCCAGTAGTTAGAAATGAAGGAGAGGCGCTCAGGGTTGGGGCAGAGGGTTTGGGTGTGGGGGCACTTACCTGGGCAGATCCCAGTGGCTGTGAGGGGTGGCATGGTGGGAATGTGAGTGAGGGTGCAGGGGCACCCGTTGGGCTCAGCTGGTGGGGGTGGGATGTGCGGGTGCATGGGATGTGGGGGGTGACAAGAGTCAGGGTATGGAGGCTGGGGGCATGTGAGGGGGGTGCAGGTGTCAGGGTAGGGGGGCTGGGTATGCGTGGGGGTGCCAGTCAGGGCTGGGGTCATGGGGTGTGTGTGAAGGAGTCAACAGAGGGCTGGGTGGTACAGGGCTCAGGGCAGGGGGCTGGGTGACTGCCCCCCTCAGAGCCTCCAACCCCCTCCCCACTCCTTGTCCTGACTACCCCCTCCTGGGACCCCACCCCCTATCTAAGCCTCCCTTCCCCTTTTCTCCTGACTGCCCCCCTAGGACCCTACCCCCTACCTGTCCTCTGATTGCCCCAACCCTTATCCACACCCCCACACCCAGACACCCAGCCCTGGACTCCCATGCCTATCTAACCGCTCCCTGCCCCCTGACAGGATCCCCAGAACTCTGGACCCATACAACCCCCACCACCCGGCTCCCTGCCTGCCCCAACCCCTCTCCACAGCCCTACCTCCTTACAATCCCCCCAGAACTCCCGACTCATGCAATCCCCGCAGCTCCTTGTCTCCTGACCACCTCCTCTAGAGACCCCCCCCACCCTAACTGCTCCCCCAGGACCCTCTTGGACCTTCTTTGCTCCCTGTCCCCTGACTGTCCTGACCCCTATCCACCCCCCAAACAGACCCTGGGACTCCCATGCCCCATCCAACCCCTCCCTGCTCCCTGACTGCCCCCTCCAGACACCCGCACCCCTAACCACCCCCTGGGATCCCACCCACCCTGCTCCCTGTCCCTTGACTGCCCTCACCCCTTACCCAACCCCCCTCCCCCGGCCCCCTTACCATGAGGCTCCTTGTTCATCCGGAGCCCTGCCGCCGCCACCTCCCCGCATGCAGCCGTGCTCCGCCCCGCCCCTCAGAGTGCAGTGCGCGCGGCAGCAGGGCTCCAGATGAGCGAGAAGCATCTTTCCCTCTCCACGGAGCCAAATGCTGTCTCGCGGGAGCACCTAGCCCCAACCCCCAGAGTGCTGCACGCGCGGCATCAGACTTCTAGAGGAAGGCAGGGGAGGGGGCAGCGGCTTGCTCTGCTTGGGCCGGCACTCCGGCCCAGGACTGCGGACCCCGCGGCTTGCCGCGTCGGCAGGATTTTTAATGACATGCGGAGTCCCAGCAGGCAGCCGCGTGCCATTAAAAATTGGCTCGCGTGCCATTTTTGGCACGCATGCCATAGGTTGCCAACCCATGTATTAACTGGTAATGGATCAGCAACTCCTGCACCACCACAGAATCCGATACCGAAAGGCACTAGAGATCTCAGACCACATCACAGGCTTCTGGTGTGATTGGGACCGAGAGGGCTGACCTGATGCTGTTGTTGCATCGAAGGGGTTGGTACAGTGCTCCAGCAGCGGTCAGTCTTAATGCCACAGGCCCCAGCGTTGGCATCCATGAACCTTCATGAGGTACTGCTGGTACTGGGGAGTGCCTCCTTTCTGAGGACACTCTACCCTGTTTCCCAGCATGCCTACCGGATGTCAGTGCTGGGGATCTTGATCTTTTGGAGGAAGAGTCCTTTTAGGTATCCCACCAGTGTCTCTGTTTTGGTCCTGGGGGAGGAAAGTGCTGCCGAGACACCACAATATCTGGAGGAGCACTCTTGACAGAAGTAAATGTGCGTGCTGCCCACTTGGAACGTACAGCCACCTTAAGAAGTGACAAACCTTCACCTCTGTATCTTTTCTGGTTCGGGGCTTAAATTCCTTACACATCTGGCACCTGTTCTGGATGTGAGCTTCACCAAGGCACTTCACACATCAAAAATGAGGGTCACTTACTGACATGGATTTCCGCAGCTGGTGCAAGGTATACAGCCCAGAGAACGAGGCATTCCCCAGTACTAGGTGTCAGTACTCAGAAAAAGCGGGAACTGACAGATCTACTAAACTCTTAAAAAATGAAACATACACTAAACTAACTATAACTTTATAAAAAACGTGTACCAACTATATACTCTAGAAACAATTTTCCTAAAAGGGAAAACATTGTGCCAGCTAACACACTCCAACTACCAATTATGGGCAGCAATAAGGAACTGAGGAGGAGTAAGGGTTGGCTCCATCCTTTATAATATCACAGAGCAGCACATGGCAGCCGAAGACTCATGCGCCACCTGGAGAGGTACGGCTAAGGGAAAGATCTCTGATGCTGGTGCACAAATGGTGTTCACATGTGCAATTGCACAAAGAAGAATGGTAAATAGTGATGAGGACAGGGCACTCATTGGTCCATTCAAACAAAATACAATTTAATATAGCCAAATGAAAAGTTACACATCTAAGAACAAGGAATGCAGGCCATGCCTGTAGATTTGGGGGACTGTATCTTGGAAAGCAGCAACTAGATGATCTAATGATCCCTTTCTGACCTTAAACTTTATTAATTTACTTTGGTTTAGGCATGAATACTTACATAGTAATGACTCATTGTGTACATGTTATTTTCCAGATGACACCGCCCATCATTTGGTAAAACAATTCCACCAAGTTTACCATCTCCAGCAAAGTGGAATCCAGCATCCGTAGAAAATACCAACAATCGTGTCACATTTCTCCATCCAATTTGTGTCTTAGGGGAAAAAAAGTTATGATTTTTTTTCATGTTTTAAAAAACTAATCCCCTCCACTAATTTGTTTAAACCAATGCAACATACAATTAGATTTAAATACAAGAAGGCAGACATGACAAATATTCAAAAACTAAAATAAGCCTTAAAAATTTAGTTAGTTTATGCACATATTTTGCTCAAGTCTGTCCTGTAATATTATCAACAGTAGCACTTGTATAGCACCTTTCATCACAGGAGAACAAAACACTTTCTGACCTAGACTCTTGTCTGGTCTGCTCTCTAAGAACTACCTGAGTGGCGCAAAGGATGAAGAAACTGCCCATATCACCCCAACTGTGGCATTTCCGTAGGACATAATACTGACATAACCAATTCCCATACCACTACCCTGTAGCCCAATGATAGAGAACATGTTTGGGGTAAAAGTGCAGAGTGTGCTCTGGTGAGCCCTTACTGTCAGATGGTATCAAGGGGACCATTATCAGCTGGTGGATATTAAAGAATCCCCTAGGATACCCTAAGCTGCACAGGTTCCACAGCCAGCGCAGAACAGGCCAGAGAATCAGGGGAGCTATAACTAGATCCCTGACATCCCCTCTTCCCCTCTCTACTCCATCCATTGCAAACTGGGCACAGAAGAAGTTTTGAGCCTATAAATATGGGGCTCAATCCTGTAAAATTTCCAGGCCATCTACAGAAGTAATTACAGGATTGAGGTCCTAGTTCATTTAAGAAGGAGGGGGAAAAAACAAAATATCCATACTAGAATCTCAGAAAATTCATAGTTAAAGCTGCAATTCCAAAATAATGCATTGGCTTCTTCTTTAAATAACAACAGCAACCTTAATGCTGACTTACTAGTTTAACAATACAATGATATTGTAAAAAAGCAATAGCTCATGCTTGTGTTCTGGAATTTTGCATTGTGCAGGTGTGTATCGGTTATCAATAAGTGTAGGTGAAATTGTTTGGGAAATAACAGAATGAGAAGGAGGCACATTACAGTCTTTCAGGTTTATTTTACAGTATTATGTTTAACTTAGAGCTTCAAGTGTAGACCCGATGGTTGTACATATCAGTAAGTGCTGGAGTTTCACTATTGAAATGGCCTGGAGTGAATGTTTTTTTGTTAGTGGTTTTAGAAGTGTTTTAAATTAGAAGTACTGTGTGACAGAGTATCTACATTTCTATGTCCAGAATGCTAGCGGTATGACATTTTTACATTAGCTTTTAAGTAAAGGTTTCTAGAATATTTCTATTACTAACAGGTTTTTCCTATTTTTTTTGTGAGTGTGGTGAGCAGTACACTTAAGATGTCACTTTCTTTTGTTATCTCTACTGGGACATTAAGGCTGTAATTACTTGAATAAGGATGACAGAGAAAAAAAAGGAGGAGGGAGTGGAAAAAGTGGAAAAAGTTGTGCCCCGGCCAAACTTGAACCAGAACAAACTACTGAGGAACCAAGGAAGTTTTGTAAGCAACTGTTTTCCAGGCTCTCATGTGAAGGTTTTGAACTCTAAATCCACTGGTCCACAGAAGTCCTCCAAAAAGTAGAAAAATTAAAATGGGGAGAGTTAAGTTCCATCTACTCAGTATAAGTAGCTTGTAAAAAAGTGCAATGCACAGAATTGTTTTGCATATATTTTAAAAGAAAATTATGAAGAATACATTACATGCAAAAATCATTTGAGAACACTTGTTTTATCTTGTTAAAAACATCCATGTGCTGCAAAGATTTCATGATTTTGACTCTTCTTTTACAGAAACTTCTGAGAAGATAATGTTCATGGACTGCCCTCCCCTCCAAAGAGAGTTCATATTCCTAATTTCAAATTTCCCAATAGGGGCCTTCAGTGAGTGGAATGTACATACTGTATAATATAAGTGCATGCTTCCAATTCTGTTTGCTCTGTCTCTACCTGCTGCCCTCAGGATAAATCTCTCAGTCTTCGTTGGTAAAGTGAAATGTAGATTTGTTTTTAAACTTCAGGTCAACAACAGTGATACACTCAGATTGCAATAAAATAGTTTGATCTAATATAGTAGTAAATAAAATTGGTATACACTTACTCCACAAACTGCAACTTGCATTATTGCATCAAATCCACCTTCAGGAGAATCCAAATTGCCAGATATGTGTTGTTTACCTACAAGTTCATTGAACAGCTTTCCCTCGCTGGTAAGATTGAGCACGTTTTTGTAACTAAATGGACTCGTACAGTTTTGGTCCCCTGTGCAAGGGTTCCTGAGTTTGGCTGGTGTGGTACTTATATAAGGCATCACAGTTTTCTCCACAAAGGAGCCAAATCCTAAGACAGAACAACAAAACCCCTCAGTCAGAGTGTAATTCTAGTATATATAATCATGATGGAATAGTGCACAGTTCAAAAAATTTCCATTTTCCCCCTCAATATTCCAAGTATTCTTCGGGAACAGCTTCTAAACTGTCCTTTACTAGAAGAACAGCAATAATATGAATATCGCTCATTTTTCTTTTACTATTTTTCAGACAATCCAAAAACATCAGTAAATTCAACTTTATTATTTTGAAATCTACAAATGGGATTTTTCCCACGCCCATAAATAATAAAATCTCTCTTACCAATTCGAAAATCTGAAGTTATTTTCTCCATTTCTCTCATTAGAGCAGTACCAAGACTCTTCACATTTTCTAAATCATCCTTCATGGAGTAAGAGAGATCCATAAGGTAATAAAGATCAATGGGGTAGTCTTCAGCTCTCTTAAATTTTAATGAAAATGTCTGTGGTTCCCCTAAACCAACAAAAATAAACTCCATTCATTACAAAATGCAGAGTAACAGAACTGACATGAAATATACCTTCTTTATCAAAGGTCTTTCATCAATGTCCTAAAAAAAGGTTCACCCCAACCATGAATAAGGTTACTTCTATAACTGGAAGTGATTAACTGCAAATTAATGTGTCCAAGATTTTCAAAAGTGACTAACAATTTTGCATGTCCCATATGAAACACCTTAAAGAAGCCTGATTTTCAGAAAGGTCTGAAGGCTAACTCTCTGAAATCAGGTCCCTATAGGTTGTGTTATGTTGAATACATTAAAATCTGTGACACCAAAAATCAGAGGTCACATTTGAAATCTTGACCTACATATTAATTTCAACAAATAAAGTTCCTGCAAGATAAGTAGCACAGCTTTTTTTTCCTGTCTTTTATACCACTAAAACACAAAAACACAAAAGACTATGGATATGTAAAATTAAGGAGGTAAAATAAAACCTTAAAGTAAATTAAGAGTTGGTTTACCTTTCATCCCTATCTCACTCTGTTGTGAAAAACATGGGGTGAGTTTATATAACATGTAATAAAAAAATCCAAGAAAGATCCCCTTTACATGAAAAAAAAATCAAGGATGAAAGACTTATTCCAAGATTCTTTTTTGCAGAAACATTGACTAATATAGTCGACTGAGTGTCTCACAGTTAAATTAATCCTTAGAATTGCACTGCCAACTCTGGCCAAGGAAACATTGGTTACCAAGATTATTACAGATTGCAGCTTGTCCCCCTTAGTTCTGGGTAGGCTTCATTAGGGCTCTGTATAGCTAGACCCTACCAATGTGAAGGTTCCTGCCTGGAAGTGCAGAAACTGACACTTGGAACTTAGGGCTGTGCTCAGGACCTTACTGATATTCTAATATCTTGAAAAAATTCTACCCTAAGGGTATGTCTACACTACAGGATTACTCTGATTTTACAGAAATCAATTTTTGGAAACAGATTGTATAAAGTTGAGTGCACGCAGCCATACTAAGCACATTAATTCGGTGGTGCACGTCCATGTACAGAGGCCAGCATTGACTTCTGGAGCGTTGCACTGTGGGTAGCTCTCCCATAGGTATCCCATAGTTCCCGCAATCTCCACCACCCATTGGAATTCTGGGTTGAGATCCCAATGCCTGATGGGGCCAAAAATTTGTAGCAGGTGGTTATGGGTAAATGTCGTCAGTCAATCCTCCCTCCGTGAAAGCAACGGCAGACAATCATTTCGCGCCTTTTCCCTGGATTGCCTGGGCACTCGCCATAGCATGGCAACCATGGAGCCCATTTAGCCTTTTTTCACGGTCACCGTATGTCTACTGGATGCTGCTGACAGACACGGTACTGCAACGCTACACTGCAGCATCCCCTTGCCTTTGCAAGTTAGCAAAGACGGTTACCAGTCATACTGTACCGTCTGCTGCTGTCATGGATACTCCTGGACAAAATGGGAATGACTTCCTAGGTCATTCTCTTCTTTAAGTTTTGTCTAATGGAGAGTCAGTCCTGCCTAGAATATCAGGCAAGCTTACTAAAGAACCAGAGAGGCAAATGGCTGCTCTGGGTCAGAGCCCCAGACATCCTGCAGAAATGATGAGCTGCATGCCATTCTAGGGGGTGCCCTTACAACAACTCCATCTGTTGCTTCCCTCCTCCCTAACCCCTCCAGGCTACCGTGGCAGTTATCCTCCCATTTGTGTGATGAAGTAATAAAGAATGCATGAAATTGAAACAACACTGACTTTATTGCCTCTGCAAGCAGAGATCAAAGGAGTCCGGGGAGGGCGGCTGGCTTACAGCAAAGTAGAGTGAACCACCATTCTGCACTTGCTCAGTCTACAGCTGAAAATGGGAATCTGTGATAAGCACTAGGATAGAAGCACAGGCAGGACTGAATCTCCATTTGTGTGTGGGCCTTTGGTTGACACTGGTAAAATACAATGTCCCAGGATATGTATGTTGGGGGACAGTTCTAAATAGCAGCTTAATTTTTTTATTTGCAGCAAAATGTAGCGGTCTAAGTATCTGATTGTGAGCCCTGGTAGCAAGGGGTAGACTTGGATAGGTGCGACCATGCGGTGCTGCCAACTGGGAGAGCAGCCTGAGGCAGAAGCCTCCAGATGCATAATATTCCAGGCAGGACTGAATCTCCATTACACAAAACTTCAAGAAGAGAATGACCTGGAAACATTCTCATTTTTGTCCAGGCGCCCCCGACCGACCTCACCAAGGCCAGCCAGAAGCACCCACGGGACGACGATGACGGATACCAGTCATACTGCACTGTCTGCCGTCCGCAAGGCAAGGCAAGGCAAGGCAAGGGGATGCTGCTGTGTAGTGCTGCAGCACTGCATCTGCCAGCAGCATCCAGCAGAC